>NC_057348.1:101955491-102555491 GCF_016509475.1 Prionailurus bengalensis
GGATTGGATCCCTGGGCAAATTATTTAATCTCCCTGTGCCTAAGTTTACTCACTTTAAGCCAAGATACAAATAATTATATGTTACCTCACAGGATTTTGTAAAGATTGAATGAGATAAAAGATATAAAAAGAGCTCAGAGTTGTAGAATGGTTTCAGGCTCATAATAGCTGTTCATCAATCTAACTTATTATTATTGTTATTATGTTGCTCTGTGGTAAGGGTATGCTCAAGTACCATATTAACAACCAGTTAATAGACACACTGTATACATTTAAGAGTGATCCTTAATATCCTTATATCAATATGCTTATGGATGGAGGAGAAACCAGAATGAAACCATTAATTGTGTAGTTATCCTTAGTGGAGAAAATAGTAACTTCAGCTAATAGTAATACCTAGCAGTTCTTTAGGGTTTTATAGATTACAAAATTTTATGTATTATTCTTGGCAACTTGCAGAGAGCTTCACAATTACTGTGTCATTTAGACTTGGCAACAATCAAGCAACTCTGGTTATTCTTTTCATTTAAAAAAAAGTGAGACTAAAAGCAGTTAAGTCATCCAACCCTAGTCAAACATTAGTACCAGTTAGCTAAAAAAACAAACAAGAAGAATTATAAACCACATAATGTGCTGCTTCTTCCTCCTTGGTTCCATTGTCTCCCCTCCTCCCCTGCCCCCTCTTTTACTCCATCCCTTCCCTCCTCTTCCCTCTCTCATCCCTACTCCTCCTCCTCTTTTCTTCCCACCTTCCTTTCCTCCTTCCTTCCTTCAATTTTTTTTTATCATTCTTTTCTTACCGTCTTCCAGAATATGTATTAAGCCTGACCATGTGCCATGTACTATGCAAGATGCTGGCATGAAGTCATGAAATGCAGACATGATCCCTCCCTCTTTGGAGATAACATTCTGGTGTCAGAGCCATAAACAAGTAAGCAAGGAAACAAATCTGCAAACCCAATGACTACAGATTTTGATAATATAAAGAAGCCAATGAGGAGAGTGATAAGAAGGAAATGAGTTGGGAGTGGGGTACTTTAGGCAGGGTGGTCAAGATATACTTCTCTGAGGAAGTGGCGAATCTTGAGAGCTGAAAGAAGAGAGAGACGGTCAAGTGAGAGCCAGGTGAGGTGTGTAGGTGTGTTGTAGGCAGATAGGTGTAAGTTCTTTTGGGCCCTGATGTCTTTCAGAATGAAGTACCTGAAGTGAAGCTGAGCTGCAAACCCTCTACAGGGAGCAGAGATATATTTTTTCCAGGGTCATGCTCATCAGTCTTAGCCTGGGTGTCTGTGATTACCTTATCACATGGTTCTAGAAGAGCTACCACAAAATGCCTATTCTGGAGGCAACATCAGCTATGACAAGTGGTGCTTATCATGTATTAATTCACCCCCAAAGGGATCTCCAAAGTGTTTTTCATATAACTGCTATATTCAAGGATCAGTTAAAATTTTTCTTAATGTTTGTTACAAGGAGATTATTTTTATTTTTTTGCTATTTTGATATCTAGAGCTCTTTGTTGGATCACCAATGAGATTCCAACTCAGCGTTGTCAATACTGAAGCCTAGAGTTTTCATTCTAGCCTGGTATAATAAAAACAAATCTTCTGAAATATAATACTGATCGAGACAGGATTAAAAGAAATCTTATCTTTCAAAGGATGCAGTGAAAATAGAGGAGCACATGGCTACCTGTCAAAAAAAATCTTTTTGGCTTTGTTCTCCCCTCCAAGAGTACAGTGAGAAGGTCCATTCAGTATATATCTACCAGGATACTAGTAAGATACTAAATGAAAACACCTCTAAAATATCTGTATCTGTCAATAAATCCTCAGGCTTATAAATCCAGCGGATATGACATGCTGTTATTATGTGACTTACACTGAGTATTTATTTTGCACTACATAAGCCAAGCCCTTTAGCATCAGGTACAGAATGCCAAAAGATGCCAATATATTACATTTAAGGTTTCCTGTAGCATTGTTGGCATTTCCCATGAGACATCATCATGTACGTAGCTCTGAATGCAGAGTGATGTAATAAAACAGGATAAAAAATGGCTGCAGAATAGTGATGGCACTATGGCAGTCCTCTTTAGCTTTTTTCGTATTGAAAATTCATCAGGACTATTAAAGTGTAATGGCACAGAACATCTTGTTAAAAAAAAGCCACAACCCTGTATGGTATTCTTGTTTATGGATGATATTTATTGCTTTTGTATTCTTATTGTGTGCTTTTGAAGTCAATTGAAATGCAAGGGCTAATGAAACCTCCACCATAACACATTTATTTTTCCCTACCCCAAATGAGTCTACAAGATGTAAATGACTTGCATATATCAACTGCTCAGGTTTTATTGTTTTGGGTTAATTTATTCACTGTAATATTCTTAATGAAAGTAATGACTCTTACACTAGTTTGTATATTCATTCACATACTACAGTTTTATTAAATCATGCTGGGAAAGTTCACAATGAAGGCCCTAAAATAAAGTTCCATGTTTAGTCAAATATATAAATGTAATCCACTTACCAAATATCAACACCATATATTTTTCTATTTGTTGTTCTTCCTAATTTCAGTTCATCAAAATTTTAAGTTTAGAGCAGTCTAGGACCTAGTAATATATTCCTATTACAGAATTTTTAAAAAGAATTATCAACTTCTCTTTAACATCCAAAGTTCATTGTGCATGTAATTGATCTTGACCACTTCAAATTTCTATCCTCAGTGTTTACATTGCTGTGAACATTTGAACTTTAGGCACAAGCAAACATTTTTGTAGAATTATTGAAATTCCAGACTGGGTGAAAACAGAAGCTTTTCAATATGAAACTAATTTTAAACTATCTGTTAGAAAAATAACAATAATCAGTACATGGGATTATTGTGTGATATAGTTTGATGAAGTGACCCAGATTATTTTTCTTTCTATCAGATCCTTTTCATATCCTGATGCCTGGTACTGGTATGACACCTAAGGAGGCTCCCCAAATTTGGCTGGTAGTTAATTTCTTGTTGCCATCAATCTGTTTAAAAACTGATCCTGTTTTTCCCACTTTCTTCCCTAATTATTTATTATAAATTACTTTCTTAAAGAAACTTAGTCTTAACATTTTAGACCAAGTAAAGGACCCAAATTTTGTCAGTTATACCCTCCAAAGCTGTTTCTAAATATGCTCCCTTCTTTCCATCCCCACTACATGCTTCAGTTTTGTGCTTTCGTGTTCACTACTGCAAAGTCTTCAAATTGGTTTTGCCAATATATTCTACCACCAATCAAGCCCTCTATTTATCTTTCTGAACTGTAACTCTGATCATGTAACTTCACTGCTCCAAAGTTATAAAGTCTCCTTATAATCCAAATTCCCTAGCCTAACATGTAAATCTTAAGATCTAATGCCAGCCTACCACTTTAGAACCTCCCTGTCACTTCTCATTTATCTTATGCTACAACCAGTCTTGAAGCCTCAGTATCCTCAGACTCCATTACCTGTGATCATTCTCCCAATTTAGACTGCCTTTTTGACCCTTGAGGTCTACCGCTATAGCTGAGGCTGTATTCAGCTTTCTCTGATAAAACAATTGGAAAATATTGTTTCTCATAACACCTGCCTCTCCCCCAGCAATGATTTGTCTGAATCTCCCCTTTAGATCTACTGAGGTATTAACAATAAACTGCAAATCATTTCTGTACTTTAAGATATTTGCCTTCTACATTAAAGTCCTTTGAAAGTCAATTTCTTGTTTGTTTCTTCTTCATATTCTTTCATGATACCAAGCATCAAGCCATGCACATGTTCAGTGCTCAACAAACATTTGTTGAATTAAATTGAATAACCATAAAATACTTCGCATTTTTAAAAACTTTAATTCTCCATGTAATGTCTGCCAAATAACCTCTAGCTCCTTTAATCTCTATTCAAAGCCTTATTTTCTAACTTACAAGTTTATTTTAATTGCTCTTTCCTGAAGCAGAAGAATAAAGGAAATGGAGAGATGAAGGAGGAAAATGCAAGATGTAGGTGCTATGAAGGCACCCAGTAAAGCTAAATCTTGCATGTGATCTGAAGAAAGAAAAAATCTGAGAGCTTCCAGGTCTCAGAAGGCTGGTGCATGCTTCCTGCAGTAAAGAGTGGTTTTATCCATTATATGAAAAGCATTTATCACATGGTCAGTCTTTCCATTTTAAAGAAAATATGTTTTCTGAGTTAACAAAGACACTTTCTTCCTGGTACTGATTTTCCATCCATGTGGCAGCAATTTGAAGTTCATCTCTGAGTGACAGCTAATGTTGCATCAGTGTGAACTAGTGAATGATAGCTTCCAAAGAAACAGCCAAGAAACCCTTCAAGGTATCAAAAAGCTTTTGGTGAATAATCTGTTTTTGATTTAGAACCCTGTAAGAAAAGAGCTTTTTAAAGATGCCATGAGTTTCACTGTCCTTTTCCTTCTCTATCCCCCAGTTGAGCCTGGGGTATTTATAGCACCGTAATGGTTACATTCTTTGTGCTCAGGGCAGAAGATTTTCATTTCTTTATGAAATTAATCATTCATGTGGTAGAAAAGATTTTTTTAAGCCAGCCTTTGCATTTTGATCTTCAACTTAGTTTGACACCAGTGCTTTTTGTTTTTGTTTTTGTTTTCTAGATGACAGCACTAAGAATTGATGGAAACTATTTTTTTTTTTCAAACTCAGTACACCCAAGAGAATCTGGGATGACTGCCAGTTACAGAAATGAAGGTAGGAGGTGATCTTTAGGTATGAAATTATACCTCTCATTTTAATGTCCCGATGTGTTTCATTAACCATGCGATCCAAAAATCCTTTCTTTTTTTTTTTTAATTTTTTTTCAACGTTTATTTATTTTTTTGGGGACAGAGAGAGACGGAGCATGAACGGGGGAGGGGCAGAGAGAGAGGGAGACACAGAATCGGAAACAGGCTCCAGGCTCTGAGCCATCAGCCCAGAGCCCGACGCGGGGCTCGAACTCACGGACCGCGAGATTGTGACCTGGTTGAAGTCGGACGCTCAACCGACTGCGCCACCCAGGCGCCCCCAAAAATCCTTTCTTATATTGAGATTGTCTCATAGTTTCATGTAACAACATGAAACTATTTTTATCTGAGATTCTGTCAAGTTAAAGTCAGGCTTTTCCTAATAATAGTGACCATTTTTTTAATGTTTATATACGTAGGCCCTGTGGTTAAGTAGCTTACATACCCTACTGATAGATATGTATTGGTTTTTTGATTTTACAGATGAAAACGTTTAGGTTAGGCAAGTTGTCCAAAGTTACATGGACAGAACCCGGATTTGTATCAAGGTCTATTTGACTTCAAACCCTTGCTTCTAATAAGCACTCCATTCTGCTGACTCTTGACAATGAGTTTTCGAGTATTCAAGTCACGATGGTAGAAACAACTTTCTCTTCTCGTTGTTGTAGTATTCCCCATGGGAACATTGACTGTTATTTGTTTATGGGACATGGCAAAATCTTCTCCAAAATCTTCTCCAAGTAATACCAAACATTAACTATCTGTGGAATTCTTACTTGATGATTCTGACAGTTAATTGGATCTGCAACATATATTATACACATATAGGTTTCACCACCATAAGGCATTACTCTGTTTTTTTTCGTTCCCCCACGACTGCTTTCCAATTTTAAATGCAAGCTTCTAGGGTTGGCTTTCATTTTCAAGGCTTTCTTTTGCTTACATTTCCATTTTGGGAGTAGACTAAAATTGTTCACTTTTAATGATGTGCTGCTCTGTGATGTGAGAACTGAAAGCTAGATGGAGATTTTGCATGATAGCAAGACTGTTGTTTCAAAATGCTTGTATTTGGTGTTATCACATTTTCTTTTTCTTGGTTACTTTGTCTTAATATTTTGTTCCTACTGCTATCTAGTTACTTAGAAAAGGTTGTTTTTTTCAGCTTCCCATTCTGCTATCTTTAGGGGAGTCTCTCTGTAACTTTGGAGACATGTTAAATCATGTTAAGGAATATGGAAAGCCACTGCTTTTTTTAAAAATCAGGATTTCTTTATGTGTTATGTACTGTGGCCCATTAGAGACTTCTAAGACATGGTCATAACCTACATTCTGGAATAATAGATAGGAATTTACATGATTATTATATGAATTGAATGAAAGGAGGGTCATAAAATGAGTTGTGGGATGTCAGAGAAAGAAGAAAATAATTCTACCCAAAGGATTGCTAGAGAATTCCTTGGAATAGGTGGCATGCTATTTCTTTCATTTTAATTTTTCCATGAAAACATGCTAGTTTTATAATTAACTTATTCTACTTTCTTTTACAATAGAAATGTTAGTCTTTTGAGAAGTAGATGGGAGGCATCAAGGTGGGAAGTGTATATTCCTTATATTTTAAACACAAAGTGTAAATTTTACATTGAAAAATAAAACACTTAAGCTTTGCTACTGACTTTTCTAATATCATGATAATCAAAGAAAGAAAAGAGCAGGGAATTTAAGGAGGAAAGGAGGGAAGGGGAGAAGAGGGTGTCTGGGAGGACGGAAGCCATAGTAAGTAATTTTGGATAGCCTTGTTAACTATAACTAAAAGCTGGAATAGGTAGCTAAAGAAAGTGTGGGAATATTTATAGTTTCACATGGTTTTACAGTGTTTCCTCCTCTACTTTTTTTTATTAAAAAAATTTAGTGTTTATTTATTCTTGAGAGAGAGAGAGCGAGAGAGAGCACAGGTACGCGGGGAAGTGGGGAAAGGGCAGAGAGAGAGGGAGACACAAAGTCTGAAGCAGGCTCCAGGCTCCAAGCTGTCAACACAGAGCTAGATGAGGGGCTCAAACCCATGAACTGTGGGCTCATGACCTGAGCCGAAGTCAGATGTTTAACCACTAAGCCACCCTTCCCCCTCTACTTTTAGTTGGTGTCTATATATACAATTTAAATTTATATTTGCAGTCTTTTCCTAGTTGATAATTCTTTCAAGTATGTGCACCTGATCCTTTCTTCAATAAGGCAAAGAGAATTGGGATATTCTGTTTCCAAGTAGTTCTTGGTCATTTAACTCTTAATGTACTCCATTCCAGAGAACAATCCAATGCCTATTTCAGATGATATTAGCTTTCTCTCAGGTGTCTAACAGTTTTCTAAGAACCAATTTTATCATGTCATAGTACTGTGTTGTGCAAATGATAGTTAACTTATAAATGACAAGCAGTAACATTATAGTGTTTTCAATGCTATTCAGCTTGTGAACAGCCAGAAACATCACAGAGCTAGTCTGCTATTGAAATAGTAAAATAAATATTTTTATTGAAATGCATTAAGTGGTTGGGGAGTCATACATCGAAATAAAATAGAATAGGAGCACTTATTCAGAGATAAATTTGACAAGGGAATTCAGAGCTCCTTCCTACATAATCATAATACAGAGAAGGAGAGATCCTGTGATGGAATTTACAGCAATGGTTTAACATTCAATGACTATAATAAAGAAAGTATGGGGGCTAGATACTTTATCAGTTATAGAAGGATATTTGATGCTGCTTAGGCTGTCTGGATATAAGCCATCCTCTTCAATTATAAATGTGACCCGACCAAATTCCAGAGACCCAAAACAGTGAGAAACCATTCCCTTTCCCTATGCTGATACAGTGAGTAAATGTGCAAAGATAATGCACACATTTATTTCATGTTTGGGGTGGGGGTTGGGAATATGGTTGTAGTTGCCACTATTTTCAATTATAGATATGGTGAGGAAACAGGAAATAAAGAAAAAAAATGGCCAAAGAATAAAATGAATAATAGACATAGATGTGGATTTCCTTTTAGTGGAGAATGGTGTTTGTCTCTGAAACAGGAAGGTAAGTTCAAATCCCTAACATCTTTCTGAACAGGAAACAATAAATGATATATGCTTATCATTCAAACAATACAGAATTATCAATAGCATAATAACGTTATTACTGGGTTCTGGATTATTGGTGTTGTGAGTCAGGAGTAGTAAAAATACAAGCTTTTTGACCATTTATCTTTCCATAAGTAGATAGTGAAAAGAAATCCAGGTAGGTGCAAAATAGTCATGACAATTAGTAGGATAATTTCCAGTTTTGCTAAAAGTGAAAATACAGCACTTATCTTGAAACTTTTATTGAAAGTTTTAAGCAAAATGCAAAGATTCAAATATCAAAATTCTATTAGTGAAATATAGGCATTATTGCCTCATGGACATATTGGTTTATAAAATCCTAATAAATGGAGTTTCAAACATATTTTTTTAGGAGAGTACCAATGTTTTAACTGCCTTTAGACTTCCTATTAAAATATTATATTTTTATTTTATTCAGCATTTTGTGGACTCAAAAAAGTAGTCATAAATTCCTAATGAGTTTAAAACCTTGTAAAACTTTGCTTAAGTGATCTTTACAAAACTATTCATTTTAATAAATCAAATGTTAGCACACCTATCCACATGAGGTGCTTCATAGAACATTTGATCTTCACCACATCTTTAGGGCTAGTGATTGAGTTCCCAGACAAAGAAAGGGAAGGCACTTTGAGCATGTCAACTTGTCCTTTTAAAATAATATGCTTTTGTTTTTTCCATGCTAGTGCTAAACTGTTTTCAGCTTCACTGCAAACCTATATGCAATTTATGCACCAACTACACTGATTGTTAAATGTTCCCTCAAAACTTGAGCGCTTTTCAAGCTTTATGCCGTTCCTTTACTCTTTGCGTGTTTCTCTGCTTATGAAACTGTCAACCTTGGTGTTAGATATGGACTCTCGCTGGTCCACTATTAATTCTATCACAGTTGCCATAACAATTGGTTGAGATGAACACATGATTTAAAATGATCCACCTAGAAGGAATCCTGGTTCTTTTGGTTAGAAAGTTGAAAAAGGGATAAGCTTTCCCTCTGTTGTGTACAAGTAAGGAATAATAAACTTTAGACTGTTTCAATAGCTCACCTGTGGTAATGAAGGCATTTCTGCAGTAAATTTGGGGATGTTTTTTGGTTACATGCAACCAAATTTAAATTGGTATAAGGAGATGTGTTATCTTCCCTCTCTTTTTTTAATATCCATCATTTATTTATTTTGTTCCTCTTTATCCGCTTCACATCTTGCTCTTCCCCTCACCACCCCCTACCACAATCACCATTTTGTTCTCTATATTCATAAGTTTGTTTCTGTTTGTTTATTTGTTTGTTTTGGTTTCTATATATCACATACAAATGAAATCATATGGTATTTATCTTTGTCTCACTTATTTCACTCAACATAATACCTGCTAGGTCCACCCATGTTGTCCCAAATGGCAAGATCTCATTCTTTTTCATGGCTGAGTAATATTCCATTATAGACACATACCACATCTTCTTCATCCATTCATCTATAGCTGGACATGGGTGCTTCCTTATCTTGGCTATTGTAAATAATGTTGCAATAAACATAGGGTTGCATATATCTTTTTGTTTTTTTTTTAAATGTTCATTTATTGGGGGGGGAGAGAGGGAGAGAGAGAGAGAGAAAGAGAGAGAGAGAGAATTAGTGGGGGAGGGGCAGAGAGACAGGGAGAGAGTGAATCCCCAGCAGGTCCACGCTCAGCATGGAACCAACCCAATACAGGGCTCAATCTCATAACTGTGAGATCATGACCTGAGCTGAAATCAAGAGATGGAAAAAAAAATAGAGGTTAGAGTGGGAGAGAGCCAAAGCATAAGAGAGTCTTAAAAACTGAGAACAAACTGAGGTTTGATGGGGGGTGGGAGGGAGGGGAGGGTGCGTGATGGGAATTGAGGAGGGCACCTTTTGGGATGAGCACTGGGTGTTGTATGGAAACCAATTTGACAATAAATTTCATATATTGAAAAAAAAATAAAACATTAAAAAATTGTATTAAAAAAAAAAAGAAAACCAAGAAAAAAAAGACATGGATGCTTAACTGACTGAGCCACCCAGGAGCCCTAGGGTTGCATTACATCTTTTTGAATTAGTGTTTTCATTTTGGGTGGTAAATGCTCAGTAGTGGAATTACTGGATCATATGTTATTTCTATTTTTTAATTTTTCGAGAGAACTCCATACTGTTTTCCCCATTGGCTTCATCAATTTACATTACCAAAAACTCAGTGCACGAGGGTTCCTTTTTTTCCCACATTCTTGCCAATTTATTTATTGACTATTGTCATTCTGCTCTTTAGAGCTTTGCATGACTATTCTACAAATACCCATTACTTTAAAAACACAATTTTCTTAATTCAACAAATATATATAGAGTTCAGGAGAGAGGTCTAAGGTGGAGATAAAAACACCCGGAATAAACATACATGTGATGTGACAGATTGAAATAGGATGACATCACCAAGCAGGTGACTGCAGGTATAAAAGACCAAAGACTGATCCTTGTGCTACACCATCACAGGTGAAATAGATGAGGAGGATCCTGCCAAGCACACAGACAAGAAGGAGCAGTGAGGTAGAAGGGAAGGTAAGAGAGCAGGGAGCCCTGTAAAAAAGCCAAGCAAGATTATGGAAGTGAATGACTGTGTCAAATGAAGTAGATGAAATGGAATGAAATCAACATTAGATTTAATAATGTGAAGGTCACTGATGACATTGACAGAAACAAGTTTGATGGAATTTTGGAGGCAAAAACTGATGAGAGTAGGTTTTAAACAGAGGGAATGGAGGTGGTAGTAGAAACACCAAATATATGCCTGATGATGTTTAACCATTTTATTGCTTACCTGCTACCTGTATAAAGAAAACATCATCTAGTATCAGGGTCAAGCCAGCAATACTAAGGAATTTCTCTAATTTTCAAAGTGAAAATAATTAATAGACACTAAGGACTTGATTAATAAAGGTCCTGTATTTTGAGTGAGTGAGTGAGTGACTGTCAGAATAAGTATAATCAACTGGGACGTATGTAAAGGGAAGTTAAGGTGTGGGCCATATTCATAAACATTAATATGATGATACAGGTGTAAATGGTTTATATCTATCTATCTGTCATCTGTTTATCTATCATTTGTCCATCTAGCATCACTGTTCAGAAAAAAAAATACCATACTGAAGTGACTGGTTTAATATAAAACATCTAGTATTCTTTGCTTATTTCATTTTTCACCTTAATGCCAGATTTCATGGAAATTCAGTCTTTGTACCTACCTTCTCTCCATAGCAAAATGGTATGAGACTATTCATTTGAGACTAGTCAATTGGTAGAGACTATTCAAATAAATATATTAATTACATGTCCAAATATCATCTCTATAGCTACTTCACATTATCTAACATTTTTTCACACATTTTCCTTGGATAATTAGTGAATTAGCCCAAAGCATTTTTTTTAAACTTTTGCTTTTTAACAGTGGTACAAATCCACATATTCCATCTCCTGAGTCTACTGTTCTGACCTAGAGGCCAATTTATGAACATTTACCACCATAGAAATGTACTAGTCAGGTCAAAATGTATGTTATTCATTCCTTGGTATTTACCCAAAGGAATTGAAATCATGTCTACACAAAAACCTGCACCTAAATTTTTAAAGCAGTTTTATTTGTAATTGCCAAAATAGATGCAATCAAAAAGTTCTTCAGTTCCATCCACGTTGCTACAAAAGGCCATATTTCATTCTTTCTCATTGCCACGTAGTATTCCATTGTGTATATAAACCACAATTTCTTTATCCATTCTTCAGTTGATGGACATTTAGGCTCTTTCCACAATTTGGCTATTGTTGAGAGTGCTGCTATAAACATTGGGGTACAAGTGCCCCTATGCATCAGTACTCCTGTATCCCATATGGTTTCACTCTTATGTGGATCCTGAGAAACTTAACAGAAACCTATGGGGGAGGGGAAGGAAAAAAAAAAAAGAGGTTAGAGTGGGAGAGAGCCAAAGCATAAGAGACTCTTAAAAACTGAGAACAAACTGAGGTTTGATGGGGGGTGGGAGGGAGGGGACGGTGGGTGATGGGTATTGAGGAGGGCACCTTTTGGGATGAGCAGTGGGTGTTGTACGGAAACCAATTTGACAATAAATTTCATATATTGAAAAAAAAAGTTCTTCAGTAATTGAATAGATAAATAACTGTGGTGTATCCAAACAACTGACTATTATCCAGTGCTAAAGAAGAAAGGATCTATCAAGCCTTGAAAAGATGTGGGGGGAAATTAAATGTGTATTATTATGTGAAAGAAGCCACTTGGAAAGGTTACACACTTATGATTCCAACTATATGGCACTCTGGAAATGGCGAAACTATGGAGTTAGCCAAAAGAACAGGGGTTGCTAGGGGCTCAAGGGAGAGAGAGATGGATAGATGGATGAAGCACAGAAGATTTTTAGGGCAGTGAAACTGTTCTGTATGATACTACAATGTGGGATAGATGTCATTGGATATTTATCAACAATTTAAAGAGTGTACAATACCAAGAGTGAGCCCTAATGTGAATTAATGGATTGTGCATGTTAATAGTGTGTCAGGGTGCCTGGACGGCTCAGTCGGTTAAGTGTCCCGACTCTTGATGTCAGCTCAGGTCATGATCTCACAATTCATGAGTTTGAGCCCCACATCAGGTTCGGCGCTGACAGCCTGCTTGGGATTCTCTCTCTCCCTCTCTCTCTGCCCCTCTCCTGTTCCCTCTCTCTCTCAAAAACTAAACTAAACTAAATAAAATAAAATGAAATAAAATAAAATAAAATAAAATAAAATAAAATAAAATAAAATAAAATAAAATTACAGTGTGTCAATGTAGGTTCATTGATTCTAATAAATATACCACTGTGGAACAGGAGGTTGACAATGGGAGGGGTTGTGTATATGCGTGTGGGGGTTGCAGGGAATATATGGGAATTCTGTAGTTTCTGCTAAATTTTGCTGTAAACCTAAAACTGCTCTGAGAAATGTAATTTATTAATTAAAAAAATAACTAACTAGATAGATAGATAGATAGATAGATAATGTATATTAAATTTTCAGTGTTTGACTATGACCAACTCCATCTCTAATGGGTTGTATTGGATTTCATTTGGAAGATTAAGAAAATCAATTAGTGTTCTCCAAACAGTTTCAATTGGTTAATTTTTAAAACATGTAATTACATAAAGCAGAATCTTACTTTTTTAGTTTTAATTTTGCAGGGGACTATATTTCTCAACTACTTGGAACACAAAATTCTCAGTGTATATTTGTGTGCCACCAACGTTTCCCCAAACTTGCTGCTTGATTAAGACAGGCCCTCCATTTTGAATGAGTGAGTGAGTGAGAGTCAGAGTAAGTATAATTGACTGGGAGGTGTGTAAAGGGAAGTTCAGGTGTGGACCATATTCATAAACATTGTATGATGATATAGATGTCAATGGTTTGATTCTGTGTCTTCATAGGAGATACCTCATGTAACATTTTGTCCTGAGTGGTATGGAAGAACAGAGATTACACTGTTTGATATTTGGGGAAATAGAGATGTGAGATAAAGGAAACAAATTTAGGTATCAGTGTATCTAACAGTCCCCCCAAAACTCCTGAGCTATAAACATACTTTACTGTATATGATCTTCTTCACTTCACTATGGACTTAGCAATTGCTCAGAAGTAGCCTACAAGGAGGGAGTTGTAGACTTTTTGCTGTGTTACTAATTTCCTTCCTCTTCCTTTGGAAAACATGAAATAATTAGAATAAAAAAATCAACGCAGCAAGGATTCCTAAGCATCATCCTTTCATTCCTCCTCCCAGGCTTCTCAAATCCCTGAGAAATATTTGAGGACTTTGTTATCCCATTGAAAATGACTAGTCCTGTCATCTTAGCACAATAGCAGTAAACACTAGTTATGTAGACTCCCTGGGATTAACAAGATCAGGATTTAAGAAAAAAAAAATCTGGTTTCAAAGGCCTTGGTGTTTTCCTGATTAAATGGGAAAAAAGGCTTTAAAATGCCAAATGAAGACATTGAAAATTGAAAATAAACAATTACTAACATTGTATTTTTGCTTTCTCTTATCATTTTATTTTCAGTTAATAAAGAGCATAATCTATTTGTACCTGCTTTTGCCTTAGGAGTTAGAGGACAATAATGGAAATATTTTGCTATCTATTTTCAAATTATAAGCTGTTGTTTCCAAAGAAAGTCAAAACTCATGTATATTATCGCATTATTGTTCTCGGGGGACTGCAGTCACCATAGTGATTGTAATTACATGGCTTCATTAACTTTATACATTCTACCTGTTATGGGGGGGTTCACATTAAGAAAATTTGCATATGTAGGAAATGAATGTCGTTTGCAGGGAGCTAATGTCATTAAACATTTAGGCAGTCCCTATCAGGCTAAGGGGTTTCCACTGGGATATGCTTTTTAGCATGCCCTTTATAGTCATTGTGGGTACAGGAATCTATTTCTAAACCCGAAAAGTAAAACCTGTTTTAGAGGAAATATTTAAAAAACAGCAGCTATTTTAACAAATCTCATATGTGACTAGAATTTCAAACTACTGACATAAAGATTATTAGCATCTTGGATTCTACTATGGATAATATAGTTCTGAAAAATGCCAAAACTTTGAATAGTTGTAGACTCTTGCACAGTTTCAGTGAGTGAATGTGTGTGTGTGTGTGTGTGTGTGTCTGTGTGTCTGTGTGTACATGCATGTGTGTGCAACTTGAGAGATTGAATGACCTGTATTTTAAAACACCTGTTGTTATATGTTGGTACTTGTGTATTCTTATTGACTAATTTATTAACAATTAAAAAATTTTATAAATTCTAATATAATTTCAGGTAAATTATATTAGGAAAAATGATAAACAACAGACCAAAAAGGGGAAAAAATAGAAAGGAAGTGAACTTCTTAAATAATATATTGAGACTTATGATTCCTACAACAAATATATTTCAGAAATTTTGAAGGGTAAGGTAATAAAAAAGGGCTTCATATATGTTTTTTCCTGGAGTAGTCATCTTAACCTTGTAACATCAAAGTTCTATTTGTGTAGAAAGGAAGTCTACAAGGTGGGATCAGGTAAGGAACACTTTTCATAGTGTTTGCCCCAGAACTCTTCAAAGGATGCTCAGAAGTTCTTGTCTCTCTGATTTCTGTTTGCCATACTACAAACAGTATCAACAATTAAGAGCAATATAACTTTAGCAAAATAATACCAGTAAAGCACTCATTAAGTGCATAGGGAAATGAAATGATATTTGACATATGACAGGGCAGTAGTAACTCCTAAGGAGCTTTCTTCTAAATAAGATCCAAAACAACTCATCATTTCTTTGGCTATTAAAATTCATAGTAGTTCACAATAATAAGGAAATTATCTATTTTTGGTACAAAATTGCATCCTAGGTAATTATATTACACATGTAAATTATGGTGGATTCTTTTCCATCTGTACCTTTTTGGGTTAGTTAATTCTTTAAGAGGTGATATATGTCACTATTCAGTGAAAAAAATCATTTTATACAGGCAATTCACATAGATCTCTTCAATTAGGGTTGAAAGCAACAAAGTTAACAATGACACAGTTCAGAGGTGACTGAGAAACATAAATCTATTTTCATCAATTTATTCCCATATCTTCTGAGATTTTCTCTACCTGATTAAGAAGTTTAGAAAATTCATGTTAAGTATTTTAGAAGAATGAATATATAAGTAAATGAATTAAAGTATAATTTTCTTTTTCTTTCATCCAAACAATTTTGATATCCTTTTTAAGGATAAACTTTCCTAGGGTAAAGGCAATCATATTTTGTATCAAAATTACAACTTTATTTATTGGCATATTACAATACCATGTAAGTTAATTTATACATGCCTCCAAATAAAAAGGACCCCAAATCAATTGGTGTCTCATTTAATGGGTTTTGTACCTGCTATTAATTTTGGATACTGCAATCACTGCCTGTTTATATTTATTGGGGAAAAAAACAAAAGCTTTTCTAATTTTTTTTCCAAAATAGTACTGAAGTCCATGGTCTCTTGCCAGGTAAATCAACATTTATTTATTTTGTGCTTTTGAAGCAAGCAACTCTTTCAATAATACTAATGTGATTAATTATTTTACTGTGATTACTGAAAAATATTGGTTGGTATGCTCAATAAATATTTTTGAGCATGTTATCTTCCAACTCTTCTACTCCAGTGCTTGGCAACTCTGGCTGTATCACAAATCATCTAGGAAACTAGATGTGGTCATTACTGTGGATTACCGTGGATTATTTAACTCTATATAATGTGTGTGTGTGCATATATATCTGTATATATATTTCGCTATATATATGAGTATTACTATCTCACACAATTATATATACGTATATATGTATATCTCACACAAATTAACATATCCATAACCTTACATAATTATAATTTGTGTGTGTGTGTATAGTGCAAACATAAGATCTACCCTCTTAGCAAATTTAAGTATATAATACAGTATTGTTCACGATAGTCATATTGCTACACATTAGATCTCCAAAACTTATTCATTTTTCATAACTTAAACTTTTTGTTTATTGACCAACAGTTTCCCATTTCTTCCGCCAGCTTGCACCTGGCAACCACCCTGCTTCTATAAGTTCAACTATTTTATATACCTCACATAAGTGGAATAATACATTATTTGTCTTTTTGTTTCTGGCTTATTTCACTTAATGTAATGTGCTCTAGGCTTATCCATGTTGTCACAGTGGCAAATTTTTTTTCTTTTTTAAGGCTACATAATATTCTGTTATTTTCTTCATCTATTCTTCCATTGATGAACATTTAGGACGAAACTTCAAAAATAGAGATGCATGGCTGCCACTTTAGATTTATTACATCAGATTTTTGGGAGGTGAGCTAAGGCTCTGATTTTTTTTTTAAAGCTTCACAGGGCTTTTGATGTTCAATAACAGTTAATACCTACTGTTTAGGTATTGCAGAGCATAGGAATGCCTGGGAGGCTCAGTCAATTAAGTGTCTGACTTCAGCTCAGGTCATGATCTCACAGCTCATGAGTTCACACACTACATCAGGCTCTGTGCTGACAGCTCAGAGCCTGAGTCTGCTCCAGACTCTGTGTCTCTGTCTCTCTCTTCCTACACGCCCCCACTCTCATTCTGTGTGTCTCTTTCTCTATAAAAAATAAACATTAAAAAAAGAGTTGTAGAAAACACAAGTATATAGAAAACACAAATATGGATGATAAATATTTCCTGATACTTGGCACTTCAAATAAGGTAGTAAGATATAGAAACAACTATACTAAAAGCCATTTTGTGAAGATCAGCTGAGCAATAAAGTGCAGATCTAGGTGGGATATTTTAATTTAGCAAAGTCTCCAACAGTTAGTGCACAAGTGTCTTGGGCATAGAACTCAGAATGGAGTGGGTTATGAATGAATTGGAAATGACACAGAGACAGCAAATGTAAATAATCTTTTTGAGAATTTTGGCTGTTAAAATTCTAAAGAATTAAACAGTAGCCATTAGGATCAGGGTACTACTTTCTTTTATGCCCCTTTGGACAAATTAGAAAACAAGTTATTGGTAAATAAATTAGAAAAAAAATGCCCCATTTAGTCAGATGCAGTTACAAGCCAGGGTGCATATAGTGGAAAATAGAATACATACTAGATTTCATCTCCTGTGTCTTTATTCAGTTGGGTATCTGAGTAATATAAGTCTTACCTTGTAGAGGACAATAAAAAAAAAAACTTGTTTAAGATGAGTGAATATTGTGTTGTTGTACTTAGGTTTTGTACCAGTTTCATAATCTCTAAATATCATGCCCTCTAGCTGATTAAAATGAATCTTAATCTTTAAAGCTCTCTAGCACAGGGTATTCATCATGGAAATACTCAAGACAGGAGTCTGGAGTTTTCTTCCTGAAAGTTGAATCATGTTATTCTGATTATTTACCAGACTAATCTTGTTATCACTGGTTATTTACCAGTGAAGCTGTCAATTTGCTACTGGTGGGAGAGCAGAAGTGGTTCAAGATCAAGAGAGTAGGAAGTGAGTTAATTCCAGATTTCAGGTAGTGATAGAGGGGTACTCATTAAATGGGAACTTTTGCAGAATCAGGGACAATATTTTCATCTTTGTATTTCTAGCACTTAGCATGGTGCCTGAACATGGTAGGTGTTTAATCAGTGTTTGTTGAATCACCCTGAATTCTAAAAAGATAGTTTAATAGCCAAAAATAAGTAGGTACAGGTGAGTGGCTAGATAATGGGATAGATGTCAAGAATGGTGGTTAATAGACAGAGACTGGTGTTGAAGTGGGTAAGCCACAGGGAAATCTACTTTCCTGGAGAACAGATAGAATAATGTCAAGCAAAATGCTCTCATTGAAACTTCTTTTATCCCAACTGGTTCTTCCTTATGTCCTGTCCTAGGGGGAAAGCACTGAAGGATAATATATTAGAAGGCATATACTATAGATTGCCCTTTTCAAGTAAATTGATCGTGTGATGGACCAAAATAAGCATATGTTGTGGGGAATAGGTCATACTCATTACAGATTTTATTGGTAATAAGTCAGGTAGGTTTCACATTCAACTAGGAAATGGTATCAATAAGCAATAAACAGACATCCAAATGGGAAGGAGGACACAGGAAAATACAACAAGAAAGTAGGCAGGAAACCTGACAAGTAAGGAAATGCTGAAGCAGGCAGGCAGGTGTTTGTCATTATCGTGGTTGTACAAAACATAGAAACATGTCTGCCGTAAGAACAGGATTAAGGGCAAGACCAAGGAGAGTCTGGTAGGAAATCAATTTCACAGATCAAATAAATGGCAGTTCATCAAGGTAGGGATTCACATACCAAAAGGAAATGCCAGGGAACCAGTCAGAGTGTTACTATAGTAAAGGCAGACTTGATTCTTACTTGTTCAAGTCTTGAACTGGCCTAGGACTCTACTTATTGTATGAGCTATAAGGACTACAGAAACTAAGGAGCACAGCCTGGCATGCCATTGTGTCTGCATTACCCCTGCTGTAATGCTGTTACTTTATTGACTGCAGTGCTTAATTTAGTGCATACGCGTGTTTGCATTTTTATTTAAGTTTTCAAAGAATAGTTTTCTTTTTTTTTTTAATTCTTTTTTTTTCAATGTTTATTTATTTTGGGACAGAGAGAGACAGAGCATGAACGGGGGAGGGGCAGAGAGAGAGGGAGACACAGAATCGGAAGCAGGCTCCAGGCTCAGAGCCATCAGCCCAGAGCCTGACGCGGGGCTCGAACTCATGGACCGGGAGATCGTGACCTGGCTGAAGTCGGACGCTTAACCGACTGCGCCACCCAGGCGCCCCAATAGTTTTCTTTTAAACATATTTTTCTCCTTTAGGAAAAAATAATTCCCATAAATTGGGCATTTTGTGATTTTTTTTGTATATTTACATTTTTGTGTATTTTCACTTTATAGTACAGTGTTACCAGTTTAACAAGTTTTCAGTTGGTATTTGTTGAATTGACATGTTAACTTGTTCGTAACAATTAGGTAAATTTGACTATTCTAAATTATGACGTTGAAATAAGAATGTAGCCTTGTTATCTTTAAAAGAGTGAACTCGGGGCGCCTGGGTGGCGCAGTCGGTTAAGCGTCCGACTTCAGCCAGGTCACGATCTCGCACTCTGTGAGTTCGAGCCCCGCGTCAGGCTCTAGGCTGATGGCTCAGAGCCTGGAGCCTGTTTCCGATTCTGTGTCTCCTTCTCTCTCTGCCCCTCCCCCGTTCATGCTCTGTCTCTCTCTGTCCCAAAAATAAATAAACGTTGAAAAAAAAAATTAAAAAAAAATAAAAGAGTGAACTCTTTCAAATCTGCTGAACCCCATGAATTATGTACATGTGAATGTAGAACTTGAGCTTAATAGGGATGCCATAACTACTTTTGCACCTTTCCTGCAACACTTGGCTGCTACCATCTTGATTGGTTCAAGATGTTTTGTGAAATCTCCACCTTTCCATTTTATGAAAGGAGAATAAAGCTTCTTCTCTCAATTGACTTGATACATTGAAGAGAATTGCATGGGCAATCTCCCTTTATTACATTCAATGGTCCAAGGCACAGAGTAGCTTAAAATGTGCTTTTAGAAATGATACTCTTCAGAAAGGTGCACTAATACGGCATTACTAGATATCTTTTTACTATCTTTTCACTGAAAAATGCAACTTTTGAGGAAAACTAAGTACTTCTATTGTATGAACTTTGTCAACAATCAAATGACCATATATGATTTGTTCTCCATGTCCTTCCTTAAAATAAATGGTTCCTACAGTACTTCAAAATGAAAATGGTGGCACCCCAGGAACCTACACCTCGAGTCAGCATCTATTATGATGAATTTCATTCCTATACAATGCCTTCTCCTTATTAACATTAATTATGTGGCAAAGGAAATTGGATGATTCATAAAAGGAGAAAGCATTTGGCTTGACCACATTATACAGCAGTGCAAATAAGAATTCTTAATGCTGTTTAACAAATGACTTTTTCACTCTTCATTAAAGCCCCTTGTTGCCATCCAATCTTGATTTTAGAAATTAAAGCTAACAACCAGATTGAGAGAATCAGGAAAGTGACAGCATGGGGCAAAGTCTCAAAGCCACAACTAACAGCATGAAGCAAAGTGAACCTCAAGCTATTGCTGCTCTCAGAGAAGGCCGGGGAGGGGAGGAATGCATTTACAGGGAAACTCAATTACAGCAACCCTCAGCTATAGGAAAGTACTTGTGAATGTTGACACGAACGCTTTTTCCCTTAATGTTTTAATTAAATACCTAGAAGCCAACGCTTCTTCTCAGTTAGTGTCAGAACACTGCTTCTTGGTAGATAAATGTTTACAGCAAAAGCTCAGCTGAGGGCTTCTACAAACATGACTCTAAGAACTGAGAAGGCTTTTGCTGAGGCACTTGAGATCAAGAAAGCAGTAGTGATTATAAACTAGCAGTACAATAGCAGGATGGTTTAATCCACCCAAATGTCAGTCATTGGTTTGCAAGTTGGCAATCCCACCTTCATCTTCAGACAAAAGGGCACTGGGTAGTCATCTGTTTAATTCTCTAGCTTCAGTGTGTCATTTGGATGTTGAAGGAAAATCCCTTGATTCAGTCTGCCATTTCTGACAGCCTCCCTCTAGACCCCATTAATAAGCCTTTTAGAGAACAGAATGCAAAGTAGGCAGCAGGCAGCCTACAATCAAAATGGAGATAGAATAGACAGTAGAAATGTCTTCCTTTTGTGAAGATGGTGTTTAGGTGACCTTTGTTGAGGAGAATTGTTTTTATTCTCAAAACTGTGTCTTCCAAGATATTAAAGCAGCATTTGTGGTATGGTAGATTTGGGAGGTCATTTGGAATTTGAGAGTTTATGATAGGATACAGAAAAACTCAAGTGATATTTACAAAATGTGCAAACAATGGCACAGACAGGAAGCCAGCCTGGCTTTGGGCATGCCTGGGGAATATCCTTCAGAAAACAAATATGCCACTCTTTAATGTTGGTTTGAATCTCATTATAAAATCGCAAGTGAAATGAGGCACACTTTGCCTCTGAAACAGTGATTCCAGAAGCAAAGCAACTGTTCTCTAATAAACCAGTCCTGTTAAGATTTGTAGGATTTTAATGTGCTTTGAAAGCACATCATTTGTTAGATAATGGAGTCTTTCTTTTGAACCTATTTTCCATTTTTCATGCATTAATAATTTCTAGTTGACTCTGTGTGTGTGTGTGTGTGTGTGTGTGTGCGCGCGCGCGCACACGTGTGGACATTCTGAACAGCATTGCTTAATATGTCACATGCAGATTGATGTATCGAGTCTCTAGAGAAGTCCCATTCCAAATAATCTTTCTCTAGGCATTGCCTGGTCCAAGGAAGCATTCCAAAATGCCCAATTTCTAGAGACACAAATTCAACCAGGAAAGGAGAACTTTAAAGGGAACTTTAAAGATCTCCTGTGCAAGTTCTTCATTAAAAAAGCAAGGTCTTTTAAAGACAGAAATTGGATCAGAATTTGTGTTGTGCTGATTGCAACACAATGCCAAATGTTTTGTTGTAACCCAAGACCAAGACGACAAAAGGAGCAGAGAGATCATTTATTACCAAGGAGATCACTTTTATTTATAGAGTAGTACCATGGAAGTCACTTATTTTTTATGCATCTAGTCCCTTAATAAAACACTAATAAAGCTTTTATGTACTTTTATATCTCAGTAAACCATTCAGGCATGCCTTTTAAATATACAAAAGCAAAAATAGCTATTTTCTGCTAGGAATTTCTTTATAAGCCAGCCTTTTATTAGAATATACATTAACCTGAATTCAGTTGAGTAAAACAGGAAAAGCATGTTTCCTAAGAGTACATAAAAATGCACACACACAATGGGTACTTAAATATGATATGGCATGTATATAATGCTTAGTAAGTACAGAAGGGTAGAGTATTCGTATAAAGAGATGAATTACGTGTGTGTGTGTGTGTGTGTGTGTGTGTGTGTGATCATTTCAACAAATCATTTCATTTTTAAAAGAAATTAATTAGAACATTAACAGTCAGGCTCACCCAGGTGAGATATTAATACCTCTTTGACTGTCCTGGAACCAGGATTTGGGTACTCCCTGGAAACTGCTGTACTAGAAGCCTCAGTCCATTGTAAACTGATGTTTCAGCTAATGAGACTGGGAAGTCATCTCGTCATGTTCTATCATGTTTTCTGGTAGATTTTATCAAAGCATTTTGTTACTTTGTACACTGTGCATTGTAACTTCAGTGGCAATGCTTTTTTTTTCATATTGTTTTCATTCACATTAAGGTCTTCAGGGTTTTAAAGTCTGTTTATTTCATTAGAAAGGGTCCTTAGTAAATGTTCAGAGGAGAGTTAGTTGTTATATCAATTTTAAATAAACTTAAGAAAAACATCCTGCATATGATTGTGTGCTACATTTCTCAGGTGAGAATCAATTTATTTTTATTAGTTTTTAAACAACATATGATAATTTGTATTATATTTGATAAAAGCATATTACTGTGCTTTCAGTGATGACTTTTGCAGAAAAATACACTTCAAAAAAATCCTGGTTTAACTTTGCATTTGAATGTCTAAACCCATATGAGAGGTAGGAATTCATAGCCTTCTTTTGACATCCCCTCATTTCCTCAGAGTGATCTCATGCCATCTTGGAGCTTTTAAGGAGGGAAAAAAAGTTAAGCAATTAGTAATCTGTCAGTCACTATCAATTACAGTGGAGCAAACTCTGCCATCCCCCAACATAAGGGCCAATCCTTTCCGAAGGCTGATAGAGAAATTCAAGCAATGAGAATGTCCTGCTACTTAAATACACAAACTAGAACCAGATAAGGAGAATAACAACAGGTGTGCAATGTCACAGAATTTCCTAAATTTGTGAGCTTGGAGTTTCATACTCATACAAACCAACACTGCCATCACCACCAAATACTTTTTGTGTTCAACTATTATTGTGGTAAATGGAACATTTCGGTTCTCAGACTAGTGGTCTTCAAGTTGGGGTATTTGTAACGAGGGAGGTAATCAACCACTTTTGGTGTGGGGAGGGAGTGGTTCCTGAGCAAAGAGAATTGGAGGGTATATCTTCCAGATGATCAAATTCTATATGTACCCTTTCCATAACTAGCCGACCTAGCAGATATGTTTGGCTTTTCCTCACCTGTCTCTCATCAGAACCCTCCTTCTACACCTTTACGGAGGAAAAAGGTAACTCTCACAAACTCATTCAACATCCGATTGTGGCATAATCCCAGGGTATAAAAATCTCTGGGGCAAAGGTCTTTTCTGCCTGTCTGTGTGCCTGCCTGCCTCTATCTAGCAATTATCTGTCCATGTGCCCACTTCTCATTTCTACATCCCTTCACCCATCTTTTTTCCTGTCTCCTAGACATAAAAGTCAGCAATGAGATGGGTTTAATGATGCTGATTCTTATCATGATACTTAAAATGAAAAACAAAGTCTTTGTGTGTGTGTGTGTGTGTGTGTGTGTGTGTGTGTGTGATATGAAGTGAGTCTGAATTTGAGAAAGATAGGACCAGCTTTGACATTTGGATTTTTTGACATACATTTTCCATAAATTGAATAAACTAAACCTACAGATCCATGCTTAAACACAGGTACAATATAATTTTGGCTGTAATTATATCCTTTGTTAAACTGAAGATGAAAATGTTAAGTCATCCTCATGTACAAATGGATACAGGTTTTCAAAATTCCTTTAGGGGTGGGTGTAGAAGTAAAGTTTTGAACACCAGTCTCATAGACTGGACTAGTCTTACCTTTGTGATGGGTCAGCCAGAATCAATATCTGGATATTGTCATCACACAATAATTGTCTTTTCTTCTTTTTTTTCTCTTTCTTCTCCTTCTTCCTCTTTCTCTTCTCCGTTTTCTTCTTTTTCTTCTTCTTCCTCCTCCTTCTTAGGGCCCTCAGCTAAAATGATTTTATGTTTTTAAAAGGTTACATTTTAAATGGCTTCGTAAATACTGTATAACACTCTATATTTTGCAACTTGGTAGAAAAAAAGTGAAAATATTTACTACCTAACATTTTTTAAGTTGACCAACTGCTGATACAGGTGATTATCTTTTTGATAGTTGTTTTTTTTCCATGAATATGCAAGCCATATCATGCTTCTATGATCCATTAGTGTGCATGTATTTCCTATTACATCTTATAGACAAAAGTTGATGTTAAGTTTTTCTGTCATTCTGTTTGTACTTCTGCTTGTATTTCTTGGTGTTTGCCACTCTATGTTAATTCATGTCCTTTGAGAATCAGACACAAAGGTGAGATTAGCTATACAAGAGGAGAGACAAAATGTGAAGAAAAATTTGGCAAAGAATCAGAAGAGGCTGGGAAACTTGTCAAACCATGAGACATATCAAATTCATAGGAGGTAAGACGAAAAGAAGGAAGGTTGAGTAAGGAAAAGATTAGACTGTGAAGCAGTTCTAAGAAAGTTTTGGCAAAAAGGTAGAGACTTCTCAGGCCACAGGAGTTCTTGGAGTCCACTGTCTCTAAGAATACGTCACCCTAGTATTTTGCTGCCCTCAGTCACTGGCTGGAGAAGGCTGAGTGAGGGAAATGCATCTTCATCATGAACTGCATCATGCAGTTCAGACTGTAGTGTCTGGGGTTGTTCCTCAATTATGCTTCCTGCCATATGTGATTAGAGATATATTTTCATGGCAGTCATATTTTGTAGCAAGGGAATGTTAAGCCTTATTTTTTTCTAAAATAATATGCTAACTTGAATGTTAATATCCATATCTCTCATTTTACACTACTTTTTATATCTTGTTTTATAGATATCTTGTTTTAGAGATTCCTTTCCACCCTGAGGAATATGATCCTTTACTATATTTGTTTCCAATAGTTTTAATAGTATTTAAGATTCGTTTCTATAGTTAAGCATATGTAAGAGACTGGAGAGAGGGGAGATATAAAGATATTATTTTACTTCATTTTGTTACGAAAAGGCAGTTGCCCAACATGATTTATTGAACAGACTGTCTATAGCTTCTGATTTACCTGGTTGTATTCCAAAGTCTCATATATGCTTCAGTATGTTTTTTGGCTCTTTAATTCCTTTGATCTATATGTCTGTCTCTTAAAAATAGAATGATGTCTTCAATTACTCTATGTTTTTGTTAGAAAAATTCTTTCTTTTTTATTCTGTTTTCACAATTTTCTTCACTATTATTGGGTCTTAGTTATATCATATTGATTTTAGGGTCAGTTTATTGAGCTTATAAAAATTTAATCATGTTTTGAATAAAATTGCATTATATATTAACTTAAAAAATTGACATCTTTTCTAATAGAGAAACTTCCAATTCAAATAGGATAAACTCTTTTTCAGGTTTTATTTTATGCTTTAATAATATTTCATAATTTTCTCCATAAATATCTTTCACATATTTTGTTAGATTTATTCAGAGACTTTACTGTTTTTTGTTGCTAGTATGAACGACGTCTACTTAAAAGTCACATTTTCTCATTTGTTATTGCTGGAATCTAGAAATATTTGCACATCAATTTCCTAAATAAAAATTTTGCCACTCTCTTGTTACTTTTAAAATGTTTTCCATAGATGCTCTTGAATGTTTTGTAAGATAAGATATTTAAATAATGATGCTAAATTTACAATTTTTCCAAAGTTTATACATCCAAAGTGTATTCCTTCTCAGGTTAATGGAGTTACTTCCTACATTATTACTAGTTGATCATTGCACTAATGTTTTAACCCTCTTGGGCCCTTAGTTCATGGTGGATGAAGGAGAGTGGCTCTAGAAAATCTGTCAGAGGAGCACCTGGGTGGCTCAGTCAGGTAAGTGTCAGATTTTGACTTCCAGCTCAGGTCCTGATCTCAGGGTTCCATGAGTTTGAGTCCCACCTCCGGCTGTGTGCTGACAGCATGGATTCTGCTTGGGATTCTGTTTTCCTCTCTCTCTTTCTCTTCCCCTTCCCTGTTTGTACGAACCTGTGCTCTCTCTCTCTCTCTCTCAAAAAAAAAAGGAAGAAAGAAAAAGAAAATATGTCATGTTCCCCTACGTGGGGAAGGCTGTAGGCTTTACTTCCAGTTTTCCTTAGTCTGAAATGCTGTGATTATTGAAAAATGATCCCTTCCTTCAGCAATATCCCAATTTCAGAGTTCAACTGAACATTCCTCTGAGGTTCTCCTTTCTCTTTTTCTCTATGTTTCCTGTGATTTCTTGGTCATCTATGCTTACATGCCTAAAAATATTTTATTCATTATTTTTGTTTCCAACATAATATAGGCGTAGTAAATGATGTACCATGCTGGTAAAGACAAAAAAATATTTAAAAAATGTTTACTAGTTTTAAATAGCTTTCATCACAGTGTCTTTGGGTCTATCTTCCTAGATCTGTGAGTGGGGACTTATGAAAGATTAAGTTGATATCCCCATACAATAAGCTCTGTATTTCTGATTTAAATGTTGCAAACATTATATAATGTGTAATTGTTTAAATAGCCTAATGGTATTTATTTAGGGAAAATTTGGGGTGCATTAAGCATTTCTAAAGGAAGAGATTTTCTTTTCAAGTTTATATTATCAACTTTTTGATTAGTCATTTTAGAGCATGATAAAAAAATGAGGTTTTAAAGTGAAATTAAGTATGGTATGTTTTACACAGGAGGACTTGCCTTTAGTTAATATATATCTTATTAAAACATCAATGAAGATAACATAAGAGAGAAAAATAATTATTAAATAAAACATACAACAAAATCTGGGAGCTGAAATCAACTAGTAATGTTAACCTATGCAAAGACCTGCACTTGTTTAAAAGTCTGCGGTATATTTTATTATGTCCTTATGTTTCCTTTTTTTTTTTTTTGACACTTTAAGAGGTGACATCTGGCTAATAAAACACTGCAGGAAAACAGAGAATCATTGAAGTGATTGTGAAACATGAAATGTCATTTAGTGTGTAAAAATTGACAGTTCTTTCCTAATGAAATGTTCCACATGACTAGTTTGTACTGGGTAATTCATTGTATCCATTCAAAATAAATAGGGATTTTTAAGTAAGATACGTTATCTTTAGTACAACATAGAAAGAAGGTCAACACTAGAAAAATAAAATGAATTATTTTGATAATCTGCCTAATTCATGCTTTGGCTATTGTTTTGATAATAAGGCAGAAACCCTGTCTTTCGAATATATTGCTGTGACCCCAGCATCTAAAATGGGCACATTTTAGTAGATCCCCAGTAAATATTTATTATATTATTTATTAAATTTCAACATGGCACCTTGGAGCTGCTAAAGTAAATTAATTCCTCCTATAAAATAAAATTCCATTTTTGTTTTCAGTAATGTCCTTCCCTTTATTAACACTAGGCAGCTCTCCAGGTAATAGTTATATGGTTATGAAACCACCTATTAATTGACTAAATTAAATCAAATTTGCTGAAATAAAGTCTATGAAATTAAAAGATTCAAATAGTAAAAATAAAAAAAAACCTCAAAAGCTTTATAATGAAAAGCAGCAGTGACAAGCCTTAGGCTTCTCCAACACTTACCTCATTTTATTTTTAAAAAAATGTTCTTATTTGAGTACATAGATTCAATGGTTACTCTCATATCTCTAAATATTAAGTTTACATCAGGCTTTCTCAGTCTACCATTGTAAATAATATTGATCCAATTGCAATGCATGAAAATATTTTAGGTCCTTGTACTGCCACTCTTAACCATTTTTCAAAGTTAGTTATATCTCAATTTTCACCTGTTTGTTACTTTTGATGCCCATATTTCAAATCCCTTAAAACCCCATCCTCTTCAGTTACAACACACCTATTCTTATGGACTTAATATTTATCATCTTATTTGTATAAATTCTCATAGCATGCACATTTTTGTTTCTGCGTGTTATTTTATGTAAATAGTGTTATACTGTATCTCAATCTGTTTTCCACATTTTATCAGTCAGCAGTATATTTTAAGAGCCTTCCTGCTTCTATATTACAAGTTATAAATATAGTAACTATTGTCAGTAATTGTTCATTTACCATACCAAGAACCAAGATCACCATGTAATTGAAAAAGGACAATCAACTGATGCTCACAGAAATATAACAGAAATGTTGGTATTGCCTGACAAAGACATTAAAACAGCCATAATAAATGTTTCAATGATTACAAGCATGTTTGAAATGAATAAAAAAAATAAAATATCTTAGCAAATAAATAGGAGGTCTCAGTTAAGAAATAGAAGGTACAAGGAAAATCTTTAGATTTAAATATATAGTTACAATGACAAAAACCAATAGATGGTTTTAACAGCAGTGTGGAGGGAATAGAAGAAAGAATCAGAAATTTTTTTTTAATTTCAGTATAGTTTACATACAGTGTTATATTAGTCTCAGGTGTACAATACAGTGATTCACCAATTCTATACATTAGTCAGTGCTAATCATGATACTCTTCATCCCTTTCACTATTTCACCCATTCCCTGCCCCCAACCTCACTTCTAGTAACCCTCAGTTTGTTCTCTATAGTTAAGTCTGTTTTCTGTTTTGCCTGCGTTCCTTCCTTCCTTCCTTCCTTCCTTCTTTTATAATTCAACATATGAATGAAATCATATGTACTTGTCTTTCTCTGACTAATTTCTTTCACTTAGCATTATACTCTCTAGACCCATCATGTTGTTGCAAATGGCAAGATTTCATTAATTTTTAAGGCTCAGTTATATCCCATTGATATATATACACAGCTTCTTTCTTATCTATTCATCAAACAATGGATACTTGGGCTGTTTCCATAATTTGGCTGTTATAAGTAATGCTGCTGTAAACATAGGTATTCATGTATCTTTTTAAATTAGTGTTTTTGTATTCTTTGGGTAAATAAATACCTAGTAGTGGAATTAGTGAATAATATGGTAATCCTATTTTTACTTTTTTGAAGAACCTCTCTTTGCTTTCCACACTGGCTGCACCAGTTTGCATTCCTACCAACAGTGCATGATGAGGTTTTGTTTTGTTTTGTATTGTTTTTGTTTTTATCTCTTCATCCTCACCAACACTTGTTCTTTCTTGTTCTATTTTTTATTTTTTAATTTTTACCATTCTGATAGGTATGAAGTGATATCTCATTGTGATTTTGATTTGCATTTCCCTGATGATGACTGATGTTGAACATGTTTCATGTGTCTGTTGGCCATCTGTATATCTTCTTTGGAGAAATGTCTGTTTATTTTCTGACATTTTTTTATTTGGCTTATTTGGTTTGTTTTGTTTTTTGGTGTTGAGTTGTATAAGTTCTTTATATATACTGGATACTAACTTTTTATCAGATAAGTCATTTATAAATATCTTCTCCCCTCATATTGTCTTTTAGTTTTACTTTGTTTGCTTTTCTGTGCAGAACCTTTCTACCTTGATGTAGTCCCAATAGTTTTTTGTTTGTTTGTTTTTGTTTACCTTGCCTCAAGAGACATATCTAGAAAAATATTGTTATGGCCGATGTCAGAAAAATTACTTTCTGTGGTCTCTTCTGGGACTTTTTTTTTTTTTTGGTTTCTGGTCTCACATTTAGGTTTTTAATACATTTTGAGTTTATGTTTGTGTCTGGTGTAAAAAATTCATTCAGATTCATTCTTTTACATGTAGCTGTTGTTTTTCCCAGCACCATTTGTTGAAGAGACTGTCTTTTTCCCATTGAATATTCTTGCCTCTTTGTCAAAGATTAATTGACCACATAATCATGGTTTTATCCCTGGGCTCTCTATTCCATTACATTGATCTATATGTCTGTTTCTGTGCCAGTACCATACTGTTTTGATTACTACAACTTTGTAGTATATCTTGAAATCCGTGATTGTGATACCTCCAGTTTTATTCTTCTCTTTCAATATTGCTTTGTGCATTTTGCATCTTCCCTGGTTCCATATAAATTTTAGGATATTTGTTTTAGTTCTGGGAAAATGCTATTGGTATTTTCATAGTAATTGTATTAAATCTATAGATTTCTTTGGGTGGTATGAACAATTTAATACTATTTATTCTTCCAGTCCATTAGCATGGAATATCTTTCCATTTCTTTGTGTTGTGTTCAATTTCTCTCATCAGTGTTTATAGCTTTTAAAGTACCAATGTTTTATAGTTTTCAGAGTACAGGTCTTTCACCTTCAGGGTCAAATTTATTCCTTGGTACATTATTATTTTTCACACAATTTTAAATGGGATTGTTATCTTTTTAAAAAATTGTTAATGTTCATATTTTTGAGACAGATAGAGACAAGAGTGTGAGCGGGGGAGGGGCAGAGAGCGAGGAGACACAGAATCCAAAACAGGCTCCAGGCTCTAAGCTGTCAGCACAGAGACCAATGGAGGGCTCGACCTCATAAACTGTGAGATCATGACCTCAGCCAAAGTCAAACGCTCAACCCACTGAGCCACCCAGGAATCTCAATGGGATTGTTTTCTTAATTTCTTTTTTTCTTCTTCATTATTAGTGTTTAGAAATGCTATGGATTTCTGTATATTGATTTTTTAAAAATTCTTTTTTAATGTTTATTCATCTTTTTTTTTTTTTTTTTGAGAGAGAGAGAGAGAGAGAGAGAGAGGGAGGGGGGAGGGGCAGAGAGAGAGGGAGACACAGAAACTGAAGCAGGCTCCAGGCTCTCAGCTGTCAACACAGAGCCAGACACGGAGCTTGAACTCATGAGCCATGAGATCATGACCTGGCCAAAGTCAGACGTTTAAATGACTGATCCACCCAGGCGCCCCTGTCCTTTTTCATGCTGAGACTTTACAGAATTCATTTATTAGTTCTAGTATTTTTTTGGTAGAGTCTTTAAGGTTTTTTTGTTTTTTGTATATGGTTTTATGTTATCTGTATATGGTGACCGTTTTACTTCTTACTTACTAATTTGGGTGTCTTTTATTTCTTTTTGTTGTCTAATTGTTGTGGCTAGGACTGTCAGTACTATGTTTAAAAAAAGTGGTGAGAGTGGATATCCTTGTGTTGTTCCTGATCTTAGGGGGAAAACTCTCAGTTTTTCACCATTGAGTGTGATGTTAACTGTGGTTATTTCATAAGTGGCCTTTACTATGTTGAGATATGTTCTCTCTAAACCTATTTTGTTGAGGGTTTTTATCATGAATGGATGTTGTACTTTGTCAAATGCTTTTTCTGCATCTATTGAAGTGATTAGGTGATTTTTATTCTTTCTCTCATTGATGTGACATATCACATTGATTTGTGAATATTGAGCCACCCTTGCATCCCAGGAATAAATCCCACTTGATTGTGGTGAATGATTTTTTTAATGCATTGTTAATTTGGTTTACTAATATTTTGTTGAGGATTTTTGCATCTTTGTTCATCAGAGATGGCCTGCAGTTCTCTTTTTTTGTAGTGTCTTTAGCTGGTTTTGGTATCACAGTAAGGCTGGCCTCAGAGAATGAATTTGGAAGCTTTCTTTCCATTTATACTTTTTGGAATAGTTTGAGATGAATAGGTATTACCTCTTCTTTAAAGGTTTGGTAGAATTTACCTGTGAAGCCATCTGGTCATGGACTTTTGTTTCTTGGGATTTTTTTGATTATTAATTCAGTTTCCTTGCTGGTAATGTATCTATTCAAATTTTCTACTTCTTCCTGCTTCAGTTTTTGTAGGTTATATGTTTCTAGGAATTTATCCATTTCTTCCAGGTTGTTCAATTTGTTGTCTTCATAATTTTCTCCTTAATATTTTGTATTTCTGTGGTGTTGGCTGTTAATTTCTCTTTTATTTCTGATACTGGTTACTTGAGTCTTTTCTCTTTTTTATGTGGCTGGGTATATATCCAAAAGAATTGAAATCAGGATCTTAAAGATATTTGCATTTCATGTGTGTGATAACACCATTCAAATAGCCAAGTCATGGAGGCGTTCTAAATGTACGTTATTGAATGGATAAAGAAAATGTAGTATTTCAATACAGTGGATGTTATCCAGTCTTTAAAAAGAGAAAATCTTGTCATTTGTGACAAGAACCTGGAGGGCACTACACTAAGTGAAATAATCCAGACATGAAAAAAAAAATTGTACATGATTCTACTTATATGAAGAGTCTAAGATAGTCAAACTCATAGAAGCAGAGAGAATGGGGCTACCAGGGGCTGGTGGGAAGGGAAAACAGGATGGTTTTGGTCAAATGGCACTATTGTGGTGATGTTTTCGTGGGTGTAAACTTACTTCCGAACACATCAAATTGTGTATGTTAAATATATACAGTTTTTGTATGTCCATCATAGCTCAATCAATACATGTAGAACCACTTATTCATTAAAAAAAGGAAGATTATAGGAAAATATCCCAATACTGGGCAATCAAAAATATATTTTTTAAAAGATTATTTATTTTTGAAAGAGACAGAGAGAGCAAGTGGGAGAGGGACCAAGAGAGGAAGGCAGAAGATCTGAAGCAGGCTCTGTGCTGACAGCACAGAGCCCAATGCAGTGATGCAGTACTCAAACACACAAACCATGAGATCATGACCTGAGCCGAAGACAGTCATTTAACCAACTGAGCCACCTAGGCCCTCCTAAAAATACACTTCTAAATAATCCATGAGTCAAATTAAAAGTTTCTAGGAATATTGAGACTTCTGAGTGACTCAGATGGTTAAGTGTCCAACATTGGCTCAGGTCATGATCTAACTGTTTGTGAATTCAAGTCCCACGTCAGGCTCTGTGCTGACAGCTTAGAGTCTAGAGCCTGTTTCGGGTTCTGTGTCTCCCTCTCTCTCTTCCCCTCCCTGATGGCTCGCTCTCTCTCTCTCTCTCTCTCTCTCTCTCAAATAAACATTAAAAGTTTCTAGAAATTATATATATATATATATATATATATATATATATATATATATCACTAAATGCATACATTAGAAAAGAGGAGGAAAAGCCTCGGAACTCCTGGGTGGCTCAGTAAGTTAAGTTTCCAGCTCTTGATTTTGGCTCAGGTCATGATGGAGCCTGGTGGCATGGGGCTCTGAGATGAGTGTGGAGACTGCTTGAGATTCTCCTCTCCCTCTGCCTCTCCCCCATTCACGCATGGTCTCTGTCTCTCAAAGAAGAAGGGGAAGGAGAAGGAGAAGGAGAAGAAGAAGAAAGAAGAAAGAAGAAAGAAGAAAGAAGAAAAACCTTAAAGCCTTAGTCAAACATATAAGTTCCTACCAAAAGAACTTACATACATACATACATAAAGGCAAAAGCACACTTAAAGCAAGCACAGAGATGGAAATTATAAAGAGAAGAAATCAGTTAAATTAAAAACAAAATAAATACAAAAATTAATCTTGAAAAGATTAATAAAGTTGACAAGCTTCTAGCAAGACTTGCAGAAAAAAAATTAAGACACCTATTACCAGTGTTAGAAATGGAACAAAGGGTATTTATACACATATCAAAATGATAATCAGGAAATAATTCTACACCATTAAGTTTAATAACTTATGTACAATAGAACAATCCTTAAAAACTCAATGTCCTACAATTTACCCATTATGAAATCAATAATTTGAAAGCTTTTTAACTATTAACTAAATCTGCAATGGAAACATTCCTAAAATAAATATTCAGGTTCAGATGATTTCACTAGAAATATTCCATCAAATGATTAAAAATTTATCACTAAATCTACACAATGTTTTTCAGAAAATAGAAGAGGAACACTTCCTAATTCCTTTTAGATTGGGACTATTGTTCTCATAGAAAACCAGATTAATATAGTACAAAAAAGTTAACTACAGATGGAAAACTCCCATGAACATAAATGCAAAAATCTTTAACAAACATTATCAAATAGAATTCAGTAATGTATAAAAAGAATTATACCTTAAAACCTTGTAGGATTTATTTTAGGGATGCAAGCCTCATTATTTTAAAGTCCATCTTGTGACCCACCATATTAACAGGCCAAAGAAGAAAAATCACAAGATCATATTAACGCAGGAAAAGGACCTGACCAAATTCAAAACCTATTCATGATATAATTTGTTTTTCTGAGAAAAATAGGACTATAGGGGACTCCCTCAATGTGATAAAAAAAAATCTACAAAAGCCTTCAGTCAACGTTCTTAATGGTGAATCATTAAATACTTTTTGCTAATAGCAGGAACAAGGTAGGGATATTCATTCTCATTACTCTTACTTAACATAGTGTGGCAAATTCTAGCCAGTGGAAAAGGCAAAAAAAAAAAAGAAAAAAAAGAGAGAAGAGGCATTATTATTGGGAAAATAGAGATGAAATATTTCCTATTTGCAGATGACATCACTGTCTACATAGAGAATCTCAAAGAATCTACAAACACACACACACACACACACACACACACACACACACACACACATACCTACATAGAACTGATAACTGAATTCAGCAAGATCAGATCATACAAGATCAGCATATATATATCAACTATGCCTCTATATACTAGCAATGAACAGGTGGACACAGAAACATTATAATTACAATTAGAATGACATTTACAATTGCTTAAAAAGTGAAAACACAGGTATAAACCTAGTAAAACCTGTATAGGATAGTATATTGAAAACTACAAAATGTTGGCAAAATAAATTTTTAAAAATGGTTGGAAAACTCAATATAGTAATGATTTTAATTCTCCCTAAATCGAAATGCAGGTTTTAGCAAAATTCCTATTAAAACTCCTGCATAATGTTTTATAGGCCTAGACACAGTTATTCTAAAATTTATATAGAAAATCAAGGGAACTAAAATAATGAGAATTGTTTTGAAAATTAGGAATTAAGTAGGAGAATTCAGTTGACTTGATTTTCAGACTTATTATATCACTATACTAACCAAGACATGTGGTATTGATGGAGGGTGAGATACATAGATCAATGAAACAGAATGGATAATTCAGAAATAGACTTCTACAAATATGCTCAACTGATTTAAAAAAAATGATTTCTTGATTTTTGAAAGAGAGAGAGAGAAAGAGAGAGAGAGAGAGAGAGAGAGAGAGAGAGAATGCACACGAGTTGGGGAGGGGCAGAGAGAGAAGGAGACACAGAATCTGAAGTAGGCTCCAGGCTCTGAGCTGTCAGCACAGAGCCTGACTTGGGGTTAGAACCCAGGAACCGTGAGATCATGACCTTAGCTGAATCATACAGTCAACCGACTGAGTCACCCAGGCGCCCTGCTCATCTGATTTTTAAGGAAGTTGCAAAACAAATTCAGTGGAGGGAAGATAACTTTTCATAAGGAAAAAAAAAGAAGTGTTATCTAAAACCTAACATCTTACATAAAAATTAACACAACATTACCACAGACTTAATTGTAAAATGTAAAAGTATAAAACTCTTTGAAAAGAAGAAACATACAATTCTTTGGAATCTAGGTCTAGACAAAGAATTCTTTGACTGGACATCAAAAGTAGGATCCTTAAAAGGAGTAATGGACAAATTGGACATCATTTAAATTAACTTTTGCTGTACAAAGACACTGTCAGGTGGATGGCAATGCAAGTTACAGACTAAGAAAATATTTGCAAACTAAATATTTCTTCAAATGGTTATGTATAGAATAAAGAACTCTTAAGATTTAATAGTAAAAGAAAAATATTAGAAAATGAGAAGAAAACATAAAGAGACATTTCACTGAAGATATAGGTGGCATATAAGCACATGAAAACCTGTTCAACATCATTAGCCATCAGGGAAATGTAGATTAAAGCTATAATAAAATATCATTATACACCTATATGAATGACTAAAAAACAAAACAAAACAAAAAACAAAAAACAGTGACAACACTGAATGTTGGCAGAATCAGAAAAACTGAATCACTAATACTTTGCTCATTATATTTTGGGATGGTCACTCTGGAAAACAGTTTGGCAGTTTCTTCAAAAAATACACATCAAAGTATCATATGGTTCAGCAATGAAAACTTTTATCTACGCAAAAACCTGTACCTGAATGTTATAACAGTTTTATTTATTATAGCCCAAACTGCAAACAACCCATATTTCCTTCAACAGGGGTATGGTTAAACAAACTGGCATACTCTTACTGCAGAATATTAGTCAGTAATAAAAAATGAGCAAAGTATTGATACATGTAGCAACTGGAATGAATATCCAGAGAATGATACTGAATGAAAAAAAGTCAGTTCCCAAAGGTTTCATGCTGTGTAATTCCATTTATATAACAGTCGAAATTACAAAATCAGAGAAATGGAGAAAAGATTTGTGGCCATTTACCAGTTAAGGAGGAAGTAGAGATAAGAGGGAAATGAGTGTAGCTGTTGAAGAGCAACATGAGTGACACTTATGGGGATAGAAATATTCTGTACCTTGACTGTACTATTGCCAATACCCTGGCTGTGTTGTTGCATTATAATTTTGCAAGACTTTACCACTGGGGGCAACTGAGTTCAGGGAACAGAAGGTCTTTCTGTATTATTTCTTAAACTGCACGTGAGTGTGCCATCATCTCAATTTTTTTTAAAGTTTAATTTAAAAATTGACATAAATACTATGTGAGTAAAGACTCAGTTTCTGTTGAGTTTTTTTTTATAATCTACTTCTATTCCATTTGGTCACATGTGGCAACTGGTGGGGGGAATGAGCTGTTCATAAGTTTCTACAATAAAATCATCTAAATTTTCAAAAGGTAAATAATCTTTGTTTTGCTTGATTTCAGTGAACCAAAATTTCTATATATTTGTTGAAATCTTCAAATCTTCATCTCCCTTCAGTGAGATAACTGGAATTTTAAATTGTTTGAAACTGATGATTCATGGAATAGAATTTAATTACTGCTATTAATAAGATAGCTTTAGCATATAATTTTTTTGATGCAAATGTGTATGAGTTTTTGTTTAATCTCATTTTAACCTCAAGCTTATTTATGGAACAGTTGTCCTATTTAAATACATGTCCCATTTAAATGTTGATTAGTTTGACCTACCTTCATACAGAGATCAGACTTAGATTAGTATAGGTATTCCCCTGGTGATTGTCCCTTTAGTATTTTCTCAATGTGGTAGGGATGTATGATTTTATTCCATTTATGCTGAGCTCTTGGCTGATTCATAACCATAGCTTCTATTCAAAGCCAAAATGAATTATAGGTTCTTTGGCAAGTATACAAGAGAATATACTTGCTTTAAGAAATGTTTACCATAATACCAACATTGTATTATAGGAATTTGTATTTAGACTTCTTAGGAAAACATTTGTAACATCATTTACAACACCATCTTTCTTGTTGTTGACATTATAGAACTACTTCCTTCCCAGCAGACCTTTACACTCCTCCAGGATGCCTTTGGGACCCTGCCAGACCATGCTTATAATCATTGTCATGGGGGTGCTCTTGCATCCAAAACATAAACCTCTATTATCAAAAAGTGAACTATGTTTTGGAAAGTATATGCATAAGAAAGCAGAAGTTGATCTAACAAGTTGTACTTGTTAACATTGTTTTAAAAAAATATCAGGGAGTACTTTTCCAAATTCCCTGAGGAGAGAATAAAATAAAATGAATCTAAAATCTTTAGAAACTATTTAGTTAGGAACTAAGGAAAACTTCTTGATGTACAGGTTTGTAAAGAAACCAAAATCTCAGGTCACCTGGGTGTCTCAGTCCATTAAGTGTCAGACTTCAGCTCAGGTCATGATCTCATGGTCTGTGAGTTCGAGCCCTGCATTGGGCTCTGTGCTGACAGCTTGGAGCCTAGAGCCTGCTTCAGATTCTGTGTCTCCGTCTCTCTGCCCCTCCCCTGCTTGCACTCTGTCTCACTCTGTCTCTCAAAAATAAAAAAAGTGTTAAAAAATTAAAAAAAAGAAACCAAAATCTCTACTAATGATGATAAATCTCCAAAATCTTAACATCCAGTAGCAGAAAATTCTAAATTTTAAAGTCATCTTCCCATAGACCAGAGTTTCTCAAGCTTGTCACTCTTGACAGGATCAACTAATTCTTGGTCAGATAATTCAGAGGGCATCATGTACATTGTAGGATATTTGGCACCATATCTGGCTTCTATCCACTAGATGTTACTGTTACTCTCCCAGTTGTGATGAAAAAAAAATGTCTCCAGGCATTGCCAAATGTCACCTGTGGGAGGAAAGGGAGCTACTGCTGTAGATCATTAATTGGCCTTCCATATGTTAAAGGGGAAAGTTGATGTCTAAGGTTTTAGGAGTCCTCCTTTTCTATCCTCAGCAATGACTGTTTCTAACCATCTTTACTTCACTGCAACATCTAGTCTTGTTTCCTTGCCTCATTCATCTTTCAGGTGATGTTCTTACCTTATACATCCCTTCAATGCTCCTAGTGAGTTTCCTTTCCTATTTCAATATGACTCCTTCCTACCTTCTCTTTTTCAAATCTCTCATTTCTTTTTCCTCCTTCCTCACCCTCAGCTAATTTATTTTTTTCTCATTCTTGGTTTAAAATATTGCAACAATCAGGCAAGGACAACGACTGTGTTCTTTTCCTTCATGTTTTCTGTTTTCTGTCATAACGAATGTATTACGTCTGATCAGACCAGAAGATAGACCCTCCAACTACATTCTGGATTACATCTGCCTTTAAATTCTTCATACTCCCCCCTGTCCTTTCTCCTGCACCTCTCATATTTCCCTTTCTAGTAAATTATTCCCAGCATCATTAAAACCTGTTCTAAACAAACCTAAATAAAATGCAACTAAAATAAATGTGATTTTACATTTTTCCTACATATTTTACCCCCAATTTATGTTTTACTTTTACATATACGTTCTCAGAACATCCAGCCATATTTCCTCATCCTTGTCCTCATCCTCCTCCATCCTTCTCTTTTTCCTCTTCCTCCTCTCCTATTCAGCTGCTGCTGCTTCCCTTCTTCTTCTCTTCCCCTCCCTTCCTCCCCTTTTCCTCCGCCTCCTCCATTCCCCTCTTCCTCTTCTTCTGCAGCTTCCCCTTCTTCTCTTCCATCTCCCCTCCTCCTCCTCCTCCTCCATTCTTCTCTTCTTCCTCTTCCTCCTTCTCCTCATCCTCTTCTGCTGCTGCTGTTTCTTCTTCTCTTCCTCCTCCCTTTCTCCTCCTCCTCTTCCTCCTCCTCTTTTTAATGCAAATCTGTATCTACTTTCTGTGTATTCACTCTTCAGTTCATTGTAAACTGCCCCAGTAGCAATTTCACTGAAACTGACTTCATTGATGAATTTCAGGTTGTAAAACCACATGGATACTTCTTTACTTTTAAGTTACTTAATTTTCCAACATTATCAATACAGTTGCCAACTTCTTTTATCTTAGCCCTTTTCTTTTCTTTTTTTAAAGTTTTTTTTTTTAATTTTATTTATTTTGAAAGAGATGGAGAGCAAGCTTGGAAGAGATAGAAAGACAGAATCCCAAGCAGTCTTCATGCCATCAGCCCAGAGCCCAATGTGGGGCTTGAACTCATGAACTGTGAGATTATGACCTGAGCTGAAATCAAGAAGCTTAATGAACTGAACCACCCAGGCACCCCTTAACCCCTTTTATTTTCTTCTCTTTTTCAAATTTCCCTCTTCTGATTTTTCTCTTACCCTTCTTTCTTCTTCTTCTTCTTCTTCTTCTTCTTCTTCTTCTTCTTCTTCTTCTTCTTCTTCTATACTCTCTCTCTTCATTTTTAGCTTGTTTTCTCTATACCACTGTTTAAAGGTTGGAGCTGCCATTCTGATTTATATTTCACCTTATTTCTCTCAGAGAGTTAAAAACATTTTCTTCATAGAATTTATTATCTTTTGCAATTCATTATTAGGATTATAAACGTAACTTGCTCACATGATATGAATTCCTTGATGGCTGAAACCATGGCTGATTTTCCAGAATGCAACAAATTTCCTGGCATTCCATGGGACAATAAATGTTTTCTGAATGATTGTACTAACTAATGAATAAATGTGATTTGAGGTGAAGCTCGGTGGCCACCTTAATTTAAGCTCAATTTTCTACTGACTTGCTTCTGATTCTGGAATTTCTGTTATTTTCCTTATAATAATAATTTGTCCTGCTCATGGAAAAATAGAAATGAATTCGGAAAATAATGTGTAAGAGCTGCAAAGGAAATTTTACCCACGTCTCAGTGTTGTCTAGGTCATTGTCTCTTTACACGTGTTTAAGAGAATGGATGTAAGAGAATAAAGGAGGAAGTGGAAGAAATTTTATCCTGGCACTACCACCTGGTGTTGCTGTAGTAAAAATGTTACTGGTTAGTAGTTATTTCATTGGATCATATCTGTATGTTATGTTTCACATACTATCTTTGTTAGCAATCCCATATTCTCACAGAAAGGTAAAATATTTTTGACATTAATATATTAATGTCAAACTTCCAGTGAGTATCTGTCAAACACTCTCTCTCTTTCTCTCTCTCTCTCTCTCTCTCTCTCTCATATACTCTTTTGAAGAGTTTAATAAGTGGGACAGAGTTTATTATAGAATACTATAAAATCATGGGGAATTTGAAAAGGATGCTTGTATGCTTATAGCTCTGTCCCTTTTTCCTTCCCGTTAACCCCAACCAACATTTAATTCTATCATTGTGATTGAATTGCCAACTCACTCAACCTAAGTAACCATTTTCTCTTCTATTGCATGATCATCTGAGGCTGTCGTTTGGTCTACCTTATCAGTTCAATAGTTTGACTTCACTCTGTCATACCTTAGTGGCAATGACCAGCAGTGGCAGATAGCCTCAGGGCGTGTGGAGTTTGGCAGGGGGAGACTTACACTTGACACAAATATGAAACCTCTTTCTGCTCTCCCTTCAAATTAACTGATATGCTCTTGTTTTGTTGTTGACTGCTCAGAATTCAAATGTAATTTAGAGAGGTGTTTTTTGTTATTTATTAATTATTTATTAATTATTTATTTTTAATAAGTCTCAATTTTAATAAGATCCTCTGCATACACATTTGCTACTGAAAATTGAGCCACCACATCAAAAAAATTTTATTACAATTCCAATTTTTGAAAACCAGAAAGTCTAGCCTTTGCACCCTGCCCTAATTATAATTATGCTCTAGCCAAACAACCCAATATTCTCTATATATTCCTCCTGCACAAGTTACTTGGCTTCCAATCTGATGTTAGGTTTTCTCTTTTTGTTTTGTTTTGTTTTGTTTTTGTTTTTTACTGTTTTTATTTTTGAGAGAGAGAGAGAGAGAGAGAGAGAGAGAGAGAGAGAAGAGAGAGAGACCGAGCATGAGTGGGGAAAGGGCAGACACACACACACACACACACACACACACACACACAGAATCTGAAGCAGGCTCCAGGCTCCTAGCTGCCAGCAACCCAGGAGCTCCATGTTAGGTTAACTTATCTTCATGACCTCAAGCTTCTCAAACACACTGGCAACATTCAAAACCTACTAGTGCTTTTTTGGGTCGTATCAAAAAGTGGAACTAAAGTATACTACAGGATTCCTCAGAAATTACTGGTATCAAGGTAGAAAAGACAAGACAGAGCTTGATTATTATAGATTATCAAAATATTATACAGTTTGTCTTAACAGAGTAGCTTTGTTTTATAATTTACTGGAAAGGTGTATTTCCTTTCTAATCAACATTTTTTGAATAAAATTGAATCTACTGATAATGTGAGATCTGATAACTCTGCCTACTCTAAGTAGGCAGTTATAAGTAGTTATAAGTAGTTATAAGATAGTGTAATAGTAAATAATATTTACTATATATAAAATTATCTACAATATAATATATACTATTAACAATTATTGAAAGAAGTCCACAGTACTGGCCTCCAAAGAAGAGAAGAAATTAGGCATGTTTTAGGAATACACAGAATGGAAACATCATTATAGACTATAGTAGTCTCTGAGTGTTTAAAAATAGTATTTATAAAACAAGAAAGATTATGCCCTATGATTAGGTTTTGAATGTACTCCTTTGGCAGAAGGCAGAGGGCAAGACAGAGCAGCTGAAAGAGAATCAGTGTGAAAAACAAGTGCAAAAGCTAGACAGTGCCAGGTACACACAAGGGAAAATGAATAGCTCTTTAAAAAAAAAAAGATTTAAAAATGTTACTTGGGATTTGCTTGAAGCATACATAGGAGTCAGTCTGTAAAAGGATTTAGGTAAGACATCAGGTAAAGAGGTTGAAAATTATATCTTTAAGGGGGAAAATTGACAGGCTTTAAAATTTTTAAATATGTAAAGGAAATAAGAAAAAAAAATCTCCTCAAACCTCTTATTGATCCCATGTTTACAGTCACTCAGACTTCTTTGCACTGATGTGAACTATGCCATGGATCCTGGTAACATAAGCCCTCTGAAAATTACATCAAAGCTGAATATCTAGTTTATTGTCAATCTAAAGGAAATGTTATTATATTATATATTTAAAGGTCATAAAATGCTGTCAATGAAGTTTGTGATTTTTTTTTCTCAGATGAATGTGGTCATGAAAGCAATATGCAGGCAGATGTTTAATATAAAATATCCTTCACTTTCAGAATAAACAACATATGGGACAAGTAGCCATTTTACTTGATGTGCTGAAGTTGAAAATAGTTCAGAGCAGATCTGTTTTGATTTAGTTTATCTCCATCATAGCATGATGCCAACCAAGATGTTTTAGCAGATTACAGTTAATATGGGGGCATATTGTTAATTTCTTTAACTTTAAAGCTGCTTTTTTAAGTATCCTACTTTGTTCAATGATATGACAATGAGAGATATATTCACAGCTAGTGGAATTAAAAAAAAACTTTTCTAATTAGTAAAGTGATATGTGGGACTTTTATATTCTGAATAAAAAGATAAAGACATTCTAACCTGGAAAATGTTAGAATCAGAAAATATTATAAATAGGATTGATCTCTTTAATTGCTCAGATCTTGTCCAGAGAAGTAAATTGAGCTCAACTAATCCATTCTGTTCCTTTTTAGCATATTTATGGAAAATCAGGCAATTAAATGATGAAAGAGGGAAAAAATAACTGATGAATGCATTTTATAGTCACATATTTTATTTTTAGATAGAACTTCCAGTGTCATTTTATTGCAATAAAAAGTATTTCATATCAACCAAAGGAAATTTAACATTTAAGTTGCATGTTAAAAATAAAATACATTGTTTTCCCCCAATTCAAACTTACTATATTTAGACAACAAGAATGCTAACTATATAAAATGAATATTTTGTCAGGGAATTGATGGGCATCATGTATTAGAATGTATTTACATTCAAATGTTGTTTTTCTTACCCACCACCATCTTGTCACCCTAAATAAAGAGTTCATGAAAATATAAATGTAAAATTAGAATTACTTAATCTCACAGATGGAAGGATCTAGAAGTCTAGCCAATGCAAGACTGTTTTTTAAAGTACCCGTGACAGGTGTACACCCAGCCTCTGGTTTTATGAACATATATCACAGTGTTAATATGGATAGTCGCTGACTACTTACTTCTCTTGACCACTTGTACTGTTATTCAACAAATCCTAATTTAGCTGTTTAACAAACGTAGCAAAGGCAATAAAATATGTTCATTTATTTTTTTTTCTGCCAAATAGGAAACCACATTGCTGAGTTAGAACAGTTCCACTGCTCTCCTTGTTGATTCCCTCTTCACCTCCCTCATACGTTAAGTACCACGGATGTTCTTGGCCACATCTTAGGCATCTGCATGTGCCTAAATTACCCAGGCAGAAAGCCCCAGTTAAACAGATTGCCTGCAGTTGATAAATTTCTAGGAATTTGTGTTAGAAAAATCTTTCTGAAGGAAGATGGGCTTGTCATTACCAAAAACTACCTTTTTACACCTGTAAGAGGTTTTGTTTTCTCTGCTGCATCTTCATGTGAAACGGATTTTCCAACCTGGGAAGAAGCTTCTAGGTGAATTTTGTGGGGGCTTTCTTACCAGACAGATGAGAAGTCAAATCTGCCTCTGACATTTATTGATTTTTGGTCGTAGGCAAATTATGTAACCTTCTCAATTTCAGCCTTCTTGGGAAGAATACCAAATATATTCTAAAGAGTAACTAGTTGCCCAGTCTGTGGTGGATATTATTATATTTCTATACCTGTGTAGAATATGGCACTACTCTACCTCCATCTCAACCTAGTATTCTGAATTGGGAGATAAAGAACTATGATTCTCATAAGGGAAAAAGATACTGAACTGGGCCATGAATTTGGGTTTACCTACAACTTTTTCCCCATGCATACATCACTTTCCCTTTTATTACCTGTTATTTATAAAACTACTTTATGTTCACTATAGAAAATACAGATACATACCCATGAAAACATAAAAGCCTGTCACATACATATTATGTTTCAGGGAGTAAGGGAGATTTTAATTTTGTAATATTGATTAGCTAAATCAATGGGCTAATTTTCACTAGGACTTAGGCCATGCACAAATTCAAGTTGGCTTACCAGGTGTTAAAAGCAAGATAACAGACCCCAAATGGAGTCACATATGCTAAGCCCAGGTCCCCAAACTAAGACTCAACTTCATTACACTTTGGACTCTCCCAGAAATGGAATCTTAACCCAGCCAACCAAGATTCACCTGAATAGCACTAGTTATATAGCTTGCTTTATAGACCCCTTCCATTCTCCGAAGAAAAGTAACTTCATTACAACCAACCCACTTTTTTGCCTGGAATAACTACCTTGTTCCTGTTCCCTTCTGCCTGTTTTTCATTTATATAACTCCTCAGAGCTCCTTTCTATTTACTGTATTGGATACTGCCCAATTCAAATAGATTTTCGTTCAAATAAACTCTTAAAAATTTTTAATATGCCTCAATTCACCTTTTTTTAGGTCCTATGTGAAAAAAAATAGTTTTTATTTATCTTTAATTAAGAATATCTACACAGAGATAACAGATATAAAACATAAAAAGAAGTCAAGTATTTAGTGACTTTTTTACAGGTTCCATAGAGGTAAGGAGACTGAGATGTGACTGTTGACTTCTAATTGACCAAAAGTGAACTGCAGGCAGTATTTAAATAATGTTTCCAGAAATAGATAGTTAATTTCCATCTAAATGATTTATTTTTACAATTCTAGAAAAATAGCTAAATATAGTTCTAAGAATAGTTGGTTGGTTATTGGGAATCAGAAGAGAAATATAGATGGTTATGAAGATATAAAATGTAGTTGATTTCTGGTGTTCCTGTTAATTTCAAATTCTCTTACATTTTGAATTATTCTCTTTTTTGTTTTTGTTTTTAGTTTTTGGTTTTAGTTAATTAGTTTGTTTGGGATAGACTTTAAAACCCTTTTCTGTCTTCTCACTCTAGGATTATTTTCCTGTTTTCTCAGTATCATTTTAACTAAAAAATCAAGTGAAAGAAAAGATATATATTTCAAACATAGTAAGAAATATTCTCATTAGGTCCCATCAAATTCATAACATAAATTTCTCTAATTCAGAGAGCCATTTTCATTGGTGTTTGGTATTTTAATTTTATGCTCTCAGATTTCAGAAAAAGACTGTCAGACTAGATGAAATCCATTTCTAAGAAAAATGCAACATTCAAGTGCTATGAAAGGTTATATATCATGCAGTTTCTGGTATATGAAGTCATTTGAGTAACTACAGATGGGATTTAAAAAAAGATATACCAAATTATCAAAATAACTTTTTCAGATAAATTGCTAGAATAAAATACAAAATATCCAGAATTATTTTTAGTCAGCTTTTATTTATTACTGGCCCAAAATGGCATTTCTCTTATAGAATGGTTTAAAAAAGCAAGTTTCAAATATATAATTGTAAAATATTATGACTGGCCTAATTTTTTTTTTTTTGACAAAGTTCCAGAATGACTGGAGGCAGGCCCTTCCCTGGGTATGTTGTGGAAACTCAAACTTGTGGGGTCTCATTTCCAGAATAAGTGCTTAATGTATTTGGGCTGGATTTTCAGCAATAAGTGATTGCTCTGCTAAGGTCATATAGAAAACCACAGCAGTACAATATCCGTGGCCATTCTGGGCCTGTGTCCTTTAGGCCAGATCTGTCCATAACAACAGATTATGTTTGATGGATACTCCCAAAAGTTAGTCAAAGTTTGGAACACAACTGGGGTAGGAATACACACTGGGGACAGGCTTATAATTCTCCCACTTTTGATATCACTATGTGAGAAGTGCTATTAATTCAATTATACAAATTCATGTGTCAAAGTATATCCACTGCTCTGTGTGTCTAGGAAAAAAAAACAAACAAAACAAAACCCAAAACAAAACAGTAACAATGGAGACCTTTACATCTGAAGTCTCTTTTGCCCTCACCCAGTTATTAACTATGTTATCTCAAGCAAATTTCCAGGCTTCTGCCTCTACATCAATTAGTGTGATATAATGGAATAACTAAAGTCTATAATATAGAAAACAGAAGTGTTTATTTCTAATGCCTATTTGTTAGCTACAAGATCTGTGGCAATTGCTCCTCTGAAATTTGTTTTCTTCACTTATAAAATGAAATTACAATAATAACAATTACAGTAAATATGTACTTATCCTTCAAAAATCAATTCAGTTATCATCACTCAAAGCACTATACCACCACCCACCACCCAGGCAAATGTATGCATCCACAATGCTTTTTTATAATAGCACTTACACATGGGTTTATAACTATTTCTTTGCTTTTTTCTCCCCTACTATATAATGAACTTCTAGAAGGAAAAGATTGTTTTGCTTATTAATATTTTGCAATAATAGTGCAGCATATTATATATATATATAGCAGGCATTCCATAAATGTTGACCAATACGTAAATTCATAAACCCCCTTCCATTCATTCAGCATTTAATAAACATTTACCTCACCCCTATGGTATTCTAGATTTTAATTTTGTAATATTGATTAACTAAATCGATGGGCTAATTTTCACTAGGACTTAGGCCATGCACAAATTCAAGTTGGCTTACCAGGTGTTAAAAGCAAGATAACAGACCCCAAATGGAGTCACATATGCTAAGCCCAGGTCCCCAAACTAAGACTCAACTTCATTACACTTTGGACTCTCCCAGAAATGGAATCTTAACCCAGCCAACCAAGATTCACCTGAATAGCACTAGTTATATAGCTTGCTTTATAGACCCCTTCCATTCTCCAAAGAAAAGTAACTTCATTACAACCAACCCACTTTTTTGCCTGGAATAGCTACCTTGTTCCTGTTCCCTTCTGCCTGTTTTTCATTTGTATAACTCCTCAGAGCTCCTTTCTATTTACTGTATTGGATACTGCCCAATTCAAATAGATTTTCATTCAAATAAACTCTTAAAAATTTTTAATATGCCTCACTTCACCTTTTTATTTATTATTATTATTTTTCTAATGTTTTATTTATTGTTGAGAGAGAGAGAAAGAGCATGAGCGAGGGAGGAGCAGAGAGAGAGTGGGACACAGAATCCAAGGCAGGCTCCAGGATCTGAGCTGTCAGCACAGAGCCCGATGTGGGGCTCGAACTCACAAGCAGTGAGATCATGACCTGAGCTGAAGTAGAATGCTTAACCAACTGAGCCACCCAGGCGCCCCAGGCTCACTTCACCTTTTAACATACAGCATCTTCCATATGGCTTACTTATTAGAACAAAGAATAAGAGACATAAGTATTGTTATCTAGAGATAAGTTTTTACTTATTGTTTTATGTCTCTATATTCTACAACAAATGTATTCATTATGACTGAGTGGTAAATTGTCCTTATAATTGGCACTCTCATTTTTAAAGGTCAATGCAATCACTTATGTCCCCTAACAATACAATACTTTAAGTTCTTTCTTGTAGGAATAAAAAAAATAATCTCAACACTTATGCTTTGAAATATTAAGAATAATTGTCTCTGGGGTGATATTGGAAGATTATCTACTTCTTTTCTCAAGTACTTTCTTTACTCCATTATTTATTTTTTCAATAAGCATGTATATTGGGGCCCCTGGGTGGCTCAATTAGTTAAGTGTCTGACTTCAGCTCAGGTCATGGTCTCATGGTTTGTGAGTTCAAGCTCCACTCTGCACTGTTAGTGCAGAGCCTGATTTGGATCCTCTGTCTCCCTCTCTCTCTGTCCCTCTCCTGCTCACTCTATCTCTCTCTCCAAAATAAATAAACATGTTTTTTAAAACATATAAATAAACTTATCTAATCTTATAAAACAAGTTATTTTTCTTTCAGAAATTAAAACCTCATGAGAATGGTAATTAAAACCTTATGAGAATGGTGCCCAAATGAAAATAGAAGATCAGTGAAAAATGAAGAAAAATGAAGATTCTAACATTTTTATAATTTTTAAAGAATTACTATTTAAACAGTGATTTACCAAAATTAAACTTGACACAATATAAAGTCAGTTATTAAAATCTTCCTTAACATTGTGTCCTCATAGTCAGTACCAAGGCTTTGGGGGATTAGGTGGTCTTCAAAGCCTCTAATCCCACAGAATTTATCACCTCTCAGGACAGGCAGGTCACAGTCTGGGCAGGGTTTTCCCAGCTTTTGACCAGATAGCTTTGTTATTTTGAAAGAATTTGGCTCTGCAATTTTTTCTCTTCACACTCAGTATTCCCTCTACCACTTGCAAGCCTTCATCCAGCTGATCCTAAATGTCCTAAATGACTTCCTGCCCCTAATTGTTGCCCAGTGTTGTTTCTTTTTATTATAGGTTAGGCCCACTTCCTTGATTTAATACCACTAATTTTCTAATCCTACCATTTAATTATGGATTCATCACATTCAGCATACTGTTGAATTTCTGTAAATGTATGTATTTGTATGTTGTATTTATTTACCTGAGTGTTATATTCATTGAAGAGGCTGACCTTTGAGTCACGCTGAATCCTAGTTTGACTACTTATCTGAAGAGTGATCCTCAGTAGGATATATAATAATGCAAACCTCAAAGTCCCTAAAAACAAGTCAACAATGTTGATTTAGAAATAGGTAAGTACCTTGTATAAGCTATATAAGAGAACAGGTTGTCACTGTAAGGTATCTGTTATTATTTTAAGATTCTATTATGATTTTTAAGGCCAGCCTTATTCTCAAATTCTTGTTGGGTCTTAGAAGGTGGAGGAAGGACAGTAAAGTATCCTCCTGAGAAGGCACTTTGAGATGAAAAATTGAAGCAGCGACTTCATACATTTTACACAGTTTTATTCAGGGAAGCTAACTAATGGGGGGATTAGGTGGGCTACAATCCATAGACATGCAGCTAGCTAAACTCCACAAAGTCTAGACCTTAGCATGTAGATTTTATTGAGTGAGGGGATGTGCAGAGGACACTGTGGTCTAACTCTTAAAAGACCTTGCGGCACCGTTTGTGCATCAGAAGGAGGGGAAGAGACTATACTCTTCTACTTGATATCTAAACAACTACTCGATATGTAAACAACTTAAGTGAAGACCAGGACAAACCTTCACCTATTTATTCTAGTCAGGGCATTCATTAACCTGCATGGAATCTGGAACACGTAGCCCTGAGGGAGGTGAGTAAGTCAGATAGAAAGCCAAAGATGAAGTCGGTATTGTCAGCACTCCTACACTAGATATTAATACCTATTGTTTCCAAAAAAACCAAAATAAATTTCATCCCAAGCATTCTTGACCTTATTCTTTTGTCATTAGACTAAAAAATTTAGTGATAATCAGTATCTCTTATTCTTCCTCAGTCAGATGAATGCTTTCTGATTCTTGTTTCAAAATCTCTTGCATATCAAATTTATGACCTTTTGACTTCATGCTCTGACTGTTGTGATGGCTTATTTATTTATTTATTTACTTATTTAGTTTTGATTTTTGAAGACTTGACTTCAAATATTTGTCTTTTCAAGCATAAGAGACTGTTAAAAACTGAGAACAAACTGAGGGTTGATGGGGGGTGGGAGGGAGGGGGGGGTGGGTGATGGGTATTGAGGAGGGCACCTTTTGGGATGAGCACTGGGTGTTGTATGGAAACCAATTTGACAATAAATTTCATATATTGAAAAAAAACAAAAAAAAACCAAAAAAACCCCAAAAAACAAAGATTTGTCTTTTCAAATTAAATTTTTATTTTATTTTATTTTATTTTATTTTATTTATTTTATTTTATATCTCAGAAGCCTCTGAAGGCTATCCTTCTTACATTTGGACTCTAAGACAAAACTATTTGTTTTTTATTTTTTTAAATGTTTTTATTTATTTTTGAGACAGAGAGAGACAGAGCATGAGCAGGGGAGGGGCAGAGAGAGAGGGAGACACAGAGTCCAAAGCAGGCTCCAGCTCTGAACTGTCAGCACAGATCCCGATGGGGGCTCGAACTCACAGACTGTGAGATCATGACCTGAGCCGAAGTCAGACACTCAACCGACTGAGCCACCCAGGCACCCCGACAAAACTATTTGTTCTCCTGTACCAATTCCTCTGCCAATCAAATATCTTTTTTGTCCTCATTTTAGACTCAGGACTTTCCACTAGTTCTGAGACACTGCTCCCTCATTGTGGCCTTGCTCATGGAGTTAGCTCCATCTGCCTCAGACCATTTCCCCACAAGTTGGTACTTATCCCAACTCCACCATTCCTCAAGATAAAGTAACTTTTCTGTGAAGACTTATTAGGATACATCTGACCTTAAGTAATCTTTCCTTGCTCTGAACTCCTAAAGCCCTTACTTCCAGCACTGCTTTCAAGACATCACTTTTTACTGTGTGCACAGTTCCAGTCTCTCTCTTTCCCCTGTCCCTTTTCTCCTCTCCCGGGTAGGCTCCTAAACACAAGAACGGACACTTTATGCAACAGTATCTTACGCACTGCATCTGCCACACTAGCTACTCAGGATAGATGGTCCATAGATCTTCAGAATTTCCAGTTCATGTAATTTATGAGGTGGAAGAAATTTTAGAGTACGTCCAACAAATTTTATAACTGAGGAAACTGAGTTTATTTGACCCATTCAAATTCATAGTTTTTAAGTAGCACAATTGGTACTAAAATGCCAATCTAATTTGTACATTTATATCTACCAACTATAAACTTCACATTCGTTATGGGTGTATAATAGATATTCTAGTTTGAATAATTCCCAATATGTAGATTAAGATGCCTTATTTTTAATATTTTAGGTCAAAGGAAACATATCTCTCAATGAAACATACATATACTTCACCACTTTTTCTGAAATTATATTTGTGATATATTTCACTGTATTTTGGTTCTTACAGTTCTTTCAGCATACTTCGTACAGTCTTACTTCAGGGCCTTTGCATTTGCTGATACTCTACTTATAATGCTTTTCCCCTATCCCCCTACGTCTTGTGTAGTTGACACTCAGATATTACCCTCTCATGCAGTCTTCCATGCCCCTTTCATTTAAAAGTCTATTTCTTCCCCCAACACTTACTATCTCTGCCCTTGACTTTATTTTTGCCCATAAAAGTAATGTCATGCAATATGTCATATATTTTTCACATTTATTTGCTTGTTGTTTCTCCTATGTGGAATATAAGTTCTAGGAGAACCAAATTTCTTTTATTGAGCTTTACTATTCCGTCCCCAATGCCAAAATATAGTAGGAGTTTAGCCCATGCCTGTTAAATTTTTTTTTTTCAACGTTTATTTATTTTTGGGACAGAGAGAGACAGAGCATTAACGGGGGAGGGGCAGAGAGAGAGGGAGACACAGAATCGGAAACAGGCTCCAGGCTCTGAGCCATCAGCCCAGAGCCTGACGCGGGGCTCGAACTCACCGACCGCGAGATCGTGACCTGGCTGAAGTCGGACGCTTAACCGACTGCGCCACCCAGGCGCCCCAGCCCATGCCTGTTAAATGTCACTGTGCCAAAAGAGAGTATTATTCCATGGGTATTCTACACTTTTATGCTTCTAAACATATTTTTTTTCTTTAAATAGAAAAATAAATAATATATCTAATTTTAGAAACGTCTTGTGACTCTTCAGGTCCTATTTGACATATTGGCTGACCTACGTAGTAAGTAGAAGACTACCAAATATGACAACTACAATAAAGGTATAGAGATTGTGAACCTACTTAATTAAAAACTGAGCCTTCTGATTTTATCTGTCTAGGCAGGAAAATTTCAGTTGAACTTGATTCATTAAAAAGGCATTTTCCTGAGAAACCTCTGGAAAGTGTTTTAACTGAAAACTTGAACTCAAGTTGGTAGCAGTTTGTCCTATGCCTTACTGCAGAGTTAGTTTTTAAGGAGAAAAAAAAATGTTCTTACAGTGCATTTAAATTCCAAGTCCCTGTAACAACTTAAATCCTAAAAATAATTTATCTTTTAATGTTGAAACAAACTTTGGGAGGAAGACAATGAGTCATGTTATCAATTCCTTAACGATTGGGATAATTCCCCCCAGCTCTGTATAACATATTATATATCTAAATGTGTTTCAGATATTTTATAATGCTCCTAGTAGTGACAAAAATTTTAAATTTGAGAGAACTCTAGAACAATTTCTCTCAAATTGAAGCGTGAGGAAACACATGCTTTCAATACTCTCCAACTTACTATAGTGAGACAACCTAAAAATGTCATATTTATGAGCAAGTTTGGCATTTGTATATTTATGGAAGAAAATGGTACCTTGGTTGCAGAACTAGTTTGACATGAGAATTGAAGTTTCCACATTTTTTAGAAATATTATGGTTTCTCTACCTCTAAACCTTCCTGTTTAGTCAGAAAAATAAATAAACACAATGATATGGTAAGTATTCGAAAGATACTTTCAAATGCTATTGGCACAGAGAGGGTAAATGTTTAGTTTTTCTTGACTGAGATGGTCAGAGGAGGATTCTTTTGGCAGGTAGCATTTAAGTTGGCCCTCAATCATGAATAAGAAGGGGACCTAATATATACAGGAAGTAATGGAATTCCAGAAAAAAATATTCAGTCGGAAATAGGGTATGACAGGCAGTGAAGTTAGAGGTAGTTTCAAATGGTGGGAGTTCAGGGCATGTAGTGTGGAGCTGGGGATTGAGCTTTAAGAGGTGTGATTGTAAAGGATGGAAGATCATCAAAGGCCTTTATTTGATGCTCATTAGTATAAATCTTATTTGGTAGATGATACAGTTTTATTGCTATACAGAAAACAGAATAGAGCAAGGTGATCAGTTTCTAAATATAAGCAAAAATTATTCATCATATCTATACTATTTTGGGAGCAAAGAATATTAGATATAAACACTATGACTACATATATTCTGATTTTCCATGAATACTGCTGAGAAGGAAATGAGAAGTTCAATAGTGAACAGTGTAAGGAGATTTAAATTATATGTTCTAGGATTATTTTGATTATAATAAGTACTAATAGAAAGTAGGTGAAAATAAAGGACTCTTTCTAGTAATTGCAGTTCCATCTATCTTCTGGATCATATGTTTTAGTTGTTTAAAATTTTTAACATTATAAACATTTATAAGAATTATCTCATACATGAATTTTATTTTATAACATAATTTTATGTCTAAAAGTATTTATTTCTTAAGTCTATTTTAGTTGCAGAAAGAAATAATTTAACTTGCAAAGAGTAGAAGAATATTCTGTGCTTTAATCCTATTCTTCCATTTCAGATACCAGAGCTTTGAAAAGAATGCTTTCATTGTTCAGGAACTTTTTATTTAACTCTGAAATTCTGTTCCCCTAGAGGTTTTGATGATAATGAAATATATCAATTGAGTAAAATTGATAAAAACTGATGACCCACTGGAAAGTAGAGATCTTCCATTCTCCAAAAAGGAGTGTAACTTCACCAAATACCTAAATATAAATTATTCTGAAAATACTTATGTATCCTTCTGATATATTTGAACTATCCAAATACAGAGACCTATTACCAACCAATGGCATTTTATCATTGTTTAATGCTTTGGCTTATTATTATTTCATCAATATTATTATTCTCAGGAATACCTTAGGTAGGCCTAAATTTATCACTCAGGAAGTTTAATTCCCTAATTGAGGACTTTATTTTTGACAGACTTTTAAAATTATTTGGTGTGCTATGAATTTAATTCTCAAGTCTTGAATAATTTCTTTTTTTGTCCTTTGATCTCAGAAGTTGAATAAAAATTGTTTCATGATAGCATTCTTGTGATATAATTCACATAATTTACATACCATATAATTCACATTTTTAAAGTGTATAATTCTGTGGTTTTTAGTATATTCATAGAGATATACAACCATTACCCACTCTCCAATTTTAAAACATTAACATTATCCCTTTATTCATTTGCATTACTTATAATTCTTCCCTCCCTCCAGATCCTGGGAGCCACTCCTATACTTTTTGTACCTAAGGATTTCCCTATTATGTACATTTTATGGAAATGCAATCATACAACATGTGGTATTTTGTGTCAGGTTTCTTTCAATTAGTATATTTTCAGGGTTTATCATATTGTAGTATATATCCATGTATCAGTTGCTCGTTGCTTTTTTGTGTATAGTAATGTTCCATGTTATGGATAAACCATATTTAGTTTACCCATTCATCAACTGATAAGCAGTTAGGTTGTTTCATATTTTGAGCCATTATGAATACTGCTATGAACACACTTATGCATATGTTTTTACATGAGCATATTTTCTTATTTCTTGGGTATACACCTATGAAGGGAATTTCTGGGTCATATGTTAACTCTGTGTTATTTTGAGGAAGTGCAAAACTGTTTCCAAAGGTGCTGTCCCATTTTATAATCACACCAGTCATATATGAGGATTTCAATTTCTGTACATTCCTTACCAATGCTTGTTACTGACTGTATTTTATATTATAGCTGTACTAGTCATAGGATATAAAATATCTGTTCATTATCATGACGTAGGGACCTCAGTCTGTGGGAGGTCCCCACAGTCCTGTGTGTGTATATGTGTATGTATTTATGTCTATAGATAGATAGATCAAAACTTAAAAAAATGTACACCTTAAATATGTACAGTATACTGTGAGTTAATTATACCTCATTTAAGCTGTTAAAAATGAAAGAGAAATTAAGACATTAAAATCAACAAAAACTGAGAGAATTTCTTGCTGGCAGACCAGCCATATAAGAAATTCTTAAAGGAATCCTTTAGGCTAAAATGAAAGGACACTAATCACCAATTCAAATAACACACAATAATATAAAGAATACCAGTAAACGTAATTTCAAACAATTATACCAGACAACATAAATTCATGTTGTTTGTAGGTCATTTATTCTTCTATATAGCTATGAATACTGTGAAAGTTATGACAGTATTGAAGTTTCCAATTATTATTATTGAATTATTTATTTCTCCCTTAAATTCTATCACTTTTTGCTTCACACATTTTTGTGTTCTGTTCCTAGCTGCATAGACATTTATAATTGTTACTTTTTCCTGATGATTTGACTCTTTTCAATCACAAATGCCATCCTTTGTGCCTAACAACACTTTTTGCCTTAAAAGCTATTTTATATGATATTACTATAGCTTCTTCAGCTCTTTTTATTTCTGTGTGCTTGGGTATATATTTTTCCATCCTTTTAGATTCAGTCTATTTTATGTTTGAATCTAAAGTGTGTCTCTTGAAGAAATTATATAGTTGAATCCTGTGTTTAATTCATTCTGTTAATCTTTGCCTTTTGATTAGGTTGTTTAATCCGATTACATTTAATGTAATAATTTTAAAAATAGGAGTTATGCCTACAATTTTGCTATTGTTTTCTATCATGTTTGATTCTTTATCTTATCCATTATCTCTTCATGTGTTGAATAAGTTTAAGTAATAATATTTCTACACTAACACTAATTTTCTTGTTTTTCTTTTACTAAAATTTTAAACTATTTTCTTAGAGATTGCCTTGGGGTTTGCAATTAGCAATTTAATTTAAACCAGTTTAGGTTATAGCGATACAATATAATTTCAATAAAATTCAAAAAGTTTGCTTCAATACAGATAATTTTTCCTCCATCCTTTGTGCTATGTCAAGCAAAATACATTTTTATACATCATAATTTCATTAAGAAAATTTAAAAATTATTCTTTATTAGTTACCTTTTAAATTATATAAGAGAAGAAATTTTTAAAAGAAAATACATTTATATTATGTTTTATATTTATCTTAGCAGTTAACATTATTAGTGCTCTTCATTTCTTCACATGGATTTGTAATATTTTCTACTGTCTTTTCATTTCAGTTTGAAGGATTCCTATTCATATTTCTCAAATGGCAGGTCTGGCAGCAAAGAATTCTGTTTTGTAATACAGCTTGAAGTCCAGAATTGTGATGCCTTCAGCTTTGTTTTTCTTTCTCAACATTACTTTGGTTATTTGGAGCCTTTTCTGGTTCCATACAAATTTTACAATTGTTTGTTCTAGCTCTGTGAAGAATGCTGGTGTTATTTTGATAGGTATGCATTGAATATGTAGATTGCTTTGTGTAGTATCGACATTTCAACAATATTTGTTCTTCTAATCCATGGCCATAGAATGTTTTTCCATTTCTTTGTGTCTTCTTCAATTTCTTTCATAAGATTTCTATAGATTTCAGTGTATAGATCTTTCACCTCTTAGGCTGGGTTTATTCCTAGGTATTTTATCGTTTTAGGTGCAATTGTAAATGGGATCGATTCCTTGATTTCTCTTTCTGCTGTTTCATTACTGGTGTATAGAAATGCAACTGATTTCTGTACATTGATTTTATATCTTGTGACATTGCTGAATTCATGTCTCAGTTCTAGTATTTTTGTTGTTGTTGTTAGAATCTTTTGGGTTTTCCACGTAGCATATCATGTCATCTGCAAAGAATGAAGTCTGACTTCCTTCTTGCTGACTTGGATGACTTTTATTTCATTTTGTTGTCTGATTGCTGAGGCCTGAACTTCCAAAAGTATGTTGAATAACAGTGGTGAGAGTGTATATCCTTGTCATCTCTCTTACCTTAGGGTAGAAGTTCTCAGTTTTTCCGCATTGGGGATGATATTAACTATGGGTTTTTTTTGTGTATGGCCTTTATAATCTTGAGATATGTTCCATCTATTCCTACTTTCTTGAGGGTTTTTATCAAGAAAAGATGTTATATTTTGTCAAATTCTTCTTCTGCATCTGTTAGGATGATCATATGATTCTTATACTTTCTTTTATTAATGTGATCTATCAAATTGATTGATTTACAGATAGTGAATTAGCCCTGCATCCTAGGAATAAATCCCACTTGACTGTGGTGAATAATTCTTTTAATATATTGTTGGATCTGGTTGGCTAGTATCTTGTTGAGATTTTTTGCATCCATGTTCATCAAGGAAATTGGTCTATAGTTCTCCTTTTTAGTGGGGTCTTTGTCTGGTTTGGGAATTAAGGTAACGCTGGCCTCATAGAATGAGTTTGGAAATTTTCCTTCCATTTTTATTTTTTGGAACAGTTTCAAAAGAATAGGTGTTAACTCTTTAAATGTTTGGTAGAATGCCCCTGGAAAACCATCTGGTCTTAGAGTCTTGTTTGTTGGGAGGTTTTTGATTACTGATTCCATTTCTTTACTGGTTGTGGATCTGTTCAAATTTTTTATTTCCTCATGTTTCAGTTTTGGTAGTTTATATGTTTCTAGAAATGTGTCCGTTTCTTCCAATTTGTTGACATATAATTGCTCATAATATTCTCTTTTTACTGTTCTGAAAATGGCTTAATTTCTCCTTAATTTTTGAAGCACGTCTTTGCTCATCATAGATTTCTTGGTTTACATCATTTTCTTTGAGCCCTTTTTGACTATGTCATTCAATTGCCTTTTGGTCGCCATGATTTCAGATCTGACATCAGATATTCATCTTATTGGGGAATCACTTGTGTATGGTGAGTCACTCCTGTCTTGTTTCTTTCAAGTTTCTCTTTGTCCTAGACTTCTAGTATTTTGACTATGATGTACATTGGTGGTGACTTCTTTGAATTTATTCTGTTTAAATCTGTTGAGCTTATTGCATGTGCAAACTCATGCTTTTCATCAATGTAAGGTAGTTTTAACCATTGTTCCTCTGAATATTTGTTTTGCTCCTTTATTTTTCCGTGCTTCTTCTGGTACTCTCATTATGTATATTTTGGTGCACTTGAGGATCTAAGGTTCTTTTCATTTTTCTTCTTTCTGTTCCTCAAGCTAGATAATCTCCATTGTCCTATATTTCTATATTCAAATTTGCTTATTTTTTTTTACTACCAGCTCAAATATTATGTTGAGCCAAGATAGTAAATTTTTCATAACAGTTATTATAGTTTTCAACTTGAGAACTTCTATTTGTTTTTGTAATTTCTTTCTTTTTAATCATATTGTCTATTTGGAAAGAAATAACTTTCTCAACTTTTTAATCCTTTATACATAGTTTTCTTGGTTTCTTTGCACATATTTATAGGAGCTTGTCTAAATTCTTTGCCTAGAAATTTTAATCTCTGGACTTTCTCACTGATAATTCTTACTGACTATTTTTTCTCCCAGGTATGAGACATGTTTTTCTGTTTCCTTGTGTATCTCACAATCATTTTTGTTAATAACTGGACTCTTCAAAGAATATATATTAACAAATCTGGAAATCAGATTCTCCACTTCCTTTCCAGAATTTTTTGTTAATATTATTTCTATTTGTCTGCTTCGTGACTTCCTTGAAATAATGCTGTAAAGTCTGTGTTCATATGTGGCCAAGTGATATCTCTGCTGACTTAGCTTAGTATTTATATAATGATTAGATACAGATTCATTTTAATTCTTTGAAACAATAAATCTACCAACCCTTGCAGCAGAGATCTGTGTATGTGTCGGGGGATATTTTCAACACTTCGACAGTTTACAATCCTGCTGTAATATTCATTTTTTCCTTTTGAAGATTAATAGATGAGAGATTATGATATTCTGAGATCTTTTTTTGGACATATGCATAGTTCTGTACTTTAGTGTGGCCTTCTAGATCTTGGAAATATGGCAGAAACTTTCAAAGGCCCCTATAGACATTTCATTCTCCAGACCTTTTCTTTCTTTCTTTCTTTCTTTCTTTCTTTCTTTCTTTCTTTCTTTCTTTCTTTCTTTCTTTCTTTCTGTTAACCTCTTATATTCCACCTGTTTTCACCAACTCAGGCATCTACATTGTGAAACAATTGTCTCTAATATTATTTCAACAATTACTCTGAATATAAGGGTTTTGTCTGATTGTTTGTTTTACTGAGTGAGCTCTGAGTCAACTCAAATAAAGACAAACTCTAAGTATAAGGCTTTTCTAAGGAGCTGCCATATATGTCAAATAATGAACATTTTTCTGGGTTGGCACTTTTTGGAGAACTCCAGACACATTTTGTTCCCTCTAGGCTAAGGAAAATACTAGTTTCTAGGCTGCTAGTATTCACAGATAAAAGGCTATTAATCTTCAAGCCTACTATGGAGCTGGGGAGAGGGTAATGGACATAGGACAAGTTAAAATACCACCAAGCTTTGTTATTTCTGAGGGTCAGCTATTTTCCTTGCATAAACACTCCTTAAATTATTATAAGAGTGATTAATTTCCAGAATTTGAAAAGTTGATGCATACAATGATTGACAGTGTTCTTGTTACTTTTATGGAGAGGCAGATTTTTTGGAGATACTTATTCCATCAGTCTGAAAGCGTTCTCAAATGTTTTTTTATACTTTAACAAAATCCTACAACTAATATATCCTTCAGCTCAGTTTTAGATACCAATGCTATGTTTTCTGTATGATTACTGAAATATATATGTTGTTTCACTTTTAAGGCAATTTATTCCATTTTATAGACCATAATGACATCTCTTATAGTAAAGTCAGACAGCCAGGACATAAATCACTGGTATTTCCTGGATTCCATGCTGAAACTCAAAGATATCAACAATGCTTCATTAGTTTGAATATTTCAATTCTTCTACAAGGAAGGCTGCTAATGTTAAACAACTGTATTAGAATGACAAATAATTTTTTGAGTATCCCAAGGTAGAAAGCACTGCCTTTTAAAGATGGAATCGTGAAAATAAAATGAGAGCCATATTTCTCTGCCAAAGTTAATAGCATCAAAGGAAAATGCATGTATGTGTTTTTGTGGAAGGAAGAAACAAAAGAGGACACACTGAGAGCTGAGGACATCCTTTACCCCATCAGGGTGTAGGCTTGGTGCCAGAAAAGCCAGTTTCATCACTTGTAGCAACTGTGTACCACATATATCACATGGATTGTTTCTCACTGGCTTGTGTCACATCCATCTCAGAAAAACTCTCAATATTTAACCAGAGAGACAATAACCATTTTATCAATTCTCTCTCCTAATTACTTTCACCCTTAATAAATGGTACAGAAAAAATGTCCTAAGGCTATAAGTCTATAAGCACTAGATGCTGTAGTAATTCTGTATAATCTAATGTACTGGGCAGTGACTGCATTAAGAAATTGGAAACAGATTAGGGCACAAATTGAGGGCTTTATATCCATGTCTATCTGCATAATTATCAAATATTCCACTCATGAACTTCAAGGGACTTCTAGGAATAAAGACACTGAAGCAATGCCTCATATCTTTAGGAATTTATTTGCTTTGGAATAAGTATAATATGATGGTTAAAGCAGAGGATGAAGAGAGAGCATATACAAAAGGTACTTTTCTTCCTATATTGCTATTAGCAAATTAGCATTATTTTTTATATCTTATGCTGATATCTAGAAGAATAAGAGCAGTTTGGGTATAGAGTAAATTTTTGTTTAATGTAACTGACTTTAATGTAGTAAAAATTGAACCAATATGATGCTAAAATACAGGAGAAAAATTAGGATTGTTCAACATTTAGTAAATACCTGTCATGTACAAGATGAAGGAATGTGGCATGATTCTTATCTTTGGGAAATTTAGAGAGTAATAGTACATATGAATCGGTGCCACTCCCGGGCAGTCCTAAATTTGAGGACACTCCATGGCTATAATGGTCATATGCCCAACAACTTGGTCATTACTTTATCATTCCTCCCTGAATCTTCACATGAGATTTGCTACCTTTCCAGTTGTTTATTGTCTAAGGATTATCATAAACTCCTTTAAAATCAACAAATAAATATGAGTCTTTAACAATATCAACAAAAGTAAAGAATAAAAAATAAAATTATTGAATTGATTGATTTTGTACATCAGTGATAAACTTGATAAAGCAATTTCAGTAAATTCATGAAAGTAGTTATTAGAGTATATTAAAAGATAAACTGAAACATATTAAAATTTTAAGAGTTTATTTGAGCAAAACTATTCAATCAGGCAGCATCCAGTCTAGCAAATAGAAAGGAGCTCCAAGGATCTATACAAAATGAAAGTTTTCTGTAGGCAGAAGGGAGAGGGAACAAGGAAATTATACCGGCAAAAAAAGAGGGTTGGTTGTTGTAAAGTTACTTTTCTTTAGGAGATAATAAGGTCTATCAGGCATATTATCAAGCTGGTGTTGGTCTGGTGATTACTGAGTGACAGGTTTAAGATTCCTTTTTAGACCTGAAATTGTACAGAGGTCTTGGTTTGGTGATACAACTCCATTTGAGGCCTCTTGTCTTCTTTTTTAAAAATTACAGGTGGTTAAAAAGGAAGTGATTTTTTTAAATTATAGACAGCATAAAACATGATTATTTCAGAAAGTTTGACTAAATCGAAAGATAAATAATATGACAATTTGAAAAAATGGGTTAATGAAACACAACCCAGGCAGTCCAAGTTGTGTAGAACATAGAAATGTGCCAGACACAAAATAAGCCTTCAAGAAATGGTTAAAATATTTGTTATGATGATGTTTTAAAAGACAAGAAATCATTTATGTTGTTTCATTATAGAGAATTAGGTCAATAGGTGGTAGTCATTTAAAAGCATACTGGATCTATTCTAGTATGAACTTGAACAATTTACTCAAAAACACTATGTGGCATTGCAGGAATAATGTTGGTTTAAGAAGGGAATGAGATGGGGGTCGTCATGACACAACATCTTACTAACTGCACTATCATGTTAGGTGGGTAATGCAAACTTTTGAGCACTTTGTGCAATTTGTCATTTGTGAAATAAAGATTGTTTAGAAAATTAGTTATTATAACCCATGTAAAATCTCCTAGCAAACTTACTGGCACATAATGAGCAATTGATAAATGTAGGCAATTGATACTTTGTAGAGAGATCTTCACTGAAAGTGCCCAAGTTGAGATGAGTTGTTGGGGATGTTAGAGAAGAGGTGAAAATGGATGACTTAAACGTGTGCTTCAGACTTTAGTATCTTAATACCCTTTGATGAAGTGTCCAGCATCCTTAAGGTTTTTACACTGGCAAAGACTAGTATTAGTTATGGATTCTGAATGCTTGCTCTTTTCAAGTCATCTCTATACTCTATGAAAAGATACTATTTACAGCAGATGCAGCTTCTGTCAGCAAAAAATATAGTAGCTGAAATGATGCAGGCAGGCTGGGTCCAAGGATTTGAAGGGGAGTCCTGCAGGATGAGCCAAGAGTGCCCCTGGCGTCACGCAGAATAAAAATTAAATGCAAGCTGGAGAAAGTTAAAGCAGTGTTTATTGAATAGCGTGAATGACAGAGTATAGCAGATAGAGTGTCTGGGAAACTCAGAAAGGAAAGGAGAATGAGTCTCCTAGATGCTTGGGTTTAGGGGTTAATATAGGAAAGGGTCTAGGGTACGTGTTCCTTCAGGAATCCTGAGTAGGGACCAATCAAAGGTGAGTGTCGGGTGAACAATAGATGTTATTCTATAAGTCACTGAAGGTAAGGAGTATTGATGCCAATTTCAGCTGAGTTTTGTTCGAAACTGGAAGATGTTTGTGATCTAACTCTCAGATGTTATCAGGTATTTGCAGCCTAGGACAAAACTCAGGGAATGATTAACTTTCTTGATTCCCTCTTGAAGTGGGAACATAGCTTCTTTGGCTTATCAGAAATGGGGCCTAGAAGAAAATCAGCAGAGATGGAGCCTTTCTAAAGTGAAGACTCTTTGGCTTTCCTATCTCATAATTATGAGCAAAAGTAAAGTCAGCTTACTAGAAAGGACATTTTTACTGAACTCAAACTGCCCCTTTCCTTTTATTTGGACACAGGCTTTTAGAACTCATTGTAGAAAAATGTCCCCAGTTGTACATTATTTTTAAAATGCATATTCCCTTTCTTGAAAAATGGGAGTCATTTCATGTTATATAATTATTTCCAAAGCTTATTGGTTTATCTTCTTATCTGAGCCATTCATTAGTTTGGAAAAAAAAGTTTATTAAATTAAGAATTTGGAGCAGGAAAATATTTTTAAAATGAGCAGGCTTGAAAAGTGCTTGTTTTATTCCTATTTTCCTATACACATATATATGTGTGTGTATATATATATATATATATATATATATATATATATACACACACATACAAAACTGGTACATTTACTGTTAAAGTTTTATGCAGCTTTTCAACATTTGCAAGTCAGAAAGCTGGATGGTTGTGATAATCCTTAGGTATTTGATGAGCTCTAGGTACTTTTGTTATTGAGTGTAATAAGATATCTTTATCCCCAGGACGAAGTCTCATGTTAAATGGCTTTGAAGCATTGTCAACTGTTTGGAGATTTTTGAAATATTGTCTGAAAAGTAGATTTAGAGCTTTCATCTGGTAAACTGAAATACGAAATCACATTTAGTGTTCAGGAAAAGGTTTAATAAATGCAAATATCTCACAGTAGTGGGTCATTCTAAAAATGCACTGCCCTTCTGTGCTTGAATCCCTCTGCAGGAGCAGCTTTTAGCTTTTGGGCTTTGATTCTTACTTTCAACCATGGAAGCTACAGCCTACAACCACTTGCTATTTGTGGCGTCGAGTTTCCAGTCACTAGTTAGGGATGGATATTACATAAGGCGATAATACAGACTGAGAAAAGAAGAGGGCTCAGGACAAAGAATCACCAGCACTTAGATGTTTGGTGAGGGAAAAGACAGAAATGAAATGCCTAGAGGATGCAGGCAACAGGAAGAGGTTTTTAATAAGGTAAAACTAAGCAGGTCTGTCAAATGCTCATGGAAAGTTATATATTTAAATACATATTTTAAAATTATATAATTTGTAAAAATTATAAAATTATATACAAATTTTTAAATAATTTTTGTATTTATATTATATATTTATAATTTTATTTATATATATATATAATTTTTAAATATAGAAATTCAGGGTGCTTTTTGTAGTGCTGGACATTGGAACCTGATTTGGAATTAGGAGTAAAGCTTGAAAGATGGTTCAGGAAGTAAAGGAACCTTGTTAAGTAACAGTATTTTCCAAGACATTTGACTGGAATATGCAATAGAAATAAGACTGGAAAGATAACAGAGTTTAAAGGGAGTTTTTGTTGTTGTTGTTTGTTTGTTTATTCGTTTTGTTTTGGAAGTGATTATGGAGAAGACAAGATCATAAGTCTATAGTCAATGGAGCAAGGTTCCCGAGAAAATGGAAAGAGAAGAAATATTGATGTCACACTAAGGAGGTAGTTATTGAGAAGCGGAGGGGAGCTTCTTTCATCTTAAAATTACAGAAGAGGGAGAAGATTTGTACAAATGGAGACAGACTCGGGATCAGAAGCAGGGAGTTGAGGAAGAAGCTAATCTGTTGGCTTTGTTTCCTCTGTGAGCTATGAAGTGAGGATGATGTATTGAAACTAGGGAGTAGAGGAGAGTGTGGAGATCTGAGGAGAGTAGCAAAGTTATTAGATAGTTGGTAGGGACTATGAAAGATCCATATGTCTAGAAAAACATAGCAAGGTGGCCTGGCAGCCTTGAGGACTCCCTTATGGTTAGTGATCATGAATTTATAGTGAAAACAGTCTGTCCATTGTAATTTCTCCACCAACACTGAATTTGGGATTGTGAGATGAGCTGTGGGGGTGGGACATAAGTGTCCAAGAATTAAGGATGTTTGCAAGAGAGTGACAGTGGTTATGGATCATGAATGAATGAGGAATAAGGAAGGACATAAAGCCAGGAACAGGCTGAATGATTCAGTGTAACTAGGGCAAGGCCTTATGAATTCCAATAATTTTTTTTCATAAAGGATTAGACACTATGGCCAATGAGAGGGATATGGAAGTTGTTGATTGCAAGAATGGAGTCAGAATGTAATAATTTTTGAATGAAGTACGGTGGATGAGAATGTCATTAAAGATAAGTAGACAGGGGCGCCTGGGTGGCGCAGTCGGTTAAGCGTCCGACTTCAGCCAGGTCATGATCTTGCGGTCCGTGAGTTCGAGCCCCGCATCGGGCTCTGGGCTGATGGCTCAGAGCCTGGAGCCTGTTTCCGATTCTGTGTCTCCCTCTCTCTCTGCCCTTCCCCCGTTCATGCTCTGTCTCTCTCTGTCCCAAAAATAAATAAACGTTAAAGATAAGTAGACAAAATTGTTGGTATTGATGGCTTTAGAAAATCCCATGCCCCTATGATAATGGAAAAGGAGGATAAGGAAGACATTAGGGAACATACTATTGGAAAGAAAATTAATATGGAATTGTATTAAAAAGAGGGGAAGGTGGTATAACTGGATAGTATCTGCCTTGAAGGAGAAATGGAGAATTTTGTAGACTTATTTTTAATATAGAATATAATTTTCTGGAAGCCATATTTGGGAGTGAACAAGGCACTGATCTCACCTCCTGGTCATGAGGTATATGAAATAAATGGGTACATTTGAAGCTTTGAAAGGCAAATTTATACATTGCTAGTTCTAAAAGGAGGATTGCTGATTTCAGGTGGTCATCAATGTGAGGTAGATAAATGCAGAGCTACTCACATAAAAAAGTCTCTCTCACTGTACCCCTCTCTAAGTATTGTGACAATTATATTTATCATGTGTTGGGTGCTTATTGTTGTACACCAGACATATTGCAACATTATTTTATTGCTATAGTAGCATTTGCAGGTGGTTATTTTTATTCTATAATTCTTTTTTTTCCTTTTTTTTTATTCATTATTGAGAGAGACAGAGACAGCACATATGGAGGAGGGGCAGAGAAAGGGAGAGAGAGAGAATCCCAAGCAGGCTCTGCACTGTCAGCACAGAACCTGACACGGGGCTGAAACTCATTAAACCATGAGATCATGACCTGAGCTGAAACCAAGAGTCAGACACTTAACCAACTGATATACCAAAGCACCTCTATTTTTATTTCATATTTACAGAGAAGGAAAACTAAAGTTCAGAGAGTTTAGGTAGTTTCCTTAAAGTCAACCACCAAGTTAATATTATTGTTGCAGTTCCAAATTAGGGTTATTGAACATAATTCAATCTCAAATCAACTTAATCCTTGTAAGTCTCAGTGTCCTTACCTTTAAAATTGGAACAATATTAACGCCTACCTCAGAGGGTAAGCTAATCATGTACATTACTTAGAACTCTGGGAAATATGCATTAGTGACTCTACATTAGGAAAAATATAAAGTACTTCTATACATTTTTCTGTTTGTACTTGGTTATGTAGTTGCAGGTTACTGCTCCCATTTTGCCAATATAAAATACAATGCATGCTTTAGAGGAGATTCTTTTTTAAAAAGGTAAAATTGCATATATTGAAGGTGTACACTGTGATATTTTGATATACATATACACTGTGAACTGATGACTACAGTCAAGCTAATTAACATGCCCATCACTTCACTTAGTTGCCTTTTTTTTGTTGTTGTTGGTGTGCAATCAAAACACTTAAGATCTACTCTGCTATTTGCATCATAGATGAACCTGGAAGATATGCTAAGTAAAATAAACCAGATACAGAAAGACAGATACTGCATGTTTTAGCTTATGTGTGAAATCAAAAGTAGTCTAACTCAAACTCATAAAAGCAGAGAGTACAATGGTGGTGGCCACGAGCTGGGCAGTAGAGGAATGGGGGAGATGTTGGTCAAGGGTACAAAGTTTCAGTTATGAGGATAAATATGTTCTGGAATTCTAATGTGCAGCAATGTGACTATGGTTAATAATGCTCCATTGTATACTTAGATTCCTTATTTCTGATGATTAGGAAGATGGTCTTAAAACAATAAGTCTAGAGAAAGGGAACATTAACACTTTACACTCAAATTTATCTTAAAAGTTTATTGGAAAGCACCATGTTAAACTGATGATCTTTTTATGATGGACGATTCTTACCCCCATTAAAATCTGGAATTTGAGGCTTCCTCATGAATAAAAATAACTCAACCATCTGTGCAAACTAAGAAAAAAATTGACCATCATTAATGGCATGCTTGCATCTGCTACATTTGTGAGTGTGAAGGTAGTAGGACAAGAGCAAAAATGGGTGGACCTGGCTGACAATGATTAAGTAAAGTGCTGGCATAATGGAGTATGATGGAGTATGCCCATGGTGAATCACTATGCCTGAATAGGCTTTCATATTACGGACGAGGACAATGTACATTTTAACATGGATGAGAGCTGACTGCTTTTGAGGAAAAGGGGAACACGCCTCACATGACTCTGTTAAAGTGACTGTGTGCCAGATAAATGATCAGTACAGGCTAGCCTACGAGGGCATGGTAACTCGATTTCACTTGATAAAAATAAGTAATGTCAAATGGAGCAATTATTTTCTGCTAATATGGATCCTGTTGCTTGAAATTTAATTAAGGTTTCTTTGGAAGCTATACAGTGGTGCTTGAACCATGGAATCTTCTCCATATTTCTGATATAGTTTTTATGAGCCTTTAGGTAGCAGTGAGCTGAGGTCATGTTAACAGAGGTATGCATGTCCTATTTAATCTTATATGACACTTGTTATTTTATTACTGTTTCATCTACTTTGGTGTAAGCCTGTGATACAGCAGCTTTATCTTCACGTGTTAAAAATGTCCTGCCATTGTTATACTCGACAGGCCGGCTGTCATAAAGTCAAAGCTCTCAGTGTTCTAGGAAATGGAAAAATATAACAAAATGTCCACAATCCTAAGAAAATTGTTTAAAACTTACTTAGTGGCTGAGAATTGGAAACTTCATAGGGAAGATAGTACTCCAGAGCGGAGAAACCTCCTGTCCCCTGCCTCCACCCATCCTCTTCTACCCACCAATGAAGAGAAAGTGAATCAGAAGGGCCAGAGGGGGTCACATGGTCCCCAGAAGCAGTGTGGCTATGGCTGCTCCAGGGGAATCTTCTTAACGAGCTGAGACACATTCTTGAAAGCTGTTTAGAACCAAGACAACATTCTCTGTGCCTTCAACAAATATGTGTTTTGACTTTCTAATACACGTTTTCTCTACCTATTTCATAGTAGGAAAAAAAAAATAAATAAAAGACACCCAACCCAAGTTCTTTCGCTGTCTTTTTCTTCCTGTCTGTCAGGTTTTGGGAAAACTAAAATGAAAAAAAGTTGCCTGCTTCATTTTCTATGATGGACTCAACCTAAAAGAGAGAAGCAAAGGTGGCAAATCCTACTTGTGGTGAAAGTCTGATGAAGAAAGAGTTGATTATAAATTTATTTAGTGGTCTAAACACCAAAAGTTACATATCAAGGTGTTGAAAATGAAAATACCATGCTCCCTTAGCAGCAATTATACGAGTGACACAACATTTAAAATTACAGCTTAGAGGGTGCTTGGGTGGCTCAGTCTATTAAGGGCCCGACTTCTGCTGATGTCGTGATCTCGCAGTTCATGAGTTAGAGGCCTGTGTCAATTGACCTCTGTGCTGATGGCTTGGAGCCTGGAGCCTGCTTTGTATTCTTTGTTTCCCTCTCTGTCTGCCCCTCCCCCTTTCGTGCTGTGCACGTGCGCGCTCTCTCTCTCTCTCTCTCTTTCTCTCAGAAATAATAAACATTAAAAAAAATTAAATATAAAGCTTTGGGTACACAGACTGACAACTGTGTATTTATGGGAAAAGGCTGAGAAAATGAGAAATTAGAACTGTCCTGGGAAATAACAGTCATTTTGCGTATTCTACATATAAAGATCTAAAGTTCTAAAAATAATTAAGCTTATCTTTCTTTCTTTACCTTTAAGCAGTCAATGAACATCTTTCAGAAGTTGATTTTTTGACTACCTTCTTTTCAAAGATTTTATACCAGAAACTATGGCATATACTGTAGATGTTAGGTTCTACTTTCTAGATGATATGATACAGATATAATTATTGGAAATGCAAGAATAAAGGACATTTTACCCTCTCTTTTACACATTATTTGTGATCATGTCTTCAAAAGCCACAGATAGATCACATGTGCTAAAGAGGCAGGCAGTAGGGGAAAAAAGATAAATAAACAAAATTCCATCTAAAGAGAACCACACATTCTTTGCTTCAGTCAGTAGATTTTCTCTATTATAAAATCATACTTTTCAGAAGACACTTATCATAAGTGACCTCGTGAGTAGAGTCTCACATAAAAATATCACACAAATTCTCATCAAGGGAAGTGACAGAATTTATGGATTGGTTATGAAAAAATATAAAATATCAGAGTTTGTTATAAAGTAATTGAGATTGCTCAAGAAAACATAAAATCATTATTATTGAGAAACATTGATTTGGAGATGTTTACAGGTATCTTTTAAAAAGGAACATAAATCATAACAATAAAATAGCTGGTCAATAGAATCTAAAATTGTAATTTTAGGTAAAGGAAATTAGATTAAGAAAAGAGTGCTGAAGTGTGTGTGTATGCATGTCAGAAATTACAGTAAACCTATAAACATAAGAGGAGGTGAGTGATCAAAATGGTAAAAGCATTACTTGTTCTTATTTCCCTGTCACTGCCCTTTTGTAAAACCTGACACCGATATCTTATTGGATCTATTATGTTATTAAGAAGGAAATTATTTAAGGTGAGAAAGAATTTGAAATAGTGATTTTATTTTCTTGAATTATAGATAAAGACATCAAACATGAAGCCCTTCACCATCGTTACCTAAATTCTTATTTTCATTGAAGTACTGGTGATTTTTTCAAGTTTTTATTTAATTCCAGTTAGTTAACAGTGTAATATTAGCTTCAGGTGTACAATATAGTGATTCAATACTTACGTACTGCACCCACTGCTCATCACAAGTGCCCTCCTTTTTGTTTTTTAAATTTTTTTTAATGTTTATTTATTTTAGAGAGAGAGAGAGAGAGTGAGGGTGGTGCAGAGAGGGAGAGGGAGACACAGATTCCAAAGCAGGCTCCCGGCTCTGAGCTGTCAGCACAGAGCCCAATGCGGGGCCAAACTTATGAACCATGAGATCATGACCTGAGCTGAAGTCGGACACCTGAGTGAGCCACTCAGGCTCCCCTCACAAGTGCCCTCCTTAATCCCTGTCACCTATTTCACTCATGCCTCCAACCTACCTCCCCTGTGGTAACCATCAGTTTGTTCTCTATAGTTAAGTCTATTTCTTGAGTTGCCTCTCTCTCTCTCTCTCTCTCTCTCTCTCTCTCTCTCTCTCTCTCTTTCTTTCCCTCTCTCTCTCTCCATCTCCCTTTGCTTATTTCTTAAATTCCACATATGAGTGAAATCATATGGTATTTGTCTTTCTCTGACTTATGTTGCTTAGCATAATGCTTTCTAGTTTCATCTACATCGTTGCAAATGCAAGATTTCATTCTTTTTATGGACATTGCATATATATGCCACATCTTCTTTACCCATTCATCAGTTGATGGACATTTGGCCTGTTTCCATAATTTGGCTATTATAGACAATGCTGCTATAAACATCAGGGTGCATGTATTCCTTCAAATTAGTATTTTTGTATTTGGGAGTAAATAGCTAGTAGTATAATTTCTGGATCATAGGGTATTTCTATTTTTAACTTTTTGAGGAAACCCCATTATGTTTTCTAGAGTGGCTGCACCAGTTTGCATTCCCATGAAGTATTGATGATTTTAAATGCCTACTCATTTACTGTTTTGTGCAAACAGCACAAGTCATAACAATTACTTACTTTAAAATTACCTGCTTACTCTATGATAAACATGTTTTTGAAAACTCTACATGAATTTACTCATTTCATTCTCTCAACAACTCTGTAATTTAGACATTATTGTTATACCCAGCTTACAGATGTAGAATATGATGCTTAGAAATGCTGAGTTTTTTGTCTGAGGCTTCATAGCATTTCAGGTGTGAGATTCCATCCAGAGCTTATGTTTTTAATCACCATAATATTTGTTCTTCTGAATGTGATGGACACTTGAGAATCCTTCTGTTGTTCGTGTCCTTGTGATGATTAGAACTTTCCCTTCACTACAGTTGGATCGTGGCTGGGAACCAAGTCAAACTATTGATTTTATAGGAAGGATTCACATTTCATCTGGCACTTTCTTCTTGCTTTTTGCAACAGCAGCTGTTGAGGGCTCCAACAGACAGTCTTTAAAGGCTTCTGTTTTGACAATCAAAGAAATGATATAGAGAGTTTTATCCTCTGTCACCAAGTACTGCACGTGGGAAGAAATCCTTATTCCTCTCTGTGAAAATATGGTAATATTTCCTCCACAGGGCTAATGAATTAGCTTATTATTTTTACTCCTGCCCTGTGACTTCACTTTTCCAATGGCTCTCGGAGTCATTTAAGGTGTTTGGGTAAATCCCATGTATTTTGCTTTTGTCTGGTAGCAAACATTCTGGAACATTTTGGTGTGTTCTTGCACTGTATCTCTTCCCCAACTATGACACATGAAACTTTACCACAAACAGGAAAGGCCATTCTTTCCATGACTACATTTTTCTTGGCAGCCCTATCAACATCCATCTCACATATCCTAACAGTGTGTCAGTTTCTTAAATTTAGTCAATGATCTTTAGGGATTCTCTGTCATATTTTCCTTCAACACTAACTTCTAGGGAGGCTGATTTGGACAGTGGAGGTTTCCAGTGGTTTCTGATTTACAGAAACATGTGATGTTTCTTATGAGGGATGAGTTTGTCACAACTAAATCTACTAAAACACCATGGTGTTATGTTGCCATCATCCTTATCATTGACCTTCATATTTCAACATAAATCAGAGACATGATAATAGTTTCCCCTATTGAAGAGAAACAGTCAATTTAATGTTTTATCATATTCCATTTAAATTTAAACTCAGCAAGTCAATAATGCAAAATTAAAATATATCTATAAACCTAATTGAAATTTGCACTTATATTCAGGATTTTGGAGTTTCCTTAAAACACTGCTATTTTTCTTTATATATGATTTACTTATAACATATTTGTTGTACATAAACTAGAAAATTTTAATGTTTATTTATTTCTGAGACAGAGAGAGACAGAGCATGAGTCAGGGAGGGGCAGAGAGAGAGAGGGAGACACAGAATCTGAAGCAGGCTTCAGGCTCTGAGCTGTCAGCACAGACCCCAATGCGGGGCTGGAACTCACAAACTGTGAGATCATGACCTGAGCCAAAGTCATTCGCTCAACCAACTGAGCCACCCAGGCACCCCAAACTAGAAAATTTTAAATGCTTGAGCCATAGACTGTATAAAACCTGGAAAAGTCTTTGTATATCTTTCTATATACATATAGTTTTATAAACACAGACCCATACTTATATGTCCTTTGTGTGTGTGTGTCCTGTGTGTGTGTGTGTGTGTGTGTGTGTGTATACACAGAGGTATATACTGATGTGTAAGCACACATATATATTTGGTACCATAAAAAATTATGTTTCTTCTCTTTGTCTTTTTTTCCCCTCATTTAGGAATAAAAGCTCAATAATGCAGTCTTTAAGCAAATGATCAACTCAGTTTTCACTTTTGTAATTCAGTTTTGAGGCTTTTAACAGATGCGAAATATACATGAATTGGAGTAACTTTATAATTAAATAAATTGCGATGCATGTAATCTATACAATAAGTCATGTTTTTCAGTCTGTGGTGCCCTTTCAATTCTCTGCATGAGATTTCTGTCTAAAAGGCACTAATAGAGACATTCTGATCTTGAAAAGAAAAGTGAGGAAAATCAACATCTAAAACTCAGAAAAGTCCTGGGTAGTAAAAGGTCTTTGTTCTGCGGAGTGTTCTCCCACAGAGGAACAGAATTTTTCTTTTAGCTTTTACATTTGACTCCCAGGCTCTGAAATATAATAATCAAAGCTCTTTGCTACCTTATGTTGAAGCTCCTGTACATGAAATCTTTTTATTTAACAAGAAATGGAATTCTTGCCCCCAAATAATTTGATGAAAGCTTCTACATTTGCCAGTTAAAAATATCTTTTTTATTATGATGTTACAAGAAACTCCTGGTAGGCCACTGGGATAATTAGAGAAGACGGGAGGATATTTAATGAGTTTTCCAGGGTGCATTTGAGAATGCATCATATGTTATCACGTGTGCCTGATAATTTTATCTTTCTCTCTCTAGATGTCAAGGTACCCTGGTGTTGGAATGCCTAAATTAGAGATCCAAGACAATAATGAAACCTAGAAAAATCTAACCTTTTTCAAACAATTTTGTAAGGGGTATAAGGCTTCTTCCTCTATCAGCTGCTCTGGGCCTTATATTCTTCCTCACGGGCTGGTTAATATAAATAAGTTAATAGCTCAACTCAAGGAAACATGTGTTTTGCCTTTTTAGAGACTGAAAATGCCAGCGTCTGTTTAAGTAAAGAGAGAAGAAACATAAGTTAGTGCCCTTGCATATTGTTCTGTATTCCTCATGCACCTTGATGATCTGACCTTGCTTCTGTGAGCATGGGAACAGGAATTTCAAGCTAGATCTCTCAGGCTAGATTCCTCTCATATGGTTTCTCGAACAACTCAAAAGAAACTAGATAAGTGATACTATCCAGCAAAAGCTTTGGCACAAAATCTGCTGGATGGGCTGTGGGTGGAGATGCTGAGCTAACTGCAAGAGCACTAGGAAAGTTAATGGCCAAGATCCGTGGTGGTCTGACCTACCACTAATAGGGAGAAGAGGAGGAGGGACTTTATTTTTTTAAGTCTTAGTATCAAAAAATAGTGAGTACAAAAACAAAAGCACTGTAATCCAAGAAGCAGTCTGTCATAGGGCCTGAACTCTAAAGAAATTTAAATATGTGCTTAGGATTTCAATCTAGGGATGATCCAAGCAGAATGGGAAAGGCTAACTGAAAGTGAGATGAAAAATGCGTACACACTACTGTGATTCCTTATAGCTCACGTGAGGGCCACTTGCCTCAGAGCAGCAACCCAGATAAAGAGGCAGCATAAATGTCCACAAGTTTTTAATAGCATGGGAATAAAGCAAGCATTGCTTTCATGTAGGTGGCAATTCTAGAACTGGATGCTTCAGATCAAGGGTTAGCAAACTGTGGTCGACAGGCCAAATCTGGCAAACTGTTTGTGTAAATAAAGTTTTATTAGGACACAGTGCCACTCATTCTTTTTGTATTACTAGCTATGGTGACATGCAGAGTGCTGCTAATTTTCTCTGCCAGCTATAAAGACACAGCAGAGTAATAGTAGCAGAGAAGTTAGGGCCTGCAAAACCCAAATATTCAGTATCTGGTGCTTTCAGAAAATGTGTGCAGATGTTTGCTTTGGCAGCCATGTTAGACTCACATACTCTGAAGTGCCAAACAAGTCAGAAGTAACCCCCATCCTGTTTTGTATAGAGGTTGCACCAACGGTGGATAAGAGTTCCAATTCTCCATATCCTAGCCAACACTTGCTACCTTTTGGTTTTTGATAATAGCCATCCTTACAGTGTGAGATGATATCTCACTGTATTTTTTGTTTGCATTTTCTTGATGAGTAATGCTTAGCAATTTTTTTCATATACTTTCATATACTTTTCATATACAAAGCCTTTTGCTTTGTTAAAATTCAGAGTATTTTGTTTATTTGCTATTGATTTGCAGGAGTTCTAGGTTGCCCTTTAGCTCTTAGTTGTTTCCTTTATTGTGCAAAAGCTTCTACTTTTGCTTTTTTTTCATATTCAAGAAATTTTTTGCCAGGACCAATGTTAAGGAGATGGTCTCCTATGTTTTTTCAGAAATTTTGTAATTTCAAGTTTTATGTTTAGGTCTTTACTCCATTTTTGAGTTGATTTTTGCATATGATGTAAGAGTTCAGTTTCATTCTTTTGCATGTGGATATCCAGTTGTCCCAACACCATTTGTTGAAGAGACAATGCTTTCTCCATTGTATATTGTTTACATTCCTGTTGAAGATCAGTTGACTGTGGATTTATTTCTGGACTCTCTCTGCTATTCCTTTGGTTTATGTGTTTGTGACTTTTTTCTGTTTGTTGTTTGTTTTTGTTTTTGTTTTTGTTTTTTTGAGAAAGAGAGGAGAGAGAGAGTGAGAACATGTACGTGCGAGCAAGGGAGGGGCAGAGGGAGAGGGAGAGAGAAAATCTCAAGCAGGCTTCACGTTCAGTGCAGAACCCAACATGGGGCTCGATCTCACGACCATGAGATCATGACCTGAGTCTAAATCAAGAGCCAGACATTTAAACTGCCTGAGCCCCCCAGGTGCTCCTATGTGTCTTTTTTAATATTAGTACTATATTGTTTTAATTATAGTTTTGTAATATATTTCAAAATCAGGAAATGTGATGTCTCCAGCTTTGTCTTTCTTTCTCAAGGTTACTTTGGCAATTTGGTGTCTTTTCTCATTCCGTGTAAATTTTAGGATTTTTTTTCTATTTCTATAAAAATATCATTGTATTTTGATAGATTACATTGAATTTATAGGTCATTTTGGGTACTATGGATATTTTAACAATATTGAATCTTCTAATCTATGACCTTGGGATAGACTAAAATGAACTTTCCATTTATTTGTGTCTTTAATTTGTTCATCAGTGTTTTGTAGTTCAGTGTACAGATCTCAAAGAGATATTTAAACTCCCATGTTCCTTGAAGCATTATTAACAATGGTCAGGACATGGAAAAAAATTAAATATTCATTAATATATCATGGATTTAAAAATGTCACACACACATACAGTGGAACATTATTCTGCTATAAAAAAGAGAGAAATCCTTCCATATGTGATAGCATTGTGACAATATTAGGACAATGAGGACATTATGCTTAGTGAAATAAATCAGTCACAGGACAAATACTACCTTATTATACTTATTTGATGAGTCTAAAATAGTCAAACTCACAGAAGTAGAGAGGGGAATACTGGTTGAAATGTACTTACATAATAGAAGAAACCAATCTGAAAGGCTACATACTGTATGACTCCAACTATAGGATGTTATGGAAAAGGCAAAACTATGCTGTTAGTAAAAAACATCATTGTTTGCCAGAGGGAAGAGGGGAGGGTCAGATGAATAGACAAGCAAAGCAGAGAGAATTTAGGCCAGTGAGACTATTCTCTGTTATGCTGTAATGGAGGATATATGCCATTATCCATTTATTCAAACCCATAGAATGTACAACACCAAGAGTAGACCCTAACATAAATGATGGACATTATGGATGACAATGATGTGTCAATGTAGTAGGTTCATCAATTATATCAAACATTCCTTTCTATTGGGAGATGTTGATAGTGGGGAGACTATATATGTAGAGATAAGGGATATTTTGCTCAATTTTGCTGTCAACCTAAAAGTGCTCTAAAAATTAAAGTATTAAAACTTTTTTTTTAATTCAAGTATAATCAGCATTCAGTGTTACATTAGTTTCAAGTAGACAATATAATGATTGAACAATTCTATACACTACTCAGTAGTCATCACAATAAATGTACTCTTAATCCCTTTCATTTATTCCCCTACCTCCCCTCTGGAAACCACCAATTTATTCTCTGTATTAAAGAGTCTGGTTTTTATTTGTCTCATTTCTTTCTTAGTTTGTTTTGTTTTTTAAATTCCACATAAGACTGAAATTATATGGTATTTGTCTTTCTCTGATTGACTTATTTCTCTTAGCATCATAGTCTCTAGATCCATTCTTGTTATTATAAATGATGAGATTTCATTCCTTTTTATGGACAAGTATTATTCATTGCATATATTTCTTTTTCTCTTTATCCATTCATGTATTTATGAGCATGAGTTGCTTCCATATCTTGGCCTTTGTAAATAATGCTGCAATAAACATAAAGATATATATATATATATATATATATCTTTTAAAATTAGTGTCTTCATTTTTCTTTGGGTAAATACCCAATAGTGGAATCACTGGATCATATGGGAAAGTCTATTAAAATAAGAAAAAGAAAATCTACAAAAACAAAGGATGCTGACATATAAATAAAATATTTAAAATTTGGACTATAAAAAAATAGAACATCTTTTGTTGTGTAGACCACAGAGCCACAAGCTTGTGGAAAATACAGAAGCAAATACAAGGTGTCAGAAGAAACAATATAAAATTTCATTAAGGACCCTTCTTTATTTTTATTTTTATTTTTTAAAGGTTATTTACTTTGAGAGAGACAGAGACTGCATGAGTGGGAGAGGGGCAGAAAGAGAGGGAGAGAGAGGGAGAATCCCAAGTAGGCTCTTTGCTGTCAGTGCAGAGCCTGACGCGGAGCTTGAGCTCATGAACCTGTGAGATTGTGACCTGAGCAGAAACCAAGAGTCAGATGCTTAACCGACTGAGCCACTTAGGTGCCCCAAGCACCCTTCTTTAGACCAGGGTTTCTCCAGCTCTACAATTGCTATTTGGGTCTTGATAATTATTTATTGTGACAACCAGAAATGTGTCTATAAATTGATCAATATCCTCTGAAGGACAAAAATGTCCACAGTTCAAAACAACTGTTGTAGACCTTGCATTTTTAATATCTTTATTGAGATATAAATTATATACCATAAAATTGACCCATTTTTTTTTTGTTTTTGTTTTTGATTTTTTTTTTTTTTTTTTTTTTTTAAATTTTTTTTTTTTTTTTTTTTCAACGTTTATTTATTTTTGGGACAGAGAGAGACAGAGCATGAACGGGGGAGGGGCAGAGAGAGAGGGAGACACAGAATCGGAAACAGGCTCCAGGCTCCGAGCCATCAGCCCAGAGCCCGACGCGGGGCTCGAACTCACGGACCGCGAGATCGTGACCTGGCTGAAGTCGGACGCTTAACCGACTGCGCCACCCAGGCGCCCCATGTTTTTGATTTTTTTAAAGTAGGCTCCATGCTCAATGTGGGGCTTGAACTCATGATCCTGAGATCAAGACCTGGATGCTCCACTGACTGAACCATCCAGACACCCCTAAAATTGACCCATTTAAAATGTATAATTCAAAGTAAAGTTTTGTATTTACAGAGTTGTGCACCTGCACCACAATCGAGTTTTAAGATCATTTCATCACCCCAAAATAACCCTTCCACCCCCACTGCCCCCACTGGCAGTCACTTCCTCATTCTTCTCAGCATTAGATAACCACTATGGTACTTTTTGTAGATCCACTTTCTATAAATTTGCCTAGTCTGAACCATTTTTGAGAGGAAAGTCCAATTCTAAAAGAGACAACCATGGTTATTAGTATTGAGACTTATTGCATATTTGCAAAGGATGCTTTTTGCAGAAAATGATCATATTAAAGAGTCAAATCAGAAGGAAAAGGTGCAGTCTGAAATAGAAAAAGCTTGAAAGTTTCCACAGATCTCAAAATCCCATGAAAATGCTCTGAAATCCCACTCCTCAGCTTCTATGTCACCCTCACTTATCGAATTAATCTCCCCTCTTTCTGGGTTAAAACTTTCAGAATGGAAAAATGCCACATGTTTTACTTGTTTATTCTCTCTTTTATCCTCTCTTCTTTTCCAACAAACTACCAAGCCAGAAAACATTTATTTTTCTTTTACTTCCATCTATCTTATCATTACCCCTGTCTTCCTGATTGAGGCTAATGGCAGGGCATCCATGGTACACAAAGGTGTTCTTTGTTTGTTTGTTTGTTTGTTTGTTTGTTTTTTCTATTTGCCAAAGAGAAAATTAGGCTGTGAATCTTCCAGGCCTAGGTTTTGATATCTCTAAAGAAAGAGAAATATATTTAGAAATCTCTCACGATTTAACAGCCTGGTTTGCAAGCCTATTGTATTGAGCGTGGTTCTACTTTGAGGGTCAGAAACTAATTATTAATTGCCTTTTGCTCTTTGCAACAAATCTTAATATCCTTCTGCATCCTCTCTCCTGTCCCAACCCCCTGAACTGCTCTAGCAGCTGATACTTTGCATTAATTAACCTGGCCTTCTGAACTCAGAGATGGTAAAGAGATAAGTGCATTTGTTTCCCATTCTCTTAACTCACTTCTTAAAAAGTAGCTACATTGTAAGCTCTTTTGTCTTACCTGTGTCCCAGAACCACTGTGTCCAGAAACTTCCTATCACAGCTGAAATAATTTGGTGCCCGCCTATAAGATATTTTCTGTCTATCCTGTGACAAGAGAAGGTCTTGAGGCACAAAGACCTGGGTGCTTGAACTAGGAAGCCATCAGCTTGTATAGTATTGCTTACCACAGCTACAAATAGCTTCTGGGGTGGGTTGAGAAGATATAGATTGGGCACTATAGCATTGGCTACCTCATGTGATACTTCAGTTAAACAATTTGTCATTTGTTCCTGAACAAACAAAGCACTGAACTATCCAAAAGAGAAAACAAAAACAAAAACAAAACAAAAAACAGGAAATACTTGGAAACACATAAGACATTTTGTAGCACAATCAAGTTGAGATTTATGGCAGTTTTATATCTGCTTCTAGTAGGTGCCTTTATTATAAGAACAAAATAATCCTGTTCTACATTGGGGTGTCCATCTCATCATCTTATGCGTGGATGTCTTGCTTTAGTGACCTGCCAAGTGTCCTAGTTCCTTGAGGACCATGGCAAGATTTTGTCCTGTCTCTCTAATTTCCCAAGGACTACAACATTGAACCCAAGCCCAGAAGTAAATGTCCTGCTTGTCACATGCTCACTCAAAAGTTTTACCCTTTGTTGGCTCCCACGTAATAACTAACCTTAAACAAAGTAGAATGAGAGACCCACAACTTTTTAACAGACTTGGCTTTTAAATGTTATAGGATATGGTCTCTTTCTCTCTTTCTTTCATTATTCTTTACATATATATAGATACATCTCTATACATGTATGTAGTTAAAGTGATCACTATTGTTTAAATGAGATATGTTTCTCCTTTTCCACAATGTGGGAGAATAGAGCAAGTTAATTTCCATTTCATTTTTTATACTTTTTAGCAAAAATTACACAATATGAAGGCCAAAGAGATTTATTGGGGGTGGGAGTGGAAGGCAATATTGGGAGGGTAAGGTAAAAAAATTTCCAAGTGATAAAAATTTCCTAGTTCCATAATCACCCTCCCCAAACCCCTTGGGGTGAACCTCTATGTGTGTCTGGAAATGTCACACCACTCTAGAGGCACATGAGAGACTCAGTCGGTTAAGCATCTGACTTCGGCTCAGGTCATGATCTCACGGTTCATGAGTTCAAGCCCTGCGTCAGGCTCTGTGCTGACATCTTGGAGCCTGGAGCCTGCTTCTGATTCTATGTCTCCCTCTCTCTCTGTCCCTACCCTGATGTCACTCTGTCTCTCTGTCTCTCTCAAAAGTAAACATTAAAAAAAAAAGAAAAAAAAATAAATATCACACACAAATGCCTATGTGTGAAATGGAGGGGTATAGACCACACTAATAAAGTGAAAGGAATTGAGGACATCTGCACTAACTCTTGGTACACTTGAACATGATAAAATGGGGAATGGGAAATATTGATGGTCAAGAGATCTGGGTTTTACTTTGTCACTAATCAGCTAGATAAATGGCAATTTCTTACCACCACAGGCATCAATTTCCTCTTGTATAAATGAGAGGAGTTGTTAATATTTCTAAGGCCCCTTCCAGTTCTCTATAGCTCCGTTCAAGTCAGAAATTCTCATGGATGATGTCTCATCCTTCATTTCCTCTCCTTTACCATCTTCCCACCACTTTAGAAGGGCTAGTTCACTGGCTGGGATTCCAGTTGGTGTGAATAACAGAATACCTGATTAAAACAATGGCTGAAAGTAAGGGGTTTATTTCCAGCTGTAATAATAAGATCAGAAGTGGGTTGATCAGAGTTTATGCAGCTGCTTAACATATTCATCAAAGATGTGGGCCAATTTTTTTTCTCTTTCTTCACTCATTACCTTCATTCTAATAGTGGAAGGTGATTCCTGTACTTCCATACTTCAAATATGTATTTCAGGCAGGAAGAAGGAGGCTGGAGAAAAATGAGGGCAGATGTCTGTCTGCTGAGGACAGAGACATAAGCCTCTATCTCATTGGCTGGATTTTGTTGCAGGGACCTTTACACCTCTACAAGCTGTAGGGGCACACAAAATTCAAGTACTTCATTTTCTATCTCTCTAGTAAAGAAGCCAAGGGGGAAAAGGATCAAAAGGGTACTGTGAGTGAACTAAGCCACAGCACCTGCCAAGGTTGGTATTTTGGAAAAGATAGAATTAATAGGAATTTTTTATCTGTGGGGCAATGAGAAAAGTTTTATATTTTACTCTGATCTTGTTCTAATCAGAGAAATTTTCCTAGCAGACAAACATATTGTAGACATACACGAATTGTAGATATTTCATTAAATGATAAATTGAATGTAAAGGATAGTTTTATGTTGCCAGTACAAGTCTCAGGATTGACTAGGCTAAATCATAATGTTTATTTATTTATTTATTTATTTATTTATTTTTAATATGAAATTTATTGTCAAATTGGTTTCCATAGGATACCCAGTGCTCATCCCAACAGGTGCCCTCCCCAGTGCCCATCACCCACCCTCCCCTGCCTCCAACCCCCCATCAAGCCTCAGTTTATTCTCAGTTTTTAAGAGTCTCTTATGGTTTGGCTCTCTCCCACTCTAACCTCTTTTTCTTTTTTTTCCTTCCCCTCCCCCATGGTCTTCTGTTAAGTTTCTCAAGATCCACATAAGAGTGAAAACATATGGTATCTGTCTTTCTCTGTATGACTTATTTCACTTAGCATAACACTCTCTAGTTCCATCCACCTTGCTACAAAAGGCCATATTTCATTCTTTCTCATTGCCAAGTAGTATTCTCTTGGCTTTTTATGTATATAAACCACATTTCTTTATCCATTCATCAGTTGATGGACATTTAGGCTCTTTCCATAATTTGGCTATTGCTGAAAGTGCTGCTATAAACATTGGGGTGTAAGTGCCCCTATGCATCAGCACTCCTGTATCCCTTGGGTAAATTCTAGTGGTGCTATTGCTGGGTCATAGGGTAGATCTGTTTTTTTTAACGTTTATTCATTTTAGAGACAGAGAGAGACAAAGCATGAATGGGGGAAGGTCAGAGAGAGAGGGAGACACGGAATCTGAAACAGGCTCCAGACTCTGAGCTGTCAGCACAGAGCCCGATGCGGGGCTCAAACTCACAGACCGTGAGATCATGACCTGAGCCGAAGTCAGTCGCCCAACCGACTGAGCCACCCAGGCGCCCCTCTATTTTTATTTTTTTGAAGAGGCTCCACACTGTTTTCCAGAATGGTTATACCAGTTTGCATTCCCACCAACAGTACAAGATGGTTCCAGTTTCTCCACATCCTCTCCAGCATCTATAGTCTCCTGATTTGTTCATTTTAGCCACTCTGACTGGCGTTAAGTGGTATCTAAGTGTGGTTTTGATTTCTATTTCCCTAATGAGGGGTGATGTTGAGCATCTTTTCATGTGCCTGTTGGCCATCTGCATGTCTTCTTTAGAGAAGTGTCTATTCATGTTTTCTGCCCATTTCTTCACTGGATTATTTGTTTTTCAGGTGTGGAGTTTGGTGAGTTCTTTGTAGATTTTGGATACTAGCCCTTGTCTGATATGTCATTTGCAAATATCTTTTCCCATTCCTTTGGTTGCCTTTTAGTTTTGTTGATTGTTTCCTTTGCAGTGGAGAAGTTTTTATCTTCATGATATCCCAATAGTTCATTTTTGCTTTTAATTCCCTTGCCTTTGGAGATGTCTCAAGTAAGAAATTGCTGTGGCTGAGGTCAGAGAGGTTTTTCTCCTGCTTTCTCTTCTAGAGTTTTGATAGTTTCCTGTGTCACATTCAGGTCCTTTATCCATTTTGAGTTTATTTTTGTGAACAGTGTAAGAAAGTGATCTAGTTTCATTCTTCTGCATGCTGCTGTCCAGTTCTCCCAGCACCATTTGTTAAAGAGACTGTCTTTTATCCATTGGATATTCTTTCCTGCTTTGTCAAAGAATAGTTGGCCATACTTTTGTGGGTCCAATTCTGGAGTCTCTGTTGTATTCCATTGGTCCATGTGTCTGTTTTTGTGCCAATACCATGTTGTCTTGATGATTACAGCTTTGTAGTAGAAGCTAAAGTCTGGGATTGTGATGCTTCCTGCTTTGGTCTTCTTCAATATTACTTTGGCTATACGGGGTCTTTTCTGGTTCCATACATATTTTAGGACTGCTTGTTCTAGCTTCGAGAAGAATGCTGGTGCAATTTGATTGGGATTGCATTGAATGTGTAGATAGCTTTGGGTAGTGTTGACATTTTAACAATATTTTCTCCCAGTCCATGAGCACGGAATGTTTTTTCCATTTCTTTATATTTTCTTCAATTTCGTTCATAAGCTTTATATAGTTTTCAGCATACAGATCTTTTATATCCTTAGTTAGGTTTACTCGTAGGTATTTTATGCTTATTGGTGCAATTGTGAATGGGACCAGTTTCTTTATTTGTCTTTCTGTTGCTTCATTATTTGCATATAAGAATGCAACTGTACATTGATTTTGTATCCTGCGACTTTGCTGAATTCATGTATCCATTCTAGCAGACTTTTGGTGGAGTCTATCGGATTTTCCATGTATAATATCATGTCATCTACAAAAAGTGAAAGCTTGACTTCATCTTTGCCAATTTTGATGCCTTTGATCTCCTTTTGTCGTCTGATTGCTGATACTAGAACTTCCAACACTATGTTAAACAACAGCGGTGAGAGTGGACATCACTGTCGTGTTCCTGATCTCAGGGAGAAAGGTCTCAGTTTTTCCCCATTGAGGGTGATATTAGCTGTGGGCTTTTCATAAATGGCTTTTATTATGTTTATTTGTTCCTTCTATCCAGACTTTCTCGAAGGTTTTTATTAAGAAAGAATGCTGAATTTTGTCAAAAGGTTTTTCTGCATCGATTGACACGATCATATGGTTCTTATCATTTCTTTTATTAATGTGATGTATCACATTGATTGATTTGTCAATGTTGAACCAGCCCTGCATCCCAGGAATGAATCCCACTTGATCATGGTGAATAATTCTTTTTATATGCTGTTGAATTCGATTTGCTAGTATCTTATTGAGAACTTTTGCATCCATATTCATCAGGGATATTGGCCTGTAGTTTTCTTTTTTTGCTGGGTCTCTGTCTGGTTTAGGAATCAAAGAAATGCTGGCTTCATAGAATGAGCCTGGAGGTTTTCCTTCCCTTTCTATTTTTTGGAACAGCTTGAGAAGGATAGGTATTATCTCTGCTTTAAATGTATGGTAGAATTCCTCAGGGAAGCCATCTGGTCCTGGATTATTTGTTGAGATATTTTTGATAACTGATTCAATTTCTTCACTGGTTATGGGTTTGTTCAAGTTTTATGTTTCTTCCTGGTTGAGTTTGGAAGTGTGTGGGTGCTTAGGAATTTGTCCATTTCTTCCAGGTTGTCCAGTTTGTTGGCATATAATTTTTCATAGTATTCCCTGATAAATGCTTATATTTCTGAGGCATTGGTTGTAAAAATTCCATTTTCATTCAGGATTTTATCTATTTGGGTCATCTCCCTTTTCTTTTGGAGAAGCCTGGCTAGAGGGTTGTCAATTTTGTTTATTTTTTCAAAAAACCAACTCTTGGTTTCATTGATCTGCTCTACAGTATTTTTAGATTCTGTATTGTTTATTTCTGCTCTGATCTTTATCATTTTTCTTCTTCTTCTGGGTTTTGTGTGTCTTTGTTGTTCTGCTTCTCTTTCCTTTAGGTGTGCTCTTAGATTTTGTATTTAGGATTTTTCCTGTTTCTTGAGATAAGCCTGGATTGCAATGTATTTTCCTCTCCGGACTGCCTTCGCTGCATCCCAAAGCCTTTGGATTGTTGTCTTTTCGTTTTCATTTGTTTCCATATATTTTTATAATTTGTCCTCTAATTGCCTGGTTGACCCATTCCATCTTTAGTAGGGTGTTCTTTAACCTCCATGCTTTTGGAGGTTTTCCAGACTTTTTCCTGTGGTTGATTTCAAGTTTCATAGCATTGTAGTCTGAAAGTGTGCATGGAATGATCTCAATTCTTGTATACTTATGAAGGGCTGTTTTGTGACCCAGTATGTGATCTATTTTGAAGAATGTTCCATGTGCACTCGAGAAGAAAGTATATTCTGTTGCTTTGGGATGCAGAGTTCTAAATATATGTGTCAAGTCCATCTGATTCAATGTCTCTTTCAGGGCCCTTGTTTCTTTATTGATCCTGTGTCTAGATGATCTATCCAATGTTGTAAGTGGAGTATTAAAGTCCCCTGCAATGACCACATTCTTATCAATACGGTTGCTTATGTTTGTGAGTAATTGTTTTATAGATTTGAGGACTCCTATATTTGGCGCATAGACATTTATAATTGTTAGCTCTTCCTGATGGATAGACCCTGTAATTATTATAGAATGCCCTTCTTCATCTCTTGTTACAGCCTTTAATTTAAAGTCTAGTTTGTCTGGTATAAGTATGGCTACTCCAGCTTTCTTTTGACTTCCAGTAGCATGATAGATAGTTCTCTATTCCCTCACTTTCAGTCTGAAGGTGTCCTCAGGTCTAAAATGAATCTCTTGTAGACAGCAAATATATGGGTCTTGTTTTTTTTTTTATTCATTCTGATACCCTATGTCTTTTGATTACAGCATTTAGTCCATTTACATTCAGTGTTACTATTGAAAGATATGGGTTTAGAGTCATTGTGATGTCTATAGATTTCATGCTTGTGGTGACGTCTCTGGTACTTTGTGGTCCTTGCAACATTTCACTCACAGAAATCCCCTTAGGATGTCTTGTAGGGCTGGTTTAGTGGTGATGAATTCCTTCAGCTTTTTTTGTTTGGGAAGACATTTATCGCTCCTATTCTGAATGACAGACTTGCTGGATAAAGGATTCTCAGATGCATATTTTTTCTATCACATTGATGTTTTCCTGCTATTCCTTTCTGGGCTGCCAAGTTTCAGGAGATAGGTCTGCCACTACTCTTATGGGTCTCCCTTTGTAAGTTAAAGGTTGTTTATCCCTAGCTGCTTTCAGAATTTTCTCTTTACTCTTGTATTTTGCCAGTTTCACTATGATATGTCATGCAGAAGATCGATTCAAGTTACGTTTGAAGGGAGTTCTCTGTGCCTCTTGGATTTCAGTGACTGTTTCCTTCCTCAGATCAGGGAAGTCCTCAGCTATGATTTGTTCAAGTATACCTTCAGCCCCTTTCTCTCTCTCTTCCTCTTCTGGAATTCCTATTATACGAATATTGTTGTGCTTGATTGCCTCACTTAGTTCACTAATTCTTCCCTCATACTCCTGGATTTTTTTATCTGTCTTTTCTCAGCTTCCTCTTTTTCCATAATTTTATCTTCTCATTCACCTATTCTCTCCTCTGCCTCTTCAATCTGAGCTGTGGTCGCCTCCATTTTATTTTGCACCTCATTTATAGCATTTTTTTCACTCCTCATGACGATTTCTTAGTCCCTTGATCTCTGTAGCAATAGATTCTCTGCTGTCCTCTATACTTTTTTTCAAGCCCAGCGATTGATTTTATGACCATTATTCTAAATTCTTGTTCCATTATATTGCTTAAATCATTTTTGATCAATTTGTTGGTTGTTGCTACTTCCTGGAGTTTCTTTTGAGGAGAATTCTTCTGTTTCATCATTTTGGGTAGTCTATGAGGTGGCTCCAAACTGCAGGGCACTTCCCCTGTGCTGTCCAGAGTCACTTGTGTTGGTGGGTGGGGCTGCAGTCAGACCTGATGTCTGCCCCCAGCCCACCACTGGGGCCACAGTCAGACTGGTGTGTACCTTATCTTCCCCTCTCCCAGGGGCAGGACTCACTGTGGAGTGGTGTGGCCCCTGCTAGGCTACTTGCACACTGCCAGGCTTGTGGTGCTGCTTCAGTGGGATCTGGTGTATTAGCCAGGGTGGATCCTCAAGGTGCACAGGATTGGGAGGGGCAGGCTTAGCTCGCTTTGCCATCGGTGGTCCCCTGCGGGAAGGGCCCTGCAGCAGAGGGAGGGAGGCAGGTCTGTCAGAGGGATGGATCCACAGAAGCACAGCGTTGGGCATTTGCGTGGTGCAAGGAAGCTCAGTGATGGCAACCTGTTCCATTTGGCATTTTGGCTGGGTGATGGGAGAGGGAGATGGCGCTGGCCAGCGCTTTTGTTCCCCTCCAAGCTGAGCTCTGTCCTCCTGGGCTCAACAACTCTTCCTCCCAGTGTCCTCTTGCACTCCCGCTCTCCGAGCAGAGCTGTTGACTTATAACATTCCAGATGTTAAGTCCCGCTGGCTGTCAGAACTCACGGAGTCCAGCCCCTCTGCTTTTGCAAGCCAGACTTCCAGGGCTCTGCCTTGCCGGGTGGGCTGCCCCCCCACCCCGCCCCACCCTGGCTCCCTCCCACCAGTCCATGTAGCAGGCATCGCTTCTCTGCCCTTCCTACCCTCTTCTGTGGGCTTCTTGTATACACTTGGCTCTGGAGAGTCCATTCTGCCAGTCATCTGGCAGTTTTCTGGGTTATTTAGGCAGATGTGGGTGGAATCTAAGCGATCAGCAGGACGAGGTGAGCCCAGTGTCCTTCTATGCTGCCATCTTCCTAATCCATCTAGAAAGGTCTTTAAAAACTGTTTACTTTAAAATATTTTTATCTAGGGGCGCCTGGGTGGCTCAGTCAGTTGAGTGTCCAACTTTGGCTAAGATCATGATCTCTCACTTCACGAGTTTGAGCCCCATGTTGGGCTCTGTGCTGACAGCTCAGAGCCTCGAACCTAAATCACAATGTTTAAAGGTATTTCTACGAAGATAACATTATCTCAGCAGATTGATAGAACTAACCAGTTCTAAAAGTTTTAATAATTATTTGGCACATACAAATAAAAAATAAATTGTAACTCTTCCTTCGTTATTATCAAACATACTCAGATCTATTTAGAGATATAATATAGCATGTTATTATTATTATTAGTCAGACTTCATCTGTGAATGATGTGGTTTTTAAGGTATCAAAGTGGTTCTTTTATATCAGTTACAACAGTCAGCTTGAAGAGATGTTGGTATTTTGAGTTTAAGATAATTTACAAGTTTATAGAGTTATGTTTGCAATTTTATATCTGAGTATAATACTTTTTAGGTAGGTGGAGCAAGATCCAATATTAATGTTAAAACTCTGATTCGTAAAAATATTGGCTAAACCTAGCTATTGACATGAAAGGAAAAATATTTGAGTTTTTTTTAATAAGGCAGCTACCTCCTTTGTGTTTTATATCTTCTGCAGAGTTTGTGTCCTCTACAATGAAAGGATGATTTCTGTCAAGTATTTGGACATAGACACTGTTTTATTTTTCTCCAGGAAAATTCTTAGTCAATCTCCCAAATTCTGAGTAGGAAAAAAGAAGCTGATTTTGGCTAATCTGAATATCTCCTCAATAGTAAAGGAATACTAGACAGTGAATGGAGATGAAGGAAATAAAAATTATTAAAGGTAACTCAGTCACTTGGTTGGCCTCTTAAAAGTTATAAATATTTATATAAGTAAAAGTAACATATCCTAAAGTACCCATGCTTTCATTAAAAAAATACAATAAAGACTAAAAAAATGAAAGTTCCACAACCTGTGGTGTTTGCTAAAATGTGGCAACAAGTACAATGCCATAATTTCTAAAATAGCTGAAATCAATCAAGGAAGTGAAATGTGAAGTTTGACATTTTTAATAAATTACACTATTTACTTCAATGCAAGTGACATAATTGAGGTAAATTAAATAGAGGAAAGGAACAACTGAGCGTAGCTAAATTATGTTTTAGTCAGTGTTCAAAGTTTTCTTTAAAATGTATTCAGAATTTGTTGACTTCTGCAAGAATAGAAGTTGGATTCTTTATATTATAAAGTCTGTCACTCATTTCAAGCTAACGAATTATTATATTTTTTCATAAATCTATATTATCATGGCAATGACAGAGATTATATACTTTTAAATAAATAACATTAGCGCTGATGAAAATAAATATGGTTATGGGCACAATCATCCTGAGAAAAATTACTACAGGCTGAAATCCTGAGACTAGAGTGTGTATAACACAGTTTCTCCAATGTTTATATTTTCCTAAAATTTTTTTCAAGGCATTACTACTGACATTATTTTAGTCAAGGATATTAAAAGGTAGAGAAGAAAGTAAAATACATATGAAAATGGTCACTTTTTGTACAGATTTTTCCTTTTACTTCTGTGTATAATTAAGAGAAATCTAAAGCACACACAAAGTAAAAATTGTAATAAAATGAAGACATATATTTCTTTCTTTCTTTTTTTAATGTTCATTTATTTTTGATAGAGAGACAGAACACTAGCTGTGGAAGGACAGAGAGAGAGGGAGACACAGAATCCAAAGCAGGCTCCAGGCTCTGAGCTGTCAGCACAGAGCCTGAGGCGGGGCTCAAACTCACCGACTGTGAGATCATGACCTGAGCCGAAGTCGGACGCTTACCTGACTGAGCCACCCAGGTGCCCCTGTTTTAAGAATATGTAAGGATTTCCTTTTTCTTCTTAATTTGAGAAGATACTAAAAAACCTTCAAGTAAATAGTATAAAACAAAAGATAATGCAAAGATATTGGCCGAAAGCAAGCAAACATTTATATTAGGGAAAATACAAACATTAACAAATAATGTGAAACAATGCCCTATTTCAGTTGTTTTCAAATAAAAGTCAATTAACTTTTTAAATAAAAAAAAAACATTAAAGTTATATAACTGAAAATATTTTGGAAAAACATCTTAAGTATTATACCTATTATTGGAGCAAATGTCATGAAATTGGCTTTTTCACACTGGTTACATTTATCTAAATGGTTAATAGTCTTTAAAAGAGATTATATAGTATTATTACTGTTTGATTATAACAATTGGGCATTAACAATGTACCATAGAAAATTTTGACAGAATTCAACAAAAGTTCGTGTTCAGTGACGTGAATCAAAGCATTCATTCATTTATTCATCATTTTTCACTTATTTGATAAATATTAATTAAATATCTTATATGTGCCAGATACTGTTCTGGGCACTGGGGTTACTCTGGCAAACAATAAATGACCCTAGTTTTCTTTGTGTTCATATTCTAGTGAATTCCTGGGGTTTATAAAAGCATTACTTCTAGAGTGTCTGATTGGCCTAGTTGGTAGAGCATGCAACCCTTCTTGATCTCAGGGTCATGAGTTCAAGCCTCACATTTGGTGTGGAACCTACTTAAAATAAAAATTCATTAAAAAGTATATATAGATATAAAAGTGTTACTTCAGAATGTTGGAAAATGTATACAAAAGTAAGAACCTGATTAAATATTGTAATGCATCTATAATATGTACTATTCTATTAAACATCATTTTTGAACACTTATCAACAACACAAACCAGACTGTAAATTATTATAAGCTTGATACAAAACCATATCTATATACTATAAATGCATACATGTGTATACACACTAATGTGTATGGCATATGAATACATATATAAATATTAATATGACTTCTGTTCTCTATAATATGTCCTAAATAACTGGTGTGATACTTAAAATAAAAATGAGTATGTAGGGGCACCTGGATGGCTCAGACAGTTAAGCACCTGACTTCAGCTCATGATCTCATGGTTTGTGAGTTCAAGCCCCGCGTCGAGCTCTGTGCTGACAGCTCAGAGCCTGGAGCCTGCTTTGGATTCTGTGTCTCCCTCTCTCTCTGCCCCTCCCCTGATCATGCTCATGCCCATGCTCATGCTCATGCTCTGTCTCTCTCTCTCTCAAAAATAAATATTTAAAAATTTTAAAAAATGAGTACGTAGAAAGGTGGGGCTTTGTCTCCAGATAGACTGGTATTAGAGGTAATTTTTCCCTCTTCCTCTCTTTGTCTGTCTGTCTGTCTGTCTCTCTGTGTGTGTGTGTGTGTGTGTGTGTGTGTGTGTATATATATTCTATATAATTACCTATTAAAATTATGACTTGGAAAAATCATTTAAAAATTAATAATTTATTTAGCTTTTCTGTTTTGAGTTTTTGGTGCTACCTTTTCATTCAAAAATGGAATTTAGATACAATTTTCAGTAGCTATTATGCCTCTTCCTTCACAAATATGTTGTCCTGGGTCTCCTTGCAGATGTGTGGTCGACTTGTCTTTTGAATTCAGAAATGACTATGCAGCATGTTGTGGTCCATAAAGTATAAGTAGAATAGCGATGTATAACATGACACCAAAGGATTTCAATTGTTACATAAGCTGCAAAAATAATAGGTAAAATAAACAGTAAGACACATCTTTTGTAAGGACTCCCTATACAGAGCAAGACTCCCCTTAAAATACTGAGGAAAGTGCTTGTATAGTAAGTGTTCTGGTGTTTGCTTGCTTTGAATCATTTAATTTCCCCCCCATAACAATTGTATAAATCTCTTGTCTTCAGGGCTAAAGATTTATAATCCTGTATTACAAGGGTTTTGTGTCTCCAAGAAGCTGAGTGTATGGCACATCCCACTAATTCAGTTTGTCATTTTGCTTCCACTCTGTCTTTCTTTTCATCTCTGCTAAGTTCCAATGTTGATCCCTGTGTTTCAGGTGTCAGTCAATATGAAAAGCAATCCTGGGAGGATCTAGCTTTGAAATTACATAAAGGCTTTCTCATCAGGCTTAAGTTGTCCCTGCATCAATGACCTTACAGGCTGTGGCTCACTGTGTGTTATAAACCTTTCCTTCTGCATGTCATTCTCAGTTAACAGAGGCATCCTGTCAACTCTATGATAGAACAATGCCTCCTGTAACTCTCCTTGGGGGTAATTTATCTTCTAGAATCTCCCTAAGCTTTTAACATTATTTACCTCAAAAATAATTTAAGTGTAGTTCTAAAGATCTTGACATGAGACCATCGCAAATGAAAGAAGGCTGAACACATTCCTGTGCTAAGTATACAAAATATCTATGTAAAGAGAGGTTTTATAATTTGGGGAGTTGTAGACCCCCAGAAGGTACAGAAGCAGTTAGACACATATAGCTTTTAATTAAAAAAATATTAAGAACTAATACTTCCTATCCTTAAACATATGGGTTTTCCACAGGATAAAAGCTCCTGTCTTCAATTTCACTTTGCAAAAATTAACTATATGCAAAAGTGCGGCAGTCAGCCATTAATAATCAAGTGCAAAGTTCAAAAAAACTTTTGGTTACCTCTTCCTGTCTATTGCATTATTTGGAGTTGATCTGCCTTTTGTGCATTTCTGCTACCTCCTTTACCACCAGACTGGCCTTTGCTTCCACAGTTTCCCAGCATCTCTTGGAACTGACTGGCATATAGATTTAACACATTTTTTAGAATACCACTCTTTACTGATTTTTGAGACTGTGTAACAGTGAACATATTTGTCCTAGGAAACAGAATTTGTGGAGGGGATTTTGAGGTTCTAAGCAATCAGGTGGAAAAGATATTTCTGACATTACTTTGAATCTTAGAGTGCTAATTACTTACTAGTATTTATTAGCAATAATTACTAATAAAATAGCTGATAATAGACTACCAATTAATTAAATAAGAAATAAACCTTAAGAATCATTTTTTCTCTTTATGATTCCCTCATCCTTATTTCAAACATTTAAATCCTAAGTCCTTTTATGCCCTTCACATTAAAATGGCTACCAATCATCCTAACATGTATGGCAGTCGTGGATTACATTTTTGATGTGATAGCTCAGAAAAGTGTCATTACCTTGTGACATCATAGATTTCCATACAGATACTTGAAATATATATGGATGACTAAAACTCATTGCAATGTCTGACATATTGTTGCACTTAACCTACAGTTGATGAATGAAAGAACAAATGAATGAATGAATGAATGAATGAGGTGATGTTAATGTATAGATTTGTGGCAATTCATATGGATAGTGTCCTATGGTCAGATTAGCCTTCAACAAACATCCAAGAATTCAACAAGCTACCTTCCAAGAATAACTTGATATGAGAAATTTTGTGTTGGGCCCAGAAATTTTGTGTTGTGTTTGTTTTGAAAACAAAAGCAAGATTTAAGTTTCAAAGATTATGCACATCTCTTTCTTTGGAATATCAGAATGAAAAACAAATAGCGTCCCTTACACCTATCATTGGAGACTCAGACTCTTTTAAATCACTGTTTACTCTTCTTCATGAAGTGATCTTGGTGTTCACAATGCAGTATAGTTGTTAAGATAGCTCTGATGGTCACATTCAAATTCCAGGCAGCTAGATAAAAAGAGGGCAGAGAAGGGCACACTCCCTCCTTTCTAAGGCCACACCTTATACAACATTTTCACCTCAGTATCACTGACCAGATATGACCATACCCAGCTGCAAGGGTGGCTGACTATTTTGGTCTTTGGATAAGTGGTAATGTGTTAAGTTAAGGTTCTGTGATGCAAATGAATTATTTGGAGGGAATATTCTTTGTCATAATTCTTACTCAAGGGTAGACAAATTGACCTTCTAGTTATATGTAAAATTTAAAAAGTTAGCACAGAGAAATAAATACCATTTTTTTCCCTGAGTAATTAATTACCCTTAGAAAAGATGCAATGCTATGTCAAGATGTCAATTAAGCTTGTTAATTAATTACAAATAAAAGATCAGAATTTAGAATGTAAAATTTTATAGGTACAGACACAGTTTAATTTTTATTTAAAGTATGCTAGATATGGTCTGCTCGTACTTGGAATCCAAACCCCACTTTCTTCTATGTGCCTTCCTATGCTGCAGAGATTACAGTGCTTAAAAATAGGACTAAATTTATGAAATCACATTGTAGCTAATGTTCAGGGTACCAGTTTAATTCCCTAAAGTTAAGTGTGATTACAATGGGTTAGAACGTGGACGTGAGGGAGACACATCTTCCTGAAGTCTGTTAGATAGTTAACATGTTCCTTTACTTCTTCCACAGTGTTTGTCAATTTCTGTCCCTACTCTCTCCCTCCAGCATCTTGGTTCACACACACACACACACACACACACCCTCCAAAATGTGGGTTCACACATACACACACATATCCTACACACATACAAACACATACACACAAATACACACCATGAAATCATAGTAGGCTCTCAGTATGGCTGGTTCAGTCCCTGACAAAAGAATGAGTTGAAGGCATTTAAACAAAAAAGATAACCAGTCTTCAGTCCTTAATCATATAGCTGTTATTCCCCATCTTGATCCAGGACCTATGAACGGTTTCAAAGGGAGCTCCAATCTTTAGGTTGCTTTATGATAAGATTTAAAAAATTAGGTCCTGTTTTTGCCCTTCCTCCCACTCCAACATTTTACTACTTGACTATCTGAAATAAAAATTATTTTTCTATAAGCATAATTGCATACTGACGTAATTTTGAAAAGGCCCATTTAATTTTTAGAATAGAAAGCAGAAAAAAACTATTTCTACCTCATGTTTTGGTACAAAGATTAAAAAGGTGTCTAAATATTACTCTCTCAGAAATGGTTGAAGTGATCTCCACATTTTCAGTTCAATTCACCAATTCTTTTTTCATTTAGGAGGGGATTGGAAACACCACCCCTCCCCATCTCTCCCCACCCTCAACCCACATTCCTCACTTCTCATTTGCTGAGTGCATATTATGAGACACACACTGTGCTAGGTACTGTCGATATAAAGAAACATAAAATAAGATTCTTGCCATGAAGGAGCTCAAATTTAAATGGGGATACAGATGTGTAAATGGATTTGTCTTAACACTACACCTTAAGAGTTATAATGGAGGTACTGCTAAATTGTTTGAATGCATAAAAGATAAAGGGTCTAACTCTTCCAGGGGAGTCATAGGAGGCCAAGACGCATGCTTTTCACTTTATTAAAATAGCAGTAATATAGTAGCCCAGGTTTTTGATAACTTATTGCTGTCCATTCTCACATTATACTTTCTCAGTAAGTGCTAAGAAGGGTTAGTAGAAAGGATCATGTTAGGAAAACAGAAACTACCCTGGGTGTGATACAGAGACAGAGAGGGAGAGGAAGAGGAAGAAGGAGAAGGAGAGGGAAAAGCAGAGAGGGAAAGAGAGGAAGAGAGATAGAGAGGGAGAGAGAGAGAAAGTTAAAAGGTGTTAGAAGGGCTTTAGGAAGAAGAGGTAAAAGATTAATAACCATCCTCTAAGGCAGTAATTCCTACCTCCAAGCATATATGCCCTTGAGTGATCTTTTCTGGTCTGTGTGACTAACAAGTTTTTGCAAAAGTGATGATATACCACTTTCTAGACTAGAATAGAAAGGATGTCATGCCTTCTGCCTCTCTCTTTCTCTCTCTCCTATCACTCACTCAGGGGGAAGCCAGCTACCATGCTGTGGTGACACTCAAGCAGCCTTATGGAAAGACTCATATAATGAGGAATTGAGGTGTTCTCTCAACAGCCTGAAATGAACTGAGACCCCTGACCAATAGTCATGTGAGGGAGGGAGTCACCATGAAAGTAGATTCTTCAACCAAAGTAAAGCCTTCAGATGATGTAGCCCGGTTTCAGCTTAACTACTATCTCATAAGAAATACTGAGGTATGGAGTGCCTGGATGGCTCAGTCAGTTAGGTATCAGACTTCAGCTCAGGTCATGATCTCACAATTTGTGAGTTCAAGCCCTGCATCAGGCTCTCTGCTGTCAGCACAGAGCCCACTTTGAATCCTCTGTCCCTCTCTCTCTGCCTGTCCCCTGCTCATGTGACATACACACTCTCTCTCTCAAAAATAAATAAACATTAAAAATAAAGAAACATTTTATTTTTTTAAATTTACATCCAAATTAGTTAGCATATAGTACAACAATGATCTAAGGAGGAATAATAAAGAAATATTGAGGCAGAACTATTAAATAACTACTTCCAGATTCCTAGTCATCAGAAACTATGAGATAATAATTTTTGTTGTTGTTTGTAGTTCTGAGAAACAATTTTGAAGTACTTTGTTACATAGCAATAGATATTAATACAAGGAATCTCCCAAGCATCTACCTGCTAATTTGTTGTTGGACCTACAGTTTCAGTAGGGACTGGATTCTCTAAAAGGCATCTCTTTTTGAAAACGGCTGTGGGAAGCCTGGGTAGCTCAGTTGGTTGAGCTCCTGACTATTGGTTTTGGCTAAAGTCATGATCTCAGGGTCATGGGATAAAGCCCCGCATAGGGCTCCAAGTTGGGCAGTGGAGCCTGCTTAAGATTCTCTCTCCCTCTCCCTCTGCATCCTCTCTCTCTTTCTCAAAAAAAAAAAAAAAAAAAAAAAAAAAAGGCTGTCACCTCAGAAAAGCTATTGCCTTTGTCTAGGCAGCTAAGTCTAGGATCACCCCAATCTTGCTGCTACCATAACAGAAGTCAGAAGCAGGAAAATTTTATTTCTATCTTCTTATCTCTTGTCAATACTGGCAAACCTTAATGGAAATTGGTTGGTTCCCTGGTTGAGGAGATGGGAAACCATGGGCCTTATAGAAATGTGTACAGACTCCCAGCCTCATAAACATAGAGCAGAGGATATTTTTCTTTCTTTCTTTCTTTTTTAATATTTATTTATTTATTTTGAGAGAGAGAGAGAGAACATGAGCAAGGGAGGGGCAGAGAAAGAAGGGGACAGAGGATCTGAAACAGGCTCTGAGCTGACATCCCAAGACCCCATGCAGGGCTTGAACCCGTGAACTGTGAGATCATGACTTGAGCTGAAGTCAGATGCTTAACTGACTGAGCCACCCAGGTCCCCTGAACAGAGGATATTTAAGATGAGTGTAGCACAGAGAGAAGATAACTAAAGGAACTATTCAGAATGTATTATAAGCTGTTTTATAGATGAAGATTCTATGGTTCAGAGTATAAATAACTTGTACAAAGTCACACAGCTACGGAATAGAATAAGCTTTGGAAAGAATAGAAGAATATTTCCAAAGCCGCTTTATGTGAATGAGCTTAAATAATGAAAATGTATAGAATGAAGAATTAAGTTTCTTATATTTATTTATTATACAACTTTGTCTCAGACCACCCCTGACCTCCAGGGAGGAAGTAGAAACAGAAGGTACCTTCTTTAACATGTCATATGTAGACTCTTTTCTATTACCTTGAACTCATTTATAGGGCTTTTTACTGGCATAACATGTCCCTGGAGGAGGATATATTGCCATTCAGACAAGAGCCTCCATCCAAGGAGTGAGCAACTTATTTTCCCTCCACCAGAAGCGAACTGTGAAACTATTGAAGCATGAAGAAGTAATGCGAGGGCAGGGGGAAAAGAGGTTTTATTTCTCTTTTCTGCCATAATAAAAAAGTCAAAATCAAGGAAAAATGTATCTTGAACATTATTTTTATAAAGTTAAAAACAGCCTGTTTGCAATTTAGTTGGTCCTATTGATAAAACTCAGGCTGGCTACTGGTCTCTGCTCAGAGAAAGGTGAATGGGAGAAGTTACTCTATTTGTGCCCTACTGCTTTTAGGAGAATGAACAAGACAGTGTAAAAGTCACAATTGCCAATTGTAGTAGAATTTCCTCTATAATTAATGCAATACTTAAGTAGTTTTTAAAGTTAAAGGAGTCCTACAAATGATGGAGGCACACAGGACATACTTATGTGCTTTCAATAAATGCCTGAAAGTGCACAACTTCCTTTGGGAGATATAACCTCTGGAAAAGCTTGCATTGTTACTCCCATCTATTTATTATTTTAACAAATTGTGTATTCTACAGAGGAATTTTATTTCCAAAAAAGATGAATTTACATAAAACCAATTCTCTAATTCAAAGCCTATGGGGGGAAAATTTTTAATTCCTTACATAATTTTATTGTCAGATGCAGTACTGAATTAACTTCAGTTTCAAAAAAATATTGCCACATTAGTATTGTATGTGATCATATAATTCTCAAATATCTATTGTGTATCCTCTAGGACAGGGGTCAACAAACTATAGCCCATAGACCAAATCTGGTCTGCCACTTGTTTTATAAATAAAATTTTATTGGAACATAGCAACGCCTGATTAAAAATGGGCCAAAGACTTTAACAGACACCTTAACTAAGAAGATATACAGATGCTAAGTAAGCATTTGAAAAGATGCTCTATATCATATGTCATCAGAGAAATGCAAATTAAAACAATAGTGGCATACCATAATACACCTATTAAAATGGCTAAAATCCAGAACACCAACACCAAATGCTGACAAGAATGTGGATCAGCAGGAACTCTATGTCTTTGCTTATATGGTGAAAAATGGTGCAGTGGCACTGGAAATTATTTTGACAATATCTTATAAAACTAAACATACTCTTACCATGTCATTCAGCAACAGCACTCTCTGGTCTTTATCCAAGGAAGTTGAAAACAATTCTGCACAAAAACTTGCACATGAATATTTATTGCAGTTTTATTCATAATTTCAAAAGTTTGAAAACAGCCAAAATGTTTTTCAGTAGATGAATGGATAAATAAACTGTGTTAAATCTGGACAGTGGAATATTGCTCAGCACTAAAAAGAAATGAGCTATGAACCCATGAAAAGACATGGAAGAACCTTAAATGCTTATCACCAAGTGAAACAAGACAATCTAAAAAGGCCACATACTGTGTGATGCAACTATATAACATTCTGTAAAAGGCAAAACTATGGGGACATTGAAAGATTGGTGGCTACTAGGGATTGGGAAGAAGGAAGGATAAATGGGCAGATCACAGAGGATTTTAGGGCAGAAAACTATTCTATATGATTCTATAATTTTGGAAAAATGTTTCAGAGCCATAGAATGTATAACATCAAGAGTGAACCCTAAGTTAAACTGTAGACTTTGGGTGATAGTGATGTGCCAATATAAATCCATCAATTATAATAAATGCACCATTCTGATTGAATGTTGACAATGGGGAGGCTATGCATGTGTGAAGGTATAGGATATATAGGAAATCTCTGTACCTTCCTCCCAATTTTGCTATGAACAAAAAACTTCCCTAAAAAATTATGTCTAAAAAGATTTGGTAACAACAACCACCTTTTCATACTATTTTGAGACTACCTTCTCTCTCTCTTTTTCTTTCTCTCCCCTTCTATTTTAAAATAACGTTTTTATTAAGCGTCCGGCTTCAGCCAGGTCACGATCTCGCGGTCCGGGAGTTCGAGCCCCGCGTCAGGCTCTGGGCTGATGGCTCAGAGCCTGGAGACTGTTTCAGATTCTGTGTCTCCCTCTCTCTCTGCCCCTCGCCTGTTCATGCTCTGTCTCTCTGTCCCAAAAATAAATAAACGTTGAAAAAAAATTTAAAAAAAAATAATAAAATAACGTTTTTATCAATATGTTCTTAAAAATGGCCTTACCTGAAATATGCATTTCCTGGAGGCTATGTAGTTTAACAGTGTTGGGTAGTTTCTCTTCCTTTTATCCTGTCCAGAGCAGAACATTGTAAACAATGAAGAAACTTTGCTGTGCAAATCACAGTGTGAACCTGGGCAATTTACTTAATCTAAGCTTCAGTCTATGTTAGTATAACAAAAACACAAATCTTTGCTTTGTTAGAACAGGGGTTTACAATTTTTTTGATCACTCTCTAGTCAAGCATCTAGAACAATGGCTGACTCAAAATAGAAGCTCAATAAATATGGGTTGAAGGTTGCTTTTTGAATGTGTGTTAAAAACTTAGCACAGTATCCAAGCACAAAATAAGAGTGCAATATTATTAGATATTATTTGCCTTCCTTTATGTGTGCTATTAATTCCTCTTTTTTCTTTAGATATTATATCTTATTTTGTTAAATATATGAAAAAGTTCATTCAAAAGCTACAATATTAAAATCAAAGACACATAGACCAAATGTGGCTAGATGTATTCTTTGCACAGGATTTTCTTTTTTCCTTTCTTTTTTTCAAGTGTCTAATGAACGCTTTCAAGATATTTCCCCAGTAATTTTATGCCTTTCCCTGTTTTCATAATCTAAGGAAGTGGAAGGTAAGATAAGCCTGGTGTGGAAGAAAAAAATCACTTATATGGAACCAAGAGTGGGTTGGAACTGTAGTCTCTACCAACTTATTTAGCTCTGTGACCTCTGACAGGTCCCTCCCTTACCTGAGGAGTTTGTTTTTTCTCCATCATTAATGAGGTTTAAAAGACCTCGTTAAGAATCATTTATGAAACAATTTGAGATAGGTCATGTGGAAGTGCCAGTTCACTGAAAAAAAAAAAAAAAGAAACCAGGACTTGTTAGAACTTCTTATTAAAATATTAATAATTATTTTACTATTGTATTTTGAACAATTGTTTCAATTTTCATTATTGATAATTAAAATAATATTAGAAGGCTCTTGTTTATATATTATATCTTAAAGACTGATCTGGAAAAATGACAAAAAGAAAACCTGCTTTTATCGTGACTGTACTCTAACAAATTTGTAGAATCTAGTCACCTGAAACTGTCTTCTATGTCTTAACACTCACTAATTCAGAGTTTCTCACCCTCACGTAGCTTTCAGCCAATAATATGCTTGTAAAAGTTTGAAAACTGGCTCTCTGGAAAACAAAAAAGCAAGCAAACAACAAAATATAACAACTTTTGATTGGTAGTACGTGCTATTTCCGTGGTGTAAATAGATGACATCATTGGTTGTGAAGCTGGGAAGAGAGGCACTCCGATTTTACTTCATACAGTCCTCCATACCCTAATTTTAACTTTAATATTTTATGATTCGGTCAAGCTAATTGTTCTTTCATTATCTCTGTTGCTGCCATAAATTAGCAGAGAATTCCAGACTTTGTTTACTTCCTCTGGTGCCAACTAACAAATGCCATAAATTATGGCTAGTAGTACATAGGTTTCATCTTAAGAGCCAGTGCTGATTTATTGCTACTGAGTGTCTCTGACTAAGAATGGTTCTGAGGCCACATCCCAGCTCAGTAAGATAATTGTGAGCACTTACAGCTATTTACCATGGCCATGAAAGGACAGCCTCTCGATCAGTATTTGAAGCCTTATGTAAACAAACTTGTCATCAGGAGATGACTTAAAGGTGTCCTCCTCAGGTCTTATAAACATTTTGACTGATTGGGACTTCTGGAGATAATGTTCTAATTTTGTTCTGAAACAAACATTGACCAGTTTGGGAAATTTAAGCCTGGGTAGGAAAGTAGCACCGTGATGGCTAGGCCATCAGACTCAGGCGAGTCCACGTCTACAGTCTAAAGGACTCCCTGTAGCCACTTCTCTCCTTCAGACATAGCAGCAAACACTATCATGCCGCCTTATCCCATTAAAGATCATGTAATATTGTTGAGGAAATAAAATTAAAAGCAAAGTTTTCTAACAACCCAGAAAACCTTTCCACAAAGGTAGAACAGAAAAAGAAAAATGTTGAATAAGCATTAAACCACAATGTGATGTTCATTTGTTAAAGATAAGCATTAAACCACAATGTGATGCTCATCACAGGCCATTTGTTAAAGAGATTGCAAGACAGAAGGAAATCTCACTTTTTATGTATAGCCAAGCCAGGACAGCCTATTATATACATGTTCTCAAGATAAACAGTAACTGGTCCTCAAGGAAGAGGAGCTGACAGTACATGGCTCATCCTAAATTTACTAGTAATGAAGGGAACATCTGTGTTCTATATTTGCTTTATCCAAAAGAAGAATAAACTTCTCAAATCTGTAGGACAGGAGAAAGTTTTGCAACTTTGAGCAGGGAGCCCACTGAAGTCCGGTCCCTACTTGCCTCAGTAACTGGGCAATAGGGGTGCTCCTAGGTTTTTGAGAAAGACATTCCTGGGGTTAAATCAAATATTTATTTCCCCTTCCTTGAAAAAATTTCCATACATTTCAAAGAGACAAAGAAAGGAATTGTGATGACAGGTTTTCTAAAGTCAAGTCTCTAAGAAAAGAGAGGAGATGAAATCTTAACTTGTTTGCAACAGTCTATTAAACCTCCAGTATTTTGCCCTTACAATCTCATAGTGATAATAGGTCTTAAATACTTAGATACACAAGTAACTTTATCTTTAATAAAAGTATGAGGTTATAAAAAGTAAAAATTACAGTTTACAAACTACATGGTATAAGTTAGATTTTCAGAAAACAGGCTCTGAGATTTGCATGCAAGGACTGTACTGGAGAATGCTCTTGGGAACATCTGTGAGAAGTGAGGGAAGGAGAATTGAACAGAGGGAAAAAGTACATAGCTATGCAGTTGCCATGGAGGATTTGGCCAATCCCATAGGGAACTCTGGAACTGAGGTTGCCTTATAGAGTTATTCCAAATGAGGTGAAGGGGCTGGGCTTTTACATACACCCTCTCCCACCACCCACATGGATCAATCATTCCGTGCAGGCTCTGTTCAGGGAAAGGGAAAGGGAAAGGGAAAGGATATACCCTTAGGCATGGCAGCTTCCTTAAGCTGAAGGCAATTTCTGGAGTAGGAGCAGCTCTGAGATACTGAACTTCAACACCTTAGCAAGCAGACGGAATGAGGGCTTCAGTCCTGTATGGCAACTGGGCAGTACATCACAGGGTCCACTCTATTTCCTTATACATCTTTTAATGCAGAGTAATGCACTTACTTATTCATCTATCTAATAGGCACCAGAAATTTCCTTTTGGAAGAATTAAGAGAAAACATAACTCTAAAAAATTAAAGTGATTTTCCAAATACAGTAGGAAATAAAGAAAAAAAGGGTACAACTTACTTAACCTATTCAAATCTCATTTGTTAACAAAGCAAAAATTTTTTTTTCTTTTTTGGGTTTACACCTTTCTTGAACTGCATCATCCAGTGTTAGTTCAGGGATTTGGAACTGCAAGTTACCCTCATTCCATTCTATTCTGGGTTTGTGTTCTTTGACATTTAGCATTAGTTGGCATAAGATTTGGACTATTATTTTTTCTATCAAACTGTGTTCATTTCTATTTGCTTTTTTTGCATAGACTTATTTGCATTTGGAACTTTTTTTTTTTAATTTTTTTTTTCAACGTTTATTTATTTTTCGGACAGAGAGAGGCAGAGCATGAACGGGGGAGGGGCAGAGAGAGAGGGAGACACAGAATCGGAAACAGGCTCCAGGCTCCGAGCCATCAGCCCAGAGCCTGACGCGGGGCTCGAACTCACGGAGTGCGAGATCGTGACCTGGCTGAAGTCGGACGCTTAACCGACTGCGCCACCCAGGCGCCCCAAGGAACTTTTAATCAATTATACAGTAATGACTACAAAATGATAACAACATCAATGATGAGGGTGAGGATGATGATGATAGATATGGAGGGTTTACTGTGGACCAAGTATTGGACTAAGCAGTTTATATGCTTTATCTCATGACAATTCTATACAGTACTCATCATAATCCCCATTTTTTAGATAAAGAAACTGAGACCAATAAAGATTAAATTAATATTAGAAAGCTCGTAAATAGCACAGAATTGAATAAAAGTGGGTTGACTCAAATTCAGTGGAGTCTACTCTCTCAGGCAAGTTATGAATTACCAGTTCACCTCCTAACCAACCCACCCACCCCCTACTTTAATAACCCCCATGACTAACCATCTTCCTACACCACTTTTTTATTGTTAACTATCTGGCTAGAAGATACATCATTCAATAAAGTTAGCATGGGCTTTGGACTCACAAATCTATGTTTGAAACCTACCTCTGCTGTATGGCAGCCAGTGGAAGTTAGCAAGTTATTTCACTTCTCTGAGCATGTTTCCTTCTCTGAAAAAAAAATGGTGATGACAAAATCTACCTCATAGGAAGTAGCCATAAACTTTCTGGTACGTAATGGGCATTGAATAAATAAATGATAGCTGTTGTTATCGATAAAGATATTGACAGTTATTTTGCAAATATTTAGTAGTAGCATTGTTATCACCAAAGACTGAACTAGTGAGGAAATTTACTCACATAAAATTGATTTCCAGAATGAAGATGAGCAGAAAATTTAGGTTAGAATACTTGAAAGAGGTAGCAGCTATGGATTTCAGAATCTATACAGCTGAGCTATTAAAAAAATCCAGAATGATAAAAAAAATTAATGGTGAAAAAATAATAGAATTCTACAGATGGAAATTATTATAACCAAATAAAGAACCTGAGCTCACAAAGTAGAGTGCTTCTTTGAACTTGGTGTTTGGAAGACAAGTTAAGCAAGTATTAAGTTTGTTTCTTTTCAATATATCTGTAGGATATAATCATAAATGTAAAATGATTTTTAAATCCTCAGGCATCAAAGAGTTTTTCATCATGTCAAAAAAGAGAAACTAAATGATTGCTAGTAACTGTTAAATTATATTATACCACTTTAAAGAAAATTATGCAGTCATTAAATATTTAAAAAGTATACCTAGAGAATGCATTTTTATTAAATTCTAATAGTAGGATGCAATATTATCTATACATACCTATAAGCACATACATGAGACATATATATTTCTTTCCCCAAATATATGTTGAAGGAAATAAATGAAAATACCATCAGTGATTCTCTTCTCATGGTAGAACCATGGACAATTTTTTCCTTCCTTCTTTTTCTTCCTTTCTTTCTGTGTAAAATTACAAATTTCCATAAAGAACAAACAGTTTATGAGGAAAAATAATCTTTGTTTAGAAAGAATCTGACCTACATTGATGTGCACTTGCCTCCTATGCTCTTATTTTCCCTTGTAAGATCAGCTAATGTTTACCACTGTGGCACAAAAGGATGCAAATATTTACTTCCTAAACAGTAGGAAGGCCTTTCAAAGACACTAATGGTTGTAGGCACTCTTACAGATAGCTGATTAAGATTTGTGCACCCATAAAAAGTATAGAGATTAAAGGAGAGGCCTGAAAATGTATTCATAATTAGAGAAGGGACCAGGGTTGTGTTTGGGACATGATTTACTGGTAATCAGCAAAGAACAAACTGATTATTAGCTGTTCAATTCTTGTTGGTCTTAGGGGATTCCACTCAGTGGCCTAATTAAACTGAGCTTGAAGTCTTCATATCTCCATTCAGTGGCAATTTCATTATAATATTCAGTTCTTTGCATGAGATTTGCCTTCCCTCTCTTTAATCATATGTTTTGCATTTGTGTAACACCTTCCTTGATTAGTTTCTCTACAGGATTAGCTCTTGATAACTGCATGGTTTATGAAAGCAAATGTCATATATAAGACAATCTGGATATTAAGGTTTATTGTCAGTCTTGGAATTTTTCAAAAGGGAAAACAAACAAAGGACCTGCACTTGTTTTAATTAAAATGACTTTCTTTGCTTTCTGGACTGTTTATTTGTTTGGCTCTGAGTATTTTGTAGAGATAAGATTTCAGAAAGAAAATATCTCAATGATTGCAGAGAAATAGAAAAAATATTTTATATTTTCAACTCAAACTAAGGAAATTTTTATTAGTTTTGTTATACCCAGCATGTAGGTGACCCTCTAGGAGAACAGTAAGTCTTTCTGGCTCCAGGGTATCGCTTAGATTAGAAATGTTCTCAGTGCTTTGAAATATGCAGCAGAGGGGCTCTAGATGTATGTCTTTGTAACTCAAAACAAAGTAGTGATTTAGCAATTACCCAATTAATTTGATCAGTGTTGATGGCTAAACTGGGATTGATTTGAATAATGCAGCCTTTCACATGAATTTTTGGTAACAAAGCATTTGGGTAGGCCATGTAATTCATTGATTACCTAGTTCAATTACTAAATTTCAATTTCATAGTGTCCAGCATAAACTTAGGTAGCCAAAGTTGGGCTGATTCTAACATGGGGAAACAGAATAATTTCAAGACAGTATGGCTTATAATAAGAGAGATAAACATGTCTGTTATAAACAAAATAATCCCATAATATTGTTTCTGTGCCAGATTCTTTGATTAAAGTCACACATTTATAATGGCATCAGAATTTCACTTTCGAAAAGCAATATATCTTAATAACACTCTCTGTAAGCTGATAAGTAGGCCAATACAGACAAAACTTAGAAGCACTTTCAAAACTACTCTCATTTTTAAAAATTCCAGTACATATGTAGAATTGCACCATTAACAATAACTGATATTTATTCAATGTCTACTGTATAAAAAGCACACTTTAAAACAGTTTCATTTGGCTAAATTAGAGATTTATCCATGGATATTTTGTTCATAAATGAATTCTGACTTACCTGGAATAAACTATTATGAAAAATTGAAGGCACACAGATAAAATTTACACAAAAGATTATATATCAATATAACCTATTGGCACAAAAGTGATGATGTAAGTAAGTGAATGTTTGATGATTCAGGTGACTTCCCTCTGCAGAATATATGCTATCACCATAGAAAAATCTGAAATATTTTTTTCAGATTCTTGATCAATTGTAGTTTATAGTAAGTAGTCTAACTGTAGGGCAAAACTATTTAATGAATTCTAAGTTAAAATGAATCTTAAGCCATATACTGTATTCATGAACAAGACCATCCTTTTCATGAAGACAAGGACTTAACTCGTCTTTCTCATGTCTATAGTTCTAGCATCTGGGAGCACCATTACACATAAGAGGTACTTGTGCAGTGATTGTTGAATGAATGAATCAATGAATTGATACCATGGAGGACAGAGGCAAAAATTCTGAAGCATATGCACAAAATTTGAAATTTTTTCTCTCTACTTTAAATCAAATATTGGTTCTTTGCTGGAGGAATAACCCTATAGACTCCTTCTTGTGTCCAGTTTCTTGGGAATATTTTTATTTCCTGGGCCACTTCTCTAAGCCATCCCTTTATAGGCATCAGCCTTTATCTTTGAAGTCAGCACCAATTTTTCCACCAGATAGTAAGGATTTGAAAGCAGAACTAAAGTTTCTGTTTTTTTTAAGTGATCTATATTTTAAATATAATTTCACTCACCAGCTGTTTGTATGTAGACAGTTAAGTAATTTCCCTGAGTTATAGCAAAACCATTAAGGTAATCTTAAGTAACTTCTGGTGCTCAATAATTTTTACTAAATAAGAAGCTATCATTATCATCACGATCTTAGTCATCATTGTCATTATAATTGCTGTTATTGTTGACACAAATCTTCTCAGGAATTTTTTTTTTTAGTAATTTCTATTTCCAATTGTGTAATATGAATGCAGTTTGAATAATTTTAGTAGTACACACTTCCTTGAACAAAATTTTAATTTTTTTAATGTTTATTTATTTTAGAGAGAGAGATTGAGATAGAGAGAGAGAGACAGACAGAGCTTGAGAGGGGAAGGGCCAGAGAGAGAGGGAGACACAGAATCTGAAGCAGGCTCCAGGCTCCAAGCCATCAGCACAGAGCCGATGTGGAGCGTGAACTCACAAACTGTGAGATCATGACCTGAGCCAAGGTCAAACACTTAACCAACTGAGCCACCCAGGCTCCCCTAGACTTGTTTTTCTTTTCAAGTTCTTATGTGCTAATTCCAAAAACTTGATAATCTGGAGGTGTCTTTGTACTGACCGTTTTTCTTCTTGTTTGTGGGTCACAGATACCTACTATTTTTATGGTTTATCTATATTTTTATCATGTTCCAGACATTGTACATAAAATAACAATGGAGATATAAGTAAAATTTATTTTTTTAATTTTTTTTTTATTTTCCAGGGAGTGATTAGGGTATGGAGCTTATAATTCAGATTTGTCCTTGAGTGAAGTTAGGCTGACACTGGACCAAAGCTTAAATTAGGTTGGACTTACCTGTGATTTGTCCAACTTAGGATCCCTACATGCCTGCCATTTGACTTTGTCTTTTTGATCTGGGAATAAATTAGACATATTTTGTTTCAGGTTATTTTGGTTCACCCGGGGATTCAATTCTGGCAGGGCTCCTGAACTCAAGCATGGCAATGATATGCCAGGGTATGTAATTTCTCTCTGCTTTCTAGTCTTTTCCCAATTGCCATTCCCCCCATCCCCACTCATAATTAGGGTAATTATAGACGGAGAATTGTTGGTGTGAGAAATTTATTGTAGCATTTGAGGTTCTTTCTCTCTCTAATATATCTCATCAGCTCATAGTGTTACCAAAAGATCAACTGGCTTGTTGTCCCTGAGAAATCTCTCTTTCTCTCTCTATGGCAGGAGTGTCCCTTCATCCATCTGCAGAAGAGAAAGGGCCATACTTTGACTATAAAAGCCAAAGGCCAAATTCTTATGTTCTGTGAACTCTGACAGCAGGGCTGAGGACACATGACATAAGGTTGGTCAATTTATTCTCTCCTTGACACTTTGAATTTAGGGAGTCTCAGGTAGAAAAGAAGATAATTTTGGTATTTGCGGTAACATCCAGTATCCAGTGCCAGTGATCTCAAATAGACTGTTTCTGTAATTTGACAGTCTTAGGAAATCTAGGAGTTTAGCTTTTCTAAATTCTACTATTTCCTCATATTCCCATAAATCCATTTCCCCAACCTAATTTTCCCACCTTCATTATATACTACCAATGTTGTTCTACTTTATCTAGGCTGAGATGTTTCTCTTTTGTATGTATGTGTATGTGTTTTGATTTGAGTAACTTAATATGCCTTTTCTGCTTAAATAAGAACAAGTTATTGTTTTGAATTAATAAAATTATAAATTTAAATTGCATAGCAAGAGCTGGCATAGGTTTAGTGCTCTGAAAACCTTATTTCTCTTGCCTTCTTCCCAGACCTTAATACAATTATATGACTTCTTTTGTGTCCACCTTAGAAGTGGCCACAGTGTTGAATACTACCACTCTCATATATGCTTGCCAAATGAAAAGATAAATGGATTACTATGGGTAATATACTTAACTCTTATCTACCATTAGCTAATAGATTTTGTCCTGCCCCTTGATTTCAAATGACATCATATAAGTAAAATCTAGAACTGTTAAGAGTACAAAATATTAAAGACATGACAACACCTTTCTTGATATGATCTGATACTTATCAGTCTGTAAATTATACAATCATACAGAAATGACATTTGTTGATTTGTTTCATTTGTTTTCACCCATTTGAAATAACTTGAAATGGATTTGTGAATCAGAGAACATTTCTTGGCCACTCATTTAAGCAAGGAAGGCAAAGATCCATGAGTAAGAATTCTGTAGATATGTTTAAATTTATTGCTTTTATAAAACCAGTTAAATTATTCATAATTTAACATTTTACCAGATCCTTTGAAGGCAGTATTTAAAAGCATATGACTTAGAGCTCTAGTCTTCATTATGAATGGAAAATTCACTCTCAAATCATCCAGACTTTCAAGTAATGTGTGGACGAGTAACTTAAATGATTACTTCAAATGAAGTACAGTCTAATCTACTATAACATCCCACATCATATGGAGTACTGTCTCAGTATTCTAAGAAAATTTTAGTGTCTACAGTGTCTCCTGCATTAAAAAATGAAACAAAAAACCACAAACCCTTAGTTCAAAAGGTGCTGGCTTCAGAGATTTAATGATTTATTGTGTATAACTAAAATAGAAATTAAAGCTATTTTTCAGCCAGATATGACAGTAAGAGAATATGGCCAGCTTTGCTTTGTAGTTTCTCCAGGTCCCAAATTTGTCAGTGTTTGAATAAGTTTAGTTACTGTTCCTCGACCAAAAAATAAAAATGTAGAATATGTACAGCTATTGGTCTTGATAGAAGAGTGGTATTCCATCATCACAAAGGTCCCTGGGAAACCATTTAAATAGTTTTATTGATTTTTCCCTGGTTGGCACATTTAGTTCAAACAGCTCCCAAGGAGCACCTCTGTACTTGAACTAGGATTCTTTTTTTTTTTTTTTTAATTGAAGTATAGTTGACACACAATGTTACTTTAGTTTCAGGTGTAAAACATAGTAATTCAACAAGTCTATACCTTACGCTATATTCACCACAAGTAGAGCTACCATCTGTCACCATGAAATACTATTACAATACCATTGATCCTTTCCCTCTGCTTGCTGTGCCTTTCATCCCTGTGACTTATTCATTCCATAGCTGGAAGCCTGTACCTTCTACTGCCCTTCATCCATTTTTTTCCCATTCCCTTCATCCACCTTTCCTCTGGCAATCATCAGTTTGTTCTCTGTATTTATGGGTGTTTCTGCTTTTTGCTTGTTTATTTTTTTAGATTCTACTTAAAGGGAAAAATATGGAATTTGTCTTTCTTTGATTATTGCACTTAGCATAATACCCTCTAGGACCATCCATATTGATGTAAATGGCAAGATTTCATTGTTGTTTTTAAAGTTTTCATTTTAATCACTTGATGCTTATCACAAGTGCACTCCTTAATCCTTATCATCTATTCATTTATTTCACCTTGATTTCATTCGTTTTATTGCTGAGTGATAATCCTTTATATAGCACATCTTCTTTATCCATTCATCTGTCACTGGACACTTTTTTTGCTTCCATATCTTGGTTATTGTAAATATGCTGCAATAAACATAGGAGTGTATGCATCTTTTAGAATGAGAGTTTTCTTTTCTCTGGGTGAATACCAGTAGTGGAATGAGCTAGGATTCTTGACCACTAGTGAAGAAACTACCAACACATAAGTTGCTGTCTTTTCCCTTCTGGTTATTTAGGTCCGAACTCATGTTGAGGTATCAATATAGAGTTAAAACACAAGAAATTTGAAGAAAAAGTTTAATAGACTTTATTTTTTAGAGCAGTTTTAAGTTCACAGCAAAATTGAGTGGAAAGTACAGAGTCCCATATATCTCCTGCCACCACACATGCACAGCTTCCCTCCTTTTCAATCTTCCACATCAGAGTGGTACATTTCTTACAATAGATGGACCTGCACTGACACATCATTATTACCAAAATTCCATAGTTTACATGAGGATTTATTCTTGGTATTGTATATTTTATGGGTTGATAATGGCATGTATCAATCATTATAATATCATACAGAATAATTTCATTGCCTTAAAAGCCCCTGTGTTGTATTTCTTATTCTTTCCCACCTAATCGCTGGGAACTACTGATCTTTTCACTGTTATATAGTTTTGTCTCTTCCAGAAAGTCACATAGTTGGAATTGTACAGTAGCTTCTTTTTATTAGTAATATGCATTTAAGTTTTCTATGTTGTTTTCATGGCTTAATAGCTCATTCTTTTTAACATTGACTAATATTCCATTGTCTGGATGTACCATAGTGTCCCTAACCATTCACCTACTGAAGAATGTTTGGTTTCTTCCAAGTTTTAGCAAGTATAAATAAAACTGCTATAAACATCTGTGTGCAGGATTTTTATGAGAATGAATTTTCAAGTCCTTTGGGTAAATATCAAGGAATGGGATTGCTTGGTCATATGATAAGGGTTTGTTTAGTTTTGTAAGAAGCTGCCAAACTGTTTTCTAAAGTGGTGGTACCATTTTGCATTCCCACCAGCAGTAAATGAGTTTCTGTTGCTTCACATCTTTGCCAGCATTTGGTGGTATTATTTTTCTGAATTTTCGACATTCTGATAGGTGTGTGGTGTTATCTCATTGTGGTTATAATTTACATTTCCCTGGTGAAATACAATGTGGAACACCTTTTTATATGCTTACTTTCTATCTATATATCTTCTTTGTTGAGGTGTCTGGTAAGGTCTTTGGCCCATTTTTTAATTAGGTTGTTTGTTTTCTTGTTATTAAACTTTAAGAATTCTTTGTATGTTCTGGATAACAGTCCTTCATCAGATATGTCTTTTACAAACACATTCTTTCAGCCAGTTGTTTATATCTTTTTGTTATGTTGAAATTTGAGGCAATTTTTAATTGATAGTTTTATTATGGCATATTTCAAACACATAACAAAAGTAGAGGGTATTGGACGTCCAATGATATCTGCTATGAACTTAGGCTTCACCTATATCCTTTCACATTATGCCCTCCTCCCCACTCTACTGGATTATTTTGAAAATTCCAGACTTAATATTATTCACCTGAAAAGATTTCTGCACTCATCTCTAGACCAGAGAGATGTTTCCTTATTTTTAGGAAACATACTCACAATATCTTATAATCAACCATTCTTCTAGATCCATTAGAAAATGGGGTCACGAGGCAATTTGTTGCCCCTAAAACCAGAAAGATAACTGAATACAGAGAATCAGAGATTACCAGGAACAGAAATTGTAGCTGGAGCCTGGTAAGGACAATCAAAAGGTAATTGACTAATGGCTGGAGATTAAGTAGGGACCAACTTGAGAGAAAAAAAAAATGTCCTGGAGACATAACTTTAGGAGATCCCTACACTTGTGTGAGTTTTTACCTCCAGGAGGCCCAACAGGCTCTCCAGGTAAGGATTAGAGGAAAATCCCATCATGCATCTGGCAGAGGGAAGGCAAAAAATAATTTTCAAATACATCCAGAGTATTCTATTCTCATTAACAAAGTACTTCCCCCAAATGAATTTGTTACCAAATTCTAGGCAGTATAGGGTTTAACAGAACCTAGGCAATGCAAAGGAATGAAAATATCTTAATTAAGCCTCGTCCAGCCTTCCTGTCTCATCTAAGGGAAGAAAATGTCTGAAAAGCAGTGTGGATGCCACAGTCTAAATCACTGGCCCACAAAAAGACTGAGACTTACTTATAAATATAGACTGTTTCCCCTCCCTCGCATCTTACCACCATCTCAGTAAGGTCCCTGTATAGTAATATGGGATTACAACTGAAAAGAACTTTAAGGCTCATTCATGCTCTATTTAAGAAAGAGTCTCTAGAGAAATACAAAGATAACAAAGACCAAAATAAGGACACTAGAGAAAATTTTATACTCTGATCTAAAGTTGCAGCAAAGAGTAAACATAGCCCAATTTTTATCTAGATAAACATAAAACCTCACACTAAAGTGTAAATGACCTCAGTTTCTTTTACTGAATACATCATATCCAACATTCAATTAAAAAAAAAAAGTGCATACTGGGGTGCCTGGGTGGCTCAGTTGGTTGAGTGCCCAACTCTTGGTTTCAGCCCAAGTCAGGATCTCACAATTCACATGTGAGATCAGAGCCCAGCATCAGGCTCTGTTTTGACAGTGGGTAGCCTGCTTGTGATTCTATCTCCCTCTCTCTCTGTCCCTACCACACTCACTCTTTCTCTTTCAAATAAATAAATAAACATTAAAAAAAGCATACTAAAAGGCAAAAAAGTAGTTGGAAGAGAAATAGTAGGCTTTAGAATCAAACTCAAATATGGCAGAGATGTTGGAATTATCAGACTAAAAATTTATAACAACTATGATTAATGCACTAAACTCTAATAAAAAAGGGGGGATGCAGCATGAAAGAACAGATTAGTAATGTAAGCAGAGAGATAGAAACCCCAAGAGAGAATCAAGAAAAATTTTTAGAAATCAAATAAAATGTAACAGAAAAAAAGAAAGAAAGAAAGAAAAAGACTTGACAGTCCTGAGTAGACTGGACATGGCTGAGGAAAGAATTAGTGAGCTTAAACTCATGTCAGGAGCAGGAAAAACTGCCAAAACTAAAAACAACACAATTCAGTCCATATCACAGGCTACTAAGATAAAAAAAAAAGTGGAGAAGTTACAAATTATTATATCAGACAGGAAATAGAGGTTATCACTACTGTTCCAATGAATAATAAGAGGATTATAAAAGAATGTAGGAACAACTCTATGACTTAAGATTTGATAATTTGAATGAAATGGACCAATTCCTTGAAAGATACAAATTACCAAACTTACATGAGGAGAAATAGATCTTTTGAATAGGCCTATATCTGTTAACAGAATTTAATCATTTAATAATATCCTTCTGAAATAGAACTAGGGGCGGCTGAGTGGCTCAGTGGGTTGAACATCCGACTTCAGCCCAGGTCATGATCTCACGGTTGGTTCATGGGTTCGAGTCCTGCATCATGCTCTGTGCTGACTGCTCAGAGCCTGAACCCTGCTTCACTTTCTGTGTCTCCCTCTCTCTCTGTCCCTCCCCAACTCGTTCTCTCTCACTCAGTAATAAATAGACATTAAAAAAATAAAAATAAAAAAATAAACAAAGAACTAGGCCCAGATGATTTCACTGGTGAATTTACAAAACATTAAATCAACTCCCTAAAATTACTTTCAGAAAAATAAAAACAGAGGGAATACTTCCTAAAACATTTTTTGAGGCCAGAGTTACCTTGATACCAAAACAAACAAACAAATAAAATGACAAGGAATCAGTGTTACAGACTGATATTTCTCATGAACATAGATGTAAAAATCCTAAACAAAAAATAATCACATAAAAACAAACAAATATATCAAAAGAATCATACCCTACAACTAAGTGGCATTTATTCTGGATTTTGCAAAGGTGGTTCATCATTTAAAAAATAAGAAGGAGGGGCACCTGGGTGGCTCAGTCGGTTAAGCATCTGACTTCGGGTCAGGTCATGATCTCACAGTCTGTGAGTTTGAGCCAGGCTCTGGGCTGACAGCTCGGAGCCTGGAGTCTACTTCAGATTCTGTGTCTCCCTCTCTCTGACCCTCACCTGTTCATGCTGTGTCTTTCTCTGTCTCAAAAATAAATAAACATTTAAAAAATTTTTAAAAATAAGGAGATAAGCAAACTGATTGGACAAAAGGATGAAAATGGTGGATAAAGATACTTCAATGGAAAACTGTTAACCATGCCAGATGGTAGATTCTGTTGATTTGACCGGTTTTGGAGGTGAGAATGGGGGAAAGTCTCAAGAGATTTTTGATGCACATATCTTTAACCACATCTAATAATGTAAAGTAATTGCATGGTAATCTAAATAATATCCTGAAGTAAAGTAAGTATCCTTACTTTAAAATCAAAGTAAGCAAAACAAATTAAAATGCACTTGAAAAAGCTCCAACGACATTGATCAGAGTGTATTATAAAAATAAAAGTCCCAAATAGGAAATCTAAATAGGAAGGACAATTGGGCCAGGAAATTTGGACATCACTGGTATTTATTCCAGTATTTATTCCATCAGTATTTGTTACTTATTAGAATGCTAATGTTTTTATATTCCTAGTACATATTTTGTAGAAGTAAGCTCATTTCAAAAGACGGGTGGGGAGAGATAAAGTTTCCCAAAGAAACAAACAAATAAACAAAAATTTAAGGAGCTTGTGACATTTAACCAGTCCTGAAAGAAATATTAAAGGGGACTCTTTGAGTGGAAAGGAAAGACCAAAAGTGATGAAGAATAGAAAGGAACAGAGAAAATCTTCACAAAGACAAAACAAGTAATGAAATGGTACTAAATACATGTCTATCAATAATTACTATGAATGTAAATGGACTAAATACTCCAATCAAAAGACATAGGGTTTCAGAATGGATAAAAAAATAAAAATAAATAAATAAATAACAAGATCCATCTATATGCTGCCTGTAAGAGACTCATTTTAGGCTCAAAGACACCTGCAGATTGAAAGTGAGGGGATGGAGAACTGTATATTATGCAGATGAAAGTCAAAAGAAAGCCAGAGTAGCAATATTTATATCAGACAAACTAGATTTTAAACCAAAGACTATAACAAGAGATGAAGAAGGGCACCATACCATAATAAAGGGGACTATCAAACAAGACGAACTAACAATTGTAAATATATATGCTCCCAACATGGAAGATAACAAATATTTAAAAAAATTAATAACAAACATAAAGGAACCATTGATAATAACACAATAATAGGAGGGGACTTTAACACCCGTCTAATATCAATTGACATCCCATCTATGCAGAAAATCAACAAAGAAACAATAGCTTTGACTCACACATTGGGCCAGATGGATTTAACAGATTTAGTCAGAACATTTCATCCTAAAGCAGCAGAATGCACATTCTTTTCAAGCGCACATGGAACATCCTCAAAAATAGGTCACATGCTAGGTCACAATCAGGCCTCAACAAGTATAAAAAGATTGAGGTCATACCATGCATATTTTCTAACCACAATGCTATGAAACTTGAAGTCAACCACAAGAAAAAAATTGGAAAGCACTCAAATACGTGTGAGTTAAACAATATGCTACTAAAAATGAATAGATCAACCAAGAAATTAAAGAGGAAATAAAAAAAACATACATGGAAACAAATGAAAATTAAAACACAATGGTCTAAAACCTATAGGATGCAGCAAAAGCAGTTGTAAGAGGGAAGTACATAGCAATAAAGGCCTACCTAAGAAGCAAGAAAAATCTCAAATAAAGAACATAAACTTACACCTAAAGGAGCTAGAAAAAGAATAACAAATCAAAAAGAAAAGAGAAAGGACCCAAATAGGTAAAATCACAAATGAGAGAGGAGAAATAACAACCAACACTATAGAAATACAAACAATTATAAGAGAATATTGTGAAAAATTATATGCTAAAAAAATGGACAACCCAGAATAAAGGGATAGATTCCTGGAAATACATAAACTATCAAAACTGAAACAAGAAGAAGTAGAAAACATGAACAAACCAATAACCAGCAAAGATACATAATTGGTAGTCAAAAATCTCCCAACAAACAAAAGTCCGGAGCCTGATGTCCTCACACGGGAATTCTATCAAACGTTTAAAGAAGCGTTAATGCCTGTTCTTTGCACACTATTCGAAAAAATAGAAATGTAAGGAAAACTTCCAAATTCATTGAGTGAGGACATCGTTACTCTGATTCCAAAACCAGAAAAAGACTCTACTAAAAAAAAGATAATCACAGGCCAATATCCCTGATGAGCATGGATGCAAAAATTCTCAACAAAAATATTAGCAAATTGAATTCAACAGTACATTAAAAGAATCACTCACCACGATCAAGTGGGATTTATTCCTGCACTGCAGGGCTGGTTCAATATTCACAAATCAACCAACCTGATACACCATATTAATACAAGAAAGGATAAGAACCATATGATCCTTTCAATGGATGCAGAAAAAGCATTTGATAAGGTACAACATCCATTCCGGATAAATGCCTTCAACAAAGTAAGGATACAGGGAACATACTTCAACATAATAAAGGCCATATGTGAAAAGCCTGCAGCTAAATATCATCCTCAATGGAGAAAAACTGAGAGCTTTTCCTCTATGGTCAGGAACAAGACAAGGATATCTACTCTCACCACTGTTATTCAACATAGTACTGGAAGTTCTAGCCTCAGCAAACAGAAAACAAAAATTTAAAAATAACTTTCACTATGTGCAGATGACATGATACTCTATATAGAAAACCAAAGATTCCACCAAAACATTGCTAGACCTGATACATGAAGTCATAAGATACAAAACCAATGTACAGAATCTGTTGCATTTCTATATACCAATAATGAAGCAGCAGAAAGAGAAATCAAGGAGTTAATGCCACTTATACTTACACCAAAACCCAGAAGATAACTAGGAATAAATCTAACCAAAGAGGTAAAAGATCTGTACTAAAAACTATAAAACACCGATAAAAGAAATTGAAGATGACAGAAAGAAATGGAAAAATTTTCCATGCTTATGGATTGGAAGAACATTGTTAAAATGTCTCTACTGCCCAAAGCAATCTACACATATAATGCAATCCCTATCAAAAATACCACCAGCAGTTTTTGCAGAGCAAGAACAAACAACCCTAAAAACCACAAAAGACCTCAAATAGCCAAAGCAATCTTGAAAAAGAAAAGCAAAGCTGCAGACATCCCAATTTTGGGCTTCAAGTTATATTACAAAGCTGTAGTCACCAAGACAGTATGTTACTGGCACAAAAACAGACATATAGGTTAATGGAACAGAATAGAAAACACAGCAATGAACCTATAACTATATGGTCAATTATCTTCAACAAAGCAGGAAAGAGTATCCAATGGGAAAAAGACAGTCTCTTCAACAAATGGTGCTGGGAAAACTGGATAGCAAAATGCAAAAGAATGAAGCTGGACCACTTTATTATACCATACACAAAAATAAATTAAAAATGGATAAAATACTTAAATGTGAGACACGAAACCATCAAAATCCTAGAGGAGAATACAGACAATAACCTCTTTGACATTGGCCGTACCAACTTCTTCCTAGATATGTTTTCTGAAACAAGATAAACAAAAATAAACTGTTGGGACTTCATCAAAATGAAAAGTTTTTGCATAGCAAAGGAAACAATTAACAAAACTAAAAGCCTACAGAATGGAGAAGATAATTGCAGATGACATATCTGATAAAAGGTTAGTATCCAAAATCTACAAAGAACTTCTCAAACTGAACACCCCAAAAAACAAATAATCCTGTTAAAAATGGGAAGAAGAAGACATATTTCCAAGGAAGACATCTAGATGGCTAACAGACACATGAAAAGATGCTCAACATCACTCATCATCAGGGAAATACAAATCAAACTACAATGAGATATCAGCTCATACCAGTTAGAATGGCTAAAATTAACAACAGGTGTTGGCAAGGATGTGGACAAAGGGGGAACCCTCTTGTACTGTTGGTGAGAATGCAAACTGGTTTAGCCACTCTGCAAAACAGTATGGAGTTTCCTCCCTAATATTTATAGCAGCATTATCAACAATAGCCAAATTATAGAAAGAACCCAAATGTCCATATATATAATGGAATATTATTCAGCCATAAAAAAGAATGACATCTTGCCATTGTAATGACATGGGTGAAGCTAGAAAGTATTATGCTATGTGAAATGACAGTCAGCAAAAGACAAATACCAAGTGATTACACTCATATGTGGAATTTAGAAACAAAACAAATGAAAAAAACAAATGAGAAAAAAAGTGAGGCAAACCAAGAAACAGACTCTTAACTATAGAGAACAGACTGAGGGTTGCTGGAGGGGAAGTGGACAGGGCAATGGTTTAAATATGTGATGGGTGGGGCACTTGGATGAGCACTGGGTGTTGTCTGTAAGTGATGAATCACCAAATTCTTCACCTGAAACTAATATTATAGTTCCAATAGATTCCAACTGATTGGAATTTAAATAAAAATTTGGAGAAAGAAAAGAAACATAATGTAAATGTAAAAATTAAAGACAATAAAAAAAAATACCAGTGATTGAAATTGTGCATATCTCTTAGTTACTCTTTTCTTTTCTTTTTTTCTTTTTTTTCTTTTCTTTTTATTCTCTTCTTTTCTTTTCTTCTCTTTTCTTTTTACAGATGCCTATGAATAATAACAAATGTCTAAATTATTGGAGATATTTTATAACAAGAGAACTGAGCTTTTCACCAGAAGGATTTTCATATATTGCTAAAAAATTCTAATCCAGTTATTTGATCATTTGCAGTGACACAACACATTTCAACTAGTTACACTACATTAAGGTTATAATAGCAATATTGGCTTTTCAGGATAAAAGAAAATCCTGGTCATTAGTAATGGTCAATAAAATATTAACTCTGTATGAGAAAATGTCTTCTTTTAAATAAAGAAACACAATGTTATTATGCTGAAATGTTAATACTAATTTGATTATGAGATAGTAAACAAAATCTTTCCTAATCTTATTTACGCACTTATATTTTAAAATCGAGCAATATAAATATTGTTAAATAGCATGGTCATATATTAAAAGATGAAAAAATGAATTTTGTAGGAATTCCATTAACAACTATCATTCCATCCACTAATTTTAAATGATAAATGACTAACTGTGATACAGAAAGATCAAATAACCTGCACATGAGGACTGAATTGGTGAGTGGCAGGGCGAGTGTCATTTTCAAGGCCTTTAGCTCTTTAAGACATTTTGCAACTTGTTGGTCTATATTACCATGACCTATAAAATATCAAGTTTAATACTTATGTCTCTCCACCACTGAACATGTCATAGGAAAGTAGAATGAAATTAATTTCAAAAATATTTACCTTTCTCCCAGGATATGATAGAAAGAGGAGCTTGGAGAAGGTCAAATGTCAGTGTCATTGAGGTTTCTGAATCTATTACAATTCACATATAAGCAAATAGCCTAAAAGATATGCCTTTTATTTTTACTTAAGTTTACTTAAGTTTAATCTGCTCTTTAAATTATTCATAAGCATTCTGTTTATTAGTATATATTTATTCTGTATATTCCTAGGAAACATGTCTTATTTGCTCTTTGTAGATAAATTAGATGTTAATGCAAAAATATTAAAAAGGACTTTAAAATCATCTATGATTTCTTTATTTAGAGATAATGACCTTAGTTCCCATACTTCTTTAGTTTTCCTTACTTGAACAATTTCTCAATCTTTCCATGACTTTCATGATTTAAAAAAATTCAGTTCAGTTATTTTGCAGTGTCTTCCTTAATTTGGGTTTTATCCCATGTGTTCTCATGATTAGATTCAGTTTTATATATTTGGGACTAATACCACAGAGGTGACATATTTTTCTAAAGTTTATTTATTGAGAGAGGCAGAGAAAGAGACAGAGAGACAGAAAGACAGAATGTGCCAGTGAGAGGCAGAGAGGGAATCCTAAGCAGGCTCAGCACTATCAGCACAGAGCCTAACGTGAGGCTCGAACTCACGAACTGTGAAATCATGACCTGAGCCAAAATCAAGAGTCTGATGCTTAACTAACTGAGCCACCTAAGTCCCCCTAGTTTTCTAAATGCAACCTATGAGGGAGCACATTGTTTCACTTTGTCCCATCTCAAAGGGATAGCTCTGATCATTTGACTAAGGTGGTATTGGTGAGACTTTTCCAGGGTAAAGTTACTCTTATTCCTCTTGTAATTAATAATTAGTCTTTGGGAAAGTAGACTGAAAATATATGAATATCTTATTTCTCATCAAACTTCACATCTTAACCTATTAATTTATATTTAAATAGATTCATGGTTTTTTATTTTGTTGATGGATTAAGATCTATTACTATCATTATTAATTTTTATCCTTAAAGTGTTCTTATTTGGTCATAGGAAAGGCATGTAACTGGTCATAGTGATTTTTTAATGTGTCTACATTATTTGAGCTCTTTGCTTTATGGCACAAGATGCCCCCAGTTCTTCTTGTAGTTTCCTTGCCCCAGCCCTTAAGTCAGCATTTTTCTGAGGATTCCTGGTTTCACTTAGTGGAGAATGATATGTAGAAGCCACCCTGTCTAGTAGGTGTGCTCATTGCTCTAAGATTTTGTTACTGTCCAGCCCTCTTAGCGGACAGAGCATATACATAACAAATTGCCAGGTTGCCTGCCACACTGAAGCTCTTCTCACCTTGCTCAATATCTGACACCTCTTACTCTATGGTGTTTCTGCTGAATACCCTCTTTGCTTTACCTTCAGCTTCTGGCAACCCGAGCTGGGATGCCTTTCTCCATGCATTTCCTCCTTACGCTACGTGGGGTCTTATACACCACACTAGAGTACTCCTTCACCTGTACACTCTTCACAGCTCACATGGGCTCTGACATACCATGTTGGGCCACCCCACTTTTCACCCTAATCTGGCTCTTAGATCCCATGCCACAGCTACATCCCTGCAAATGCCCTGACACAACATGCTAGAAAATAAAGGGTCTCCTGCAGGTACTGAAGCAACACCTCCATAAAACCTTCTCTAATACATGAAGGAAAGGATAAATCGCTGGCTCTGTGCCTTTTGCTCTACCTTTAGGTGTGTTTGAGGATTTGCTGTGTGGCCCATTCTCCTTATAAAGTAAACTGCAGAATTGTTAAAAACACACTACACCAAATACAAGATAGATAAGAACCTAGCTAAGGTTATCTACTGAACCAAATTTGTGGTCAACATTGTTTATTAAATGAGGAGCAACCAGTATTGATGATGTGCAACTGCATTTGGGTATGAGTGCTCATCTATACATCTGAAGGAGCTGTGAGACTAACTGGTAGCAAAGGCTAATGGGACTCTATAGCTTATTGCTTCCTTGAGCTGAGGTTGTCTGCACATACTTAGTTTCATTTCTTGCGACCAAAACAAATGCGGACTATGAAATCACCGGGACATCAGATGCTGAGCATAGAGCAGTTACACACCCCTACTATGCTGTTGCCGTGCATACTGTGATGTAGCCTGTCCTTTATCCTTTCTTAAAGATAATTCAATTTGGTGCTTGTTCAAGCCTATTACATTTTATAAATTCAGTTATCAAAACACATCTAAGCTCAGTAGAGCGGAGGGGAAATTGCAGTACTCTTAGCCCCTTAAAGAATATATGATCAGACCAGTCTTAGTTTAAAAGGAAGGTTATAGGATCTCTGTGTCCCCATATTCTGAAGGAAGAAAACAGAAAACAGAATTGTGCTTTTATGCTTATTATGGCCAACATCTGTAGGAGTCTTGGTCTAACCTCTGAAGCCTTTGAAAAAGGTTGACTGAACAAAAGAGTCAATCCTGGGAATCTGCCTGAGTTTTTCACCATGACAGGGAACTGGGTCCACAAGTCAGCAACAAAGAGGAGACAAGTATTTTACGTCAGGATGAAGGACAGGATTTGGACTAGCTATATATATTCTCTCCTTAGTTGGTTACGGAAATAGGACCCCTCCTTTGGATTAACCACATCTTTGGGTATCAAATAAAACAGAAGGAAGGACAGGGCTTACAAAGTAGGTACCACACAGGATAAGAATGACAACTTAAATAAAGGTAAGAATTTTCCACTTAATGTCCATAATCCATAACTAGAAAAACAGATCTCTACATAAAAACACTAACTGGACTATTTTTAAAAATTATAGTCTTTTAATTTTTGGATAATTGCTAATTTCCATGCAGTTGAAAGAAGTAATCCAGAGAGAGTCTGTGTATCCTTTACTCAGGTTTCTCCAGTGATAACTGCTTGTAAAACTATAGTACTGTATCATTATTATAATATTGTTATTAATCCTGTCAAGATACAGAAAATCTCTATCACCACCAGCATCCCTCATGTTGCCATTTGACAACCAAACCCACTTTCCTCTTATCATTATCCCCTTCTTAACCTTGGCAATCACTAATCTGATCTCCATTTCTATAATTTTATCTTTTTAAGAATATTATATAAATAGTTTCATACAGGTTTTTTTAAATTAATAGACTTTATTTTTAGAAATATTCTAAAATGACTGAAAAAGTAAATAGATAATACAGAGAGCTCCAATATATACCAATATATACCATCCCCCCAATAGTTTCCCCTATTATTAACACCTTATATTAATAAAATACATTTGTTACAATTAGTGAGTCAATAATGATGGACTGTGTTAATTAAAGTCTCTATATTATTCAGCTTTCCCTAGTTTTAATCTAATGTTGTTTTTATGTTCCAGGATCTCATTCAGGATACCACATTGCATTTAGTTGTTATCTCTTGTTTGACTCCTCTTGCTTGTGACATTTTCTGAGATTTTCCTTTGTTTTTGATGACCTTGGCAATTTTGAGAAGTACTGGTCAGGTATCTTGTAGAAAGCCTCTATACTGAATTTTGTCAGATGTTTTTCTCATTATTAGACTAAATAAGATAACAGAGTTAAAGTGCTATCTTTATCACATTCTATCAAGGGTACATTTTATCAACATGATTTATGACTTGATGTTGACTTTGATTACTTGGCTGAAGTAGTTTGTCAGGATTCTCCACTGTAAAGTTACTTTCATTTTTCCCTTTTCCAACCTCTACTCTTGAGAATCAAGTCACTATGCACAATCTACACTTAAAGAGTGGAGAGTTATGCTCCCCTTTCTTTAGGATGGAGCACCTATATAATTTAATTAGAATTCTTCTGCATGAGAAAGCTGTCTCTCTTCTCTTGTTTATAAATTTACTCATTCATTTATAGAAGTATGAACTTTGGGATAATTATTTTATACTTTAGGTTACAAACCAATCCTAAATTATTTATTTGGCTACTCAGATTTTTCCAGCTTTACCATTGGGAGATTTCTAGGCTGAAATCACTTGGCTGAAATCAGCCATTTCTCCAAGGAGCCCTGATTCCTTTTATTAAGAGACCAAAGATTTGGGACCAGTTGTGCTTGTTGCAATTGGAGTGTCATTGCTTTTATACTCTGTCAGTGAGAAAGCATGAAAATATTTGTGTGCATACTAATACTAATAGTAATACTAATACTGTATGCATATATCTGTGAATATTTCTATATGCAATGTCCTGTATCTAAGTTAAATGTGTAGTGTTAATGATTTCTCTGACTCTAATCCATTACCACATGGATCATTCCAATTGTTTCTCTTTGCTAATATGTAAATTCCAGTCCAACAACAAGAAACCTGGTTCCCACCACTCACTGTTCACTTATATAATTGTTAAACTGCAATGTACATGTGTAAGAACATATGTTTTATAGCACAAGCACTACAGCTTGCGTCCACTTTGACAAATGCATAATGTCGTATATCCACCACTAAAATAACAAACAGAATAGTTCCAATACTCTAAAAGTCCCCTGTGCTTTATCTGTTCATTTCTCTCTTATTCCCTAAATCCTTGGCAGTCACTGATCTTTTTAATATCTTTATAATTTTGCCAAGCCCAGAAAATCATGTAATTAGAATCATGTAGTATATAGACTTTAAAGTCTGGTTTCCTTTACTTAGTGTAAACATTTCAAGTTCCTCCATGTCTTTTTGAGCTAAATATCTCATTTCTTTTTATCACGGAATAATATGCCATTATAGGGATATACCATATGCCATATAGGGGTATAGGGATAATGTGTGTCTATTTACATAATGAAGGACATCTTGGTTGCTTCCAGTTTTTTAATAAATAAATATTATAAATATTATAAATCAAATGACCATAAGTATTTATGTGCAAAATTTTGTATAAGTTTTTTTCTCAACTGAGCCAAAACACAATATCAATTGGAACATGATTGCTGGACTGTCTAGTAGGCTTTTGCTTGACTTTGTAAGAAACTGTCTTCCAATGTGGCTCTTCCATTTTACATTCCCACCAATAATAATTTAAAGTTACTGTTGAACTGTAACTTCACATGTATTTCATTTTGTTGATTTCTGGGTTTTAGATATTGTAATAGGAGTGTAGTGGTATCTTACCATTGTTTTAATTTACAATTTCCTAATGACAGATGATATTGCATATCTATGTGCATATTTGTTATCTATGTATATTTATGATGGAAGATCTGTTCATATCTTTTGCCCATTTTTTAATTGTCTGTTTTGTTACTATTGAGATCTCACAGTTCTTTCTTTATTTGGATACAAGTCTTTTAGCAGAAATGTCTTTTGCAAATATTTTTTGTCAGTCTGTGACTTGCCTTTTCATTCTCTTAGCAGTGTCTTTTGTAGGGCAGATGTTTTTAATTTTAATATAGTTCAACTTACCAATTTTTTTTCATGTATTGGTATTGTATCTAAAAACTCATTACAAAACCCAAAGTTACCTAGATTTTTCTCCTATCATTTCTTCTGAAATTTATATCATTTACTATTTTATATTTGGGTTTATGATCCATTTTGAATTAATTTTATGAAATGTATAAAGTCTGTTTATTTTTTATTTGCATGTGGACATCCAGTTGTACCTGCAAAATTTGTTAAAAATACTATCCTTTCTCAACTGAACTTCCTTTACTCCTTTGACAAAGATCAGCTAAATACTTTTGTGTGGATCTATTTATGGGCATTTTATTGTGTTTCAGTGATCTATGTGTCTATTCTTTCACCAATACTACTGCTGTCTTGATCACTGTAGCTTTATAATAACCATTGAAGCTGAGTAATGTTAATTCTCTAATTTTGTTCTTCAGCACTGCATTGGTCATTCTTGGTTTTTGTCTTTCTATAAAAATTTAGAATCAGTTAGTTAATATCCACAAAATTGTTTCCTGGAATTTTGATTAAAATTGCATTGAATCTATGGACCAATTTGGGAATATCTTATATTTTAACAATATTGATTCTCCAAACCACGAACATGAAATGTTTATCCATTTATTTATATATTCTTTGATTTCTTTCATGAGAGTTTATAGTTCTTCACATATAGATCCTATGCATATTTTGTTAGATTTATAGCTAGGTGTTTCTTTTTATTTTGGTGTTGATGAAAATGGTGTTATATTTTTAATTTCAATTCCAGTTGTTCATTACTGATATAGAGTATTTGGCTTTTGAATATTCATCTTGAATTCTGTTGAGATAATCACTTATTAGTTCCACGAACTATGTTATTGTTGTTTATTCTTTGGAATTTTCTTTTTTTTATGTTTATTTATTTTTGAGAGAGAGAGAGAGAGAGAGAGAGAGAGAGAGAGAGAGAGAGAGAGAGAATGAGCAGGAGAAGGGCCGAGAAAGAGGGAGGCACAGAATTGGAAGCAGGCTCCAGGTTCCGAGCTGTCAGCACAGAGCCCGATGTGGGGCCTGAACCCACAAGCTGTGAGATCATGACCTGAGCTGAAGTCGGACGCTCAACCGCCTGATCCACCAGGCGCCCCTATTTGGAATTTTCTACAAGCAATCATGTTATCTTTGAACAAGAACAATACTGTTTCTTTCTACACAATGTGTATACCTTTTATTAACTTTTCTTGTATTATTATAGTACAATAAATATTATAATCCAATAAAATATTAATAAGCGTGATGACAGGGGAGATCCTTTCTTTGTTCTGGTTTGTAGAAAGAAAGCATGCAATTTCTCATCACTAAGCATTTGGTCATAGTATACAATCCTTTTTATGTGTTGCTGAATTCAGTTTGGTAGTTTTGTTGAGAATTGTTACACATCTACATGTGTAATGGATGTTGGTTTGCTGTTTTCTGGTAATGTCTTAGATTTTGGTATCAAGATAATACTGACCTCTTTGAATGATTTGGAAACTATTTCCTTCTCTTCTAAGGTTTGTAAGAGATTTGAAGTATTGGTGCTAATTCCTCTTTAAACATTTGCTAAATTAACCAGTGAAGCAATCTAGCCCTGGGCTTATTCTTGTGGGAAAAAAAAAATTGATTGCTATTTCTGTCTCTTTATTTGTTATATATCTATTCTGATTTTCTATTTGTTCCTTTTTTCAGCTATATCAAGGTATAATTGACAAATAGAACTGTAAGATATTTAAAGTCTACAGTGTGATGATCTGATAGACATATACAGGATTCCTGTATCAAGTTAATTAAACATCCATCACCTCACATATTTACCTGTTTTTTGTATATGTGAGAACACTTAATAAGATGAGTAAGGTCTGAGGATCTAATGTATAACATGGTGGTTATAGTTTTAATTCTTCTGGAGTCAATTTTGGCACTTTGCATTTTTCTAGAAATTTTTCCCTTTCATCTAAGTTGTCTAATTTGTTGGCATACAGTTGCTCATAGCATTCTTATAATCCTTTTAATTTATGTGAAAGCAATATTAATGTCCTTTTATTTCTGTTTTTAGTAAATCAGTTGCTCTGTCTTTATCTTGGTCAGTCTAGCTAAAGGGTGTCAATTCTGTTGGTCTTTTTAAAGAACCAACTTTTGACTTTGTTCAAATTGTATTTGTTATATACATTTTCTATTTATATTGTTTTAATTTTGCTCTAATCTTTTATTTCTTTTCTTCTGCTTGCTTTGGGTTAATTTGCTTTTTTATTCTAGTTTGTTAAGGTGAAAGGTTAGGGGTTGATTACATTTATTTCAATGTATTTTTTTTAATTTGCTTTGTGATTTCTTATCTGACCACTGAGTATTTAGGAGTATGTTGTCTAACTTCTAAATATTTGGGAATTTCCTGAATTTCTATCTGACATTGATTTCTAATATCATACCTTTTATGTAATGAGCACTTTTTTTTTTTTTTTTTTTTTTTTTTGGGACAGAGAGAGACAGAGCATGAACGGGGGAGGGGCAGAGAGAGAGAGGGAGACACAGAATCGGAAACAGGCTCCAGGCTCCAGGCTCCGAGCCATCAGCCCAGAGCCTGACGCGGGGCTCGAACTCACGGACCGCGAGATCGTGACCTGGCTGAAGTCGGACGCTTAACCGACTGCGCCACCCAGGCGCCCCTGTAATGAGCACTTTTAAATATATTGAGATTTCAGGGGTGCCTGGGTGACTCAGTCAGTTAAGCTTCCGACTTGGGCTCAGGTCATGATCTCACGGTTCATGAGTTTGAGCCCCATGTCTGGCTCTGTGCTGACAGCTCAGAGCCTGGAGCCTGCTTCGAAATCTGTGTGTGTGTGTGTGTGTGTGTGTGTGTGTGTGTGTGTCTCTTTGTGCCCTCCCCCACTCGACCTCAGTCTCTCTCTCAAAAATAAATAAACGTTACAAAAAATTTAAAAAGTGTATTGAGATTTCATGTGGTCTGTCCTAGAAAATGTTTTGTGTGTACTTGAGAAGAATGTGTATTTTATGGTTATTGGGTGAATTATTCCATAGATACCCATTAGGCCTATGGAATTTTATATTTCCCTGTTGATTTTCTGTGTATTTGTTCTATCACTTCTTGAACATGGGGCATTATAGTCTGCAGTTATTGCTGACTATATCTCCCTTCAATTCAGTCAATTTACTTCATGTTTTTTTGGGTTCTGATGTTAGTTTCATATATGCTTATAGTTATATAGAAGAATAAATAATGTATAAACAATATATATTTGTACTGTCTGGTATATTTAAGTTTGAAATTACTTTTACCAGCATTCTTTATTTTTTTCTTGTGTTTTTCAGTTAGTGTCTTTTCAGGATGAAAGATTCACTAAGTATTTCTTGTAGAGCAGATCTGCTAGCAAAGAATTCTCTCAGTTTTTGTTGATCTGAATGTCTTAATTTCCCTTCCATTTTTTAGTGGCTTTATTGAGGTACAGCTGACATAAAATAAAATTCACATACTAAGTGTATATTTTGATGTGGTTTGATTTATATGAATATCCATGAAACCTTCTCCACAATCAAGATAAAGAATATAGACATCACCCCGAATGTTTCCTCATGTCCCTTGGTAATTCTTGGTTTCCACACCTCCCCTTCCCTGGCACCTCTGTCTCTATACGTTGACTTTAATTTCCTAGAATTTTATCTAAATGGATTAATACCATGCATACTCTTTTTTTGTCTGACTTCTTTCAGCACATATGTTGAAATTCATCCATGCTATAGCATGTATCAACAGTTAATTGATTTTGTTGTATTCTATTATGAGGATATCTCAGTTTGTTTATCCACTTCTTGGTGGACATTTGTATTGTTTCCAATTTTTAGCTATTACAATTAAATTGTAAAAACTTTCATGTACCAGTCTTTGTAGGGGAGTATGCTTGTTACCTCTTGTGTAAATATCTATAGGTAGAATGACTATGCCATATTGAAAGTGTATATTAACTTTTTAAGAAACTGCCAAACTCTTTTTCAATGTGATTTTGCCATTTCAAACATCCATCAACATTGTATGAAAAGTTCTACTTGCTCCATATGCCTTCTAACACTTGTTACAGTTGATCTGTCTTCATTTTAGCCATTTACTAACTGGGTTTAATCACAGCATCTCAGTATGGTTTTAATTTGCATTTTCCTAATGATTAATAAGTTGACTATCTTTTCTGTGCTTATTTGACCCTCATACCTTCTTTGGTGAAGTGATTGTTTAAACTGTGCTCATTTTCTAATTGTGTGTGTGTGTGTGTGTGTGTGTGTGTGTGTGTGTCTGTGTGTGTGTGTGTGTGTGTCTGTGTTTTAATATTGAGTTTTGAGAGTTCTTTATATATTGTGGAAATAATACGTTTGTCAAATATATGCTTTGCAAATTTATTCTCCCAACTTGTGCCTTGTCTTTTTATTCTTTTCACTGTGCTTTTTGAAAGCACAAAAGTTTTTACTTTTGATAAAAACTAAATTTGTTCTTTTATGTATCATGTTTTTGATGTTATATCTCAGAAAACTTAGTGTGATCCAAGTTTGAAAAGTCTCACTTATAGTTGTCTTCTACACATTTTATAGTTTTGAGTTTTATATTTATGTCTATGATCCGTATTAAGATAATTGGTATATGTACTGCAAAAAATTGAGTAAATTCTTTATTTCTTTTTAAGCTATAGATATGTAAATTTTATACCATTTTTTGACAAGACTATTCTTCCTCTACGGAATTGTCTTTGCATCTTTGTCAAAAATCAGTTCACCACTTATATGTATGTTTCTTAGCAGACCCTTACTCAGCTTTATTGATGTATTTGTGTATCTTTGAGTCAATACCACCGATATTGATGTACTACAGTTTTGTATAAACATATGAAACTGGATAGTTATCTTGATTTCATTCTATATGTAGAACTCCATATGTACTCCTACATTGTTCTTTTGAAAAGTTATTTTAGCGGGGCACATGGTGGCTCAGTTGGCTAAGCATCTGACTTCCACTCAGATCATGATCTCACAGTCCGTGAGTTCAAGCCCCACGTAGGGCTCTGCTCTGACAGCTAAGATCCTGGAGCCTGCTTCAGATTTTGTGTGTCCCTCTCTCCATGCCCCTTCCCTGCTCATGCTCTGTTTCTCTATCTCAAAAATAAATAAATATTAGAAAGTTTTTAAATGAAAAACTATTTTAGCTATTTTAAGATACTTGCATTTTCATGTGAATTAATTAATTAATTTTCCTGAACTTTTTTTTTACTTTCTATAATTTATTTATTTATTAAAAAATGTTTTTTTAATGTTTATTTTTGAGAGAGAGAGAGAGAGAGAGAGAGAGAGAGTGAGGAGCAGAGAGAGAGGGTGGCACAGAATCCAAAGCAGGCTCCAGACTCTGAGCTGTCAGCATGGAGCCCGACGCAGGGCTTAAACTCACAGACCATGAGATCATGACCTGGGCCGAAGTCAGATGCTCAACCGACTGAGCCACCCAGGCGCCCCATAATTTATTTATTTTTTATAATTTATATCCAAGTTAGTTAGCACATGGTGCAACAATTATTTCAGGAGTAGATTACTTAAACCCCTTACCCATTTAGCCCATCCTCCCTTCCACAACCCCTCCAGCAACCCTCTGTTTGTTCTCTATATTTAAGTCTCTTATGTTTTGTTCCCCTCCCTGTTTTTATACTATTTTTGCTTCCTTTCCCTTATGTTCATCTGCTTTGTATCTTAAAGTCCTCATATGAGTGAAGTCATATGATATTTGTCTTTCTCTGACTAATTTTGCTTAGCATAATACCCTCTAGTTCTATCCACATAGTTGCAAATGGCAAGATTTCATTCTTTTTGATTGCTGAGTAATATATATATATATATTTATATATATATATATTTATATATATAAACATATATATATATACACCACATATATATTTATATATATATATATATATATATATATATATATATATATATACCACAACTTCTTTACCCATTCATCCATCGATGGACATTTGGGCTCTTTCCATACTTTGACTATCTATTCTTGATAGTCCTGCTATAAACATTGGGGTGCATGTGTCCCTTCAAAACAGCATACCTGTATCCTTTGGATAAAAACCTAGTAGTGCAATTGCTGGGTCATATATCTGTTGTCTTAGTTGTGATCTCTCCTCTTTCATTCTTGATTTTATTTACGTGGGTCCTTTCCTTTTTCTTTTTGATCAAACTGACTATGGGTTTATCAATTTTGTCAATTCCTTCAAAGAACCAACTTCTGGTTTCATTGATCTGTTCTACTGTTGTTGTTTTTTGTTTGTTTGTTTTGTTTTTTGTTTTTTGTTTTGTTTTTTTTTGGTTTTGATAACATTGATTTCTCCTCTAATCTTTATTATCTCCTGTCTTCTGGTTTTGGATTTTATTTGCTGTTCTTGTTCCAGCTCTTTAAGATGTAAAGTTAGGTTGTGTATCTGAGACCTTTCTTCCTTCTTTAGGAAGGCCTGGATGCTATACACTTCCCTCTTATGACCACCATTGCTGTGTCCCAGAGGTTTTGGGCTGTGGTGTTATCATTTTCATTGGTTTCTATGTACTTTTAAGTTTCCTCTTTAACTTATTGGTTAGCCCATTCATTCTTTAGTAGGATGGTCTTTAGTCTCCAAGTATTTGTTACCTTTCCAAATTTTTTCTTGTAGTTGATTTTGAATTTCATAGTGTTGTAGTCTGAAAATATGCACAGTATGATCTCGATCTTTTTGTACTTGTTGAGGGATGATTTGTGTCCCAGTATGTGATCTATTCTGGAGAATGTTCCTTGTGCACTGGAGAAGAATGTGTATTTTGTTGCTTTAGGACAAAAAGTTCTGAATATGTCTTTAAGTCCATCTGGTCCAGTGTGTCATTCAAAGCCATTGTTTCCTTGTAGATCTTTTTAGATGATCTGTCCATTGCTGTCAGTGGGGTGTTGAAGTCCCCTACTATTATGGTAATATTATCAATGAGTTTCTTTATGTTTGTGATTAATTGATTTATATATTTGGGTTCTCCTACATTTGGAGCATAAATGTTTATAATTGTTAGATCTTCTTGGTGCCTAGACCCCTTAATTATGATATAATGTCCTTCTTCATCTCTTGTTACAGTCTTTATTTCAAAGTCTAGATTGTCTGATATAAGTATGGCTATTCGGCCTTCTTTTGGTTACCATTAGGATGATAGATGGTTCTCCATCCCCTTACTTTCAATCTGAAGGTGTCCTTAGGCCTAAAGTGGGTCTCTTGTAAACAGCGTGTAGATGGATCTTGTTTTCTTATCCATTCTGTTACCCTATGTCTTTTGATTAGAGCACTTAGTTCATTGATGTTTAGAGTGAGTACTGAAAAATGTGAATTTATTGCCATTATGTTGCATGTAGAGTTGGAGTTTCTGGTGGTGTTCTCTGGTCCTTTCTAGTCTTTGTTGCTTTTGCTAATTTTTTTTTTCTTTCTGTCTTTTCGGCCCTCAGAGAGCCACCCTTAAAATTTCTTGCAGGACTGGTGTAGAGGTCCTGAACTCCTTTAGTTTTTGTTTGTTTGGGAAACTTTTTATCTCTCTATTTTGAATGAAAACCTTGCTGGATAAAGAATTCTTGGCTGCATATTTTTTCTGACTCAGCACATTGAATATATACTGCCACTCCCTTCTGGCTTGCCAAGTTTCTGTGGATAGGTCTGCTGAAAACCTGATCCATTTTCCCTTGTAAGGTAAGGACTTTTTTTTCCCTTGCTGCTTTCATGATTCTTTCCTTGCCTGAGTATTTTGTGAATTTGACTATGATATGCCTTGTTGATGGCTGGTTTTTGTTGAATCTTATGGGAATCCTCTGTGCTTCCTAGATTTTGATGTCTGTGTCTTTCCCCAGGTTAGGGAAGTTTTCCACTATGATTTTCTCACATAACCCTTCTACCCCTTTTTCTCTGTTTTCATCTTCTGGGACCCCTATGATTCTGCTGTTGCTCCTTTTTAATGAGTCACGGATTTCTCTAATTTTTAAATCATGTTCTTTTGCTTTAGTCTCCTTTTTTCTGCTTCATTGTTCTTCATAAGTTTATCCTCTATATCACTGAATCACTGCTCTGCCTTATCTGTCTGTTTCCTTGCCTCTGTGGAATCCATTTCAAGATTGCAGTTAAATTATAGCATTTTTTATTTCATCCTGACTAGATTTTATCTCCACAGGAGGGGATTCTAATCGGTTTTCAACCCCAGCTACTATTCTTAATATTGTGATTCTAAATTCTGGTTCAGACATCTTGCTTGTATCTGTGTTGATTAAGTCCCTGGATGTCATTTCTTCCTGTTCTTTTGGGGTGAATTCCTTCATTTCATCATTTTGAAGGAAGAAAAGGAATTAATAAGGTAAAGAAAAGAAATAAAATTAAATAATTAAAAACAGCACAAAAAAATCAAATAAAGGACGCTAGATCCTAGGTGTGTTCTGCTCTGGTTGTTGAAAGGAGCTTGATAGATCAGAGAAAAAAAGGGGAAAATTTAAAAAAAAGAATATGTTTGAAAATTTGAAAAAATGAATACAATGAAATAGAATAAAATGAAATGATGGAAGTAAAAAAATAGAATTTGAAAAATTTACAAAAAAGTAAAAAAATTAGTAGAAAAAATTAATGAAAAATATTTTTAATTGAAATGGAAAATAAAAATAATTTTTTTCTCTTTCTGTATTCAAGAATAAGAGAAGAAAAAAAAATTGAATAGATGTACCAGCAAACAGACTGAAGTATAATTGAAATTACATGGGTTTCCCCCAGCAAACAGACCAAAGTATAATTGAAATTACATGGGTTTTCCCTAGAAGTCAAACTATGAAGCACTTTATGGTTTGTTAACTAAGCAGGTGGAGAGGCTTGTGTTCCTGAAGAGCAAGGTTGGCCCAGTTCAGCAGGGCTTAGTGTAATGGCTCTGTTCTCCACTAGATGGCGCTGCTTAGCCTACTGGGTTGGATTGTTGTGGTGCCTGTAGGTGTGTAGGCGCATGTGCGGGAGGGGTGAAAGCAGCATCACCCAGCTACCCAGTCTCTACCCAGTCTCTAGTACCAGAACTCTCTGCTTTCCTTGACCAGCAATTGAGCACCCTTCCTTTGTCTCCGGCTTACGTCCACTCCCCGCTTCTACACTGTCTGTGACCAAGCCATCAGGCTGCCGGGCAGCACCTCCCTCCTAAGTTTTATCTCAGATGCAGCTGTTTCCCAACCTCTCACTCCTGAGGGACTGTGGCTTTGACCTGCTCAGACCTTCTGGGGGAGCGTCTCATCGAGTAATGGAGTAATGGCTGGGTGCCGGCTGCATCCAGGAATGTCTGTGGGACGTGCTGCTGCGATGCCCAGAGACTGCAGCTGGGTGCCAGCCTACCCCAGAAAGAGTTCAAGTGATTGTGTAGCAGCAGTGTTTCGGGTGTTATGGAAAATTAAAGCACACATCTGGCACCAGGCTTCACCCTTAACGTCCTTGCGCCAAAACCAGTGGATGTGACCATTTTCTGGGGTCTGCTGGGACCTTTGCTCATGGGGATGCTGTACCACCTGTACCGAATGTCCTTCCAGCAGGGGAGCTGCCTCGCCCATGTGGCCCGAAGACGCCCCTGCACTTCACTCTGCTTCTGGGGATTCGCCCTTCCCACCAGAACATCACCAGGTATTGAGCTGCAGAGTTTCAGACTCTGCACTTCCCGTTTGCTGAGTCTTAATGGAATTTAAACTTTCTTTCTCTCTTTTTTGTTCAGTCCCTTGCCTACCCTTTCTTTTCTCTCTAGCTGCTTTGTCTTTAAGAAAAAACAACTCTGTGCACTCCATGGCTTTCTCCCCCAGTTCACCTCTCCGCACCACAAACCTGTTGAGTTCTGTGACTCAGGTTGTGCAGATTGTTGTGTTAATCCTCAAATCAGTTCTAGGTGTGCAGTTTAGTGTTGATCTGGCTGTATTTCGGGGACAAGAGACTCAAAAAAACTTCATGCTGTTCTGCCATCTTGACCTCTCCCTCTCATGGGAATTTTAGAATCTCTTTGTGAATTTCTTTAAAAAAAAAGACTATCAGGAATTTGGATTGAGTTTGTATTGAATATATATATATATCTATATATATATATCTATATATATATATATCTATCTATCTCAATTTAGGTGAAATTGGTATCTTAACAGCCTATTGACTAAAGTATTTCTCTTCCTTTCCTGGGTAGGTTTTCATTGTTTTACAGGTTTATTTTATTTTATAGTTTTTTTCTTAAATATATTTTTGAGAGAGAGAGAGGTGGGGGTGGGGAGGGGCAGAGAGAGGAAGGAGAAAGAGAATCCCAAGCAAGCTCTGTACTGTCAGCACAGACCCCAACATGAGGTACAATCCCACGAACTGTGAGATAATGACCTGAACCTGCATCAAGAGTCAGATGCTTATTGACTGAGCCACCCAGGTGCCCTGTTTTACAGTTTTTGATTTGCACATCTTGAGTACTTTTTTGTATTTTATATTTTTATTGCTATTTTAAAGGGTATTTTTGGGTGACTGGGTGGTTCAGTCATTAAACATCTGACTTCAGCTCAGGTCATGATCTCATGGTTTGTGAGTTTGAACCCCGCATTGGGTGAACTCGAGCCCGTCTTTGGGTGAACATGATCCCTGCTTTGGGTGGGCCCTGCTTTTCTCTTGCTCTCCCTCTCTGTCTCTGTCCCTCACTCATTTTCACCCTTTATCTCTCTCAAAAAATGAAGGGTATTTTTAAACTTCAATTTCTGATTATGCATTAGTGATACATAGAAATATAATTTCTTTTACTATATTAATCCTATATCCTGCAATGTTACTAAACTTGTAGAAGTTTATGAAATTTTCTCCTTTCCATAGATGATAAAATTATCTGTAAAGACAGTTTTACTTCGTTTGCAGTCTGAATGCTGTTTATTTCTTTATCTTGCCTGCTTGTACTGACTAGAACCTCCAATACAGTATTGAATAGATACGGCAAGAGCAAATACCCTTGTCTTGTTGCTATTGTTAGAAGTGAAGCATGTAATTTCTCACCATTAAATATGATGTTAGCTGTAGGATTTTCATAGATGCCCTTTATTTGATTGAAGATACTCTCTTTTAGAGCTTTTATCAGGAATGGCTGATACAACTTATAGAAGTTTTTTTTTTTTAATTGAGATGATCATGTATTTTTTTGTTTTTAATATGGTTAATTACACTAATTGATTTTGAATTTTAAGCCAAGTTTGCACTCCTGTGATAAATTATTCTTGACATGTATTATCCTTTTTTATATTGTTAGGTTCATTTTGCAAAAATTTTGCTTGAAATTTTGGTGTGTATATTAATGAAGTATACCAGTTGGTGTGTTTCATTGTCTTGTAACATCTCTGTCCAGTTTTGGTATTGCTATTTCATAGAGTGAGTTGAGCATTTCTTGCTTTTCAGTTTTCTAGAAGAGATTGTGTAGAATTGATATTATTGCTTCCTTAAGGATTTGGTAGAACTAATCCATAAAGTTAACTGGCCTGGGAATATTCTTTGTTGGTAGGCTTTTACCTTCAAATTCAATTTCTTTAATAAATATAGAATAATTCATGATATCTATTTCTTCTTGCATGACATTTCATAGTTTGTGTCTTTCAGAAATATTTTCATTTCATCAAATCTGTCATATTTAAAAGCATAAAATTATTCATGACGTTCATTCATTATCTTGTACATATCTACAGAATGTACACTGATGTCATCTACTCAGTCCTGGTACTGGTAATTTATTTCTTTTTTCTCTTTTTGGTGATCAGTCCAACTAAGAGGTTTATTAATTTGTATTGAATTAAGAAAAGTTTTAGTTTCATTGATTTTCTGTATTATTTTTCCCTTTTCTTTTTCATGGATTTTCACTCTTATTTTGATAATTTAATTTGTTTTGCATGTCTAGAGTTTATTTTATGTCTTTTCCCAGTTTAAGTTGAGGTTATTTGAAGACTATTCTTTCCTCATATAGGCATTTAGTGCTGTAAATTCATGCCCTCCAATATGCTCATCCTACCTTAGCACAAACCACCAGTTATGTTACGTTGTTTTTTCATTGTCATTCAGTTCAAAATATTTTCTAACTTCCTTTCTGATTTCTTTTGTGAGCCATGGATTATATTTCATTTCCAAGTATTTGGTCATTTTCCAGATATCATTTAAGAATCAATCTCTAATTTAATTCCATTGTGGGAAGGGAACATTCGTTGTATGATTTGAATCAATTTAAATTGGCTCAGAATTAATGTATTTTATGGCTCAGAATATTATGTATTTAATAAATTTTCCATGTGCACTTAAAAATGTATATTCTGCTGTTCTACAAATGTATATTAGGTCAAATTGGTTGAAATTGTTTTTTCAATAATTTTACTGATATGCTGTCTACATTTTATATCAATTATTGAAAGAAGGATATTCATATCCTTGACCAAAATGGTGAACTTGTCTATTTCTTGTCTATTTTTACAGTTCTAATTATTTTTGCTTTAAGTATTCTATGTTTGGTTATTAAGGTCATAGATATTTTTTTTAATGTTATGTCCTTTTGATTAATTTCTCTGAATCAACCCTGTTTGATATTAGTATACCCAGTGAAAGGCTTGTTTTGGTTAGTATTCACATGGGCTATTTTTTTTCTATCATTTTACTTTTAATGTATTTGTGTTTTTATAAAGAGTGTTCCTTAGTGATATCATATTGTTTTGACTTTCTCTTTTATCCAGTCTAAAAATCTCTTCCTTTTTTATTTGGAGGGTTTAGACCACAGTAGTTTAATGTTATTATTGATATAGTTAAATTTTATCCTGTTATCTTGCTATCTATTCTCTGGTTGTTCAATCTATTCTTTGTTCCCACTTTTTCTGTCTTCTTTGGGATTTATTATGTTTAAATTTTATTTCCTTTATTGTCTTAAGCAACAAGCTCTCTTTGTTTTGTTCTGTTAGAAGTTGTTTTAGGGTTTAGTGTAAACATGTTTAACTTATCACATTCTATCCTGAAGTCACTTTTGTCTATTTTTGTCTCTGATGAGACCATACTTCTCTCAAAATGATCTTCCACACATGACTCTCTCGTTCTATGCTTGGTTAGCTCTCCCTCCTCTTATTACTTTAATTTGTATTAGTAGCAAAGTTTGTATTCACAGCCTTGGATTTCTATACTATCCCTTTTGGTTTCTTTATAATATGTTCATGCCTTAGTAACAATGTAACTCTCTTTGAAATATCCTTGATGTTGGGATTTTTTTCTTTTTCAAAGTAGCGATTAACATCTATCAGAACTCTGTTCCAGACAATATAATTTAGAAATCTAGTGTGCTTTAAAAGACCACGGATTATAGTTCAGAGATCATGGAATTTACTTCCAGTTCAAATAAAAACTCATTTTAAAAACTTTGGTGAATTACTTAATCTCTCTAGGCTTTAGTTTCTTCATTCGTATAATAAGGCTAGGTGACTTCTACAGTTCTTTCAAATTGTAACTCACTCAGACACCATTTTCTTGGCCATAGCACAAAGTACTTTATCAGAGCATTTATAAACTTGCAACCTCTTATTTTTTCAATGAGAATTTTCATGGTTTTAGTGATGGGTAAGATAGAAGACTCAGAAGACTAAACTCAACCTTTTATCTCAAATGAACGAATGAATGAATCTATCTAGTCCCCTCTCACCAAGACACCATTGCATTATATATAAAGCCCGACACACTGAAATTTAATGTGTGCTCAACTAAATGAGTAGACATTAATTGGAATATAAACACAAGTTGTTAATTAATTTTGTATGCTTATGGTTCAAAAAGTTTACCCTGTGATGAAATTGGTATTAAACCTTTAGGAATCTATGAAACACATGGATAATGCATATATGCATACATACATGCATGTATACATACATATATATACATGCATACATACATACTTAACACTTAATTGAACAGGGATAATAAAAAATCAATTGCACTTGTTAATCTCTGCTCAATTATGTTGAGCATGTGTGGGTTAGTTATTGGTATCAGTTAATAATAGTTGTTGGATGTTTAGTTTCACTGATTAAATGATTTCTTATCTCTTCTACTTAAGATGCTTTGTGAGATGATTTGCTACCTTTGGGATTATTATTTAACATAAGTAGAATATTAAGATGATTGGAGTCTTCTTACATTGCTTGTAGTCAAATATGTCTAGCTTCTTTAAATCTCTGAGTGGTTTATATATTACTTGTTTTCTCTAGGTCGTAAAGACAAAATACTTTAGAATTATTAAACCAGATAAAAGGAAGTTGGTAGTACAGTGGATAATTATAGAACAAATATGTAGTAAAAGGACTGTGATAAAGTCACCGAAACTTTCCCAGCGCTGCTTGCTGTAACTGACAAACTGCTTTTCAATTATTATTTAAATTATGCAGTTCTTAAATATAGTCACGTATACTGATTAAATACCATCTGGAAGTTTGGGGGGAAAAGTAACTACCAATCTTCTTTATATTTTTTAATTAGCATTTAGTCTGAATTATACTTACGACTTCATTTGTATTAAATATTTATAGATCACAGCTATTGCTGAATATTTACAGCCTTGGACATCATAAATTGGATTTCGAAGGGAAAGGACAAAATTGCCTGTGCTTTCTTGACACCAAGGCAACTTTAGAATTGCTTTATGGGGAGAGATATTAACTATTTTTCTTGTCTCAGTAACTAATCCCAAAACCATATTTGATCTTTTTCTATTTTTCTGTTTCCTTGGTTTATTAAATTCTCTTGTATACATATTCTTTAGTAGCATTACTTGAAGGGCAATGTTTTATAGCATGTAAGATCACATCTAAGGAATGAGCTTCCTGGGTTTGAACCCAGCTCTGCATCAATGATGGGTAGTTAGTGACTATATCTATACTTCATTTTCCTTAATACAAAATGGGGATAATGGGACTGGTATTAGGAATACATACACATACACCCACACACGTACACAAACAAGTCTGTAACATGGCCTGACATATGGTGAGTACTACATAGATATTTGCTAATTAATGAATCCTCCTTCTTTTATCAAGTACTCATTCTTTTTGCCTTTGACTCTAACTTCTTGTTAATTTATTTACCTTCTCTTCAATAGCTGATTTACTTCATTTTGTATCCACATTTCTATTAGAAAAATAATTTTTAATTCTGTTTACATTTTCTAAAATGTAGGGGCGCCTGGGTGGCTCAGTCAGTTAAGCATCCGACTTCGGCTCAGGTCATGATCTCATGGTCCGTGAGCTCGAACCCTGCCTCGGGCTCTGTGCCGACAGCTCAGAGCCTGGAGCCTGTTTCAGATTCTGTGTCTCCCTCTCTCTCACCCTCCCCCATTTATGCTCTGTCTCTCTCTGTCTCAAAAATAAATAAACGTTAAAAAAATGTTTTAAATGTAAAATTTGCCTTTCAGACTAAAGTACAAGAACATCCTATGAGATCTAAAATGTCTAAAATAACAAATGCTAAATATTGTTAGCTATCATTTATTTATACACTGTACTGATTTGTCCTTATTCTGTACATTAAAAATACCAAGATTTTGGCAAATAATCAAATAGTGCACATGTCTGTGAATGTAAATGGTTTAGCAGTCATCATTTCCTTGATTTTATCTAATTAATTTTTTTTCTTATCATGACAAATGCTTTATCAGTCAAACTTTCTTGCTGACTAGTTCTGTTTGTACTGCAGTGCACAATGAGATATACAAGAAAGTGTCCAGAAAACCATTGAAAACCTGTTCTCATGGTAGTCCTAGTCCACACATTTCTTGGCACCTAGATATTGGTCCTCATATTTTGAGCAGAGTGTTTATATTAGTAGTAATATAAGGGAAATTCTTTTGTGATATTAAGGCCATAAGTTTTTTTTTCTTTTTACATTTATCAGAACCTCACTTTTTAAATTTATAAATGCATAATATTTTATTTCTTATCTCTACAAATTAGTGACATGAAATGAGCTTTTACAAATGTCCAACCCATAGCAACATTTTTTCCTGTGGAAACTTATTCAGTGATATCGTATAAATGCAGTGAGTGTCAATGACCTGAGTAATCTTGGGATTGTCTGGATATCATCTTCTGGTGTTGTGTTCTTGCTCTGAGATACTGTGCCAATGAGATTAATATTTAAAGCTATTTAGATTATTATCTCGGTGACCTTCACAACTCATCTGAATCTAACAAAATAATTTTGGAATAGGAAAAATTCCCTTTCCTCTTAAAAAAATTTTTTGTTTGCCTGCTTTTAGCTGGGTCTTATGTTTCTGGATGCCAAAACCTCCTTTCACGAAGGTGTATGTATATTGTTACTCTTTTTTATTTTGTTGAAATCATCCTGTCTCTGCCTTCATTGCTCAGTAATTCAATTAATCCCAATTGTTCTTGTCTTTATTATCATCTCCTCCCATGGGAAGCTTCCTATTATAATAATATATTGGATGATTTAAATTTTTTCATTGATGATATAGTAGAACCAATTTAAAGTATTTTATCGAAATGCAAATTTTATACATTTAAAATTTTATGTACTTGAATATATATGTTTGATTAAAGGGTTAGGTAGAAGGAGGAAGGGACATCAGGACAATTATACTATCTTTTTCTGAAGCCATTTTCAGAAGATAGGGCCTTCTACATTAGCAAATATACTCTCATTATATCGATTTAAAAAAAAAGGCAACTCAAGATAAACTGGGAAGTCAAAAGTCCTTATTGCGGTTGTTCAAGAGACAAATTTAGAATTTATTCATTTTTTTTTATTCCTTCCCTCTTTATTACTTTATGCATATCCACAACCAAGAATGCAGGACATAGTATGTAGCCTGAGATAGCTCAATTTCATTTCTAAGGATTTGCAGACCATTTAAAAATTAAAGCATTACTTGTACCTCTACTAATGTTGCAATAATTTGAGGAAAGATGAGATACTTTGTAGAGATTCCAGACACTGAACATAATTCAGAGCCTTTTCTAAAACTCTGTAGAACATTTCCTCTAAGATGTAAACAATATTAGCACATCGGTCATTTTAAAGACTCAGAGAGGATGAAAGATTGGCCAGGTATTTGTTGATGTATGGCATTAAAGGAGTCGGGGGGCGGGGGCGGTGAGAACACATAGAAGGGACTGGAAGCATGAGCATTACTTGATGTTGTCACAGCAGTATAAATGGAGGGAAACAAAAGTTACAAAAGGAGATGAGATAAATAAAAGGATATGAGGATATCCTTATTTTTTTTTTTTCAAGAAGCCAGTTTTGAGGACTTTCTTTCCTAATGGTATCCCTGGCTCCTGAACATGGTAGTGCATTTACAGACCAATACTAGGCCTAGATTCACACAAATGGGTAAGTAACTCTTTTGTAAGTGTAGGAAAGTAGAAAACTTGCCATAATGTTTAATTTGTCTCGTGTCTTTTTTCATTTTCATCTTACGCCTATTCTAGTGACTTATTGTTGGGTAAAAAACACATTTGCTTAAAAAATATACGAAAATGCTTTCAGAGGATGATCATGTTTTTCCCTCATTGGAAATAAGAGAACAGATGCACACTTTAACTGTTACACAAAAATTACAGGTTCCTAAACCAAAAATAGTTCCCTTAATATGTATGTGTTATATCTTCATTGCCGTTTTCCTCTGAAATGTTGAGACTGACAGCTCTTATTAATAGGTAGGTTGATTGTGGGTATTTTTTTTTCATTCAGCTAAAACACTTTCTGCTGCTTTGAAAAGAGTGAGATAATTCTCCATATTAGGAACCCAAAACATTAAATTTGCCATATCCTTTATAATTCACACTTGAGTTTTGGGTACACTTTCTCTTACCTATTCATGTTATTTTTGACTTGTCTCTATGTCTTGGTGCTTCTTGAATGTAAAATCGTTTGCCCTGATGGCAAAATGATATGAAGAAACAATATATGCAAATAATTCTAGTCTCCTCCCCAAATAAATAAATTTCTTAACTGTGAAGAGGAAAATTGATTATAGTAATCTACATAAAGTAAATCGGTTTACAAAAAGCAATTGTGTTAGCCTTAAAATAAATATTTCTGCCTATATTTCATTTTTTTCTGGTGTGCGCAGTTTAAAAATAAAAATGACTAGAAATGCTTTCTTTTTTTTTACCTCAACAAAAATTTTAATAGCATTTTGTTTTTAAGGTGAATACTAAACACAACTAAACAAAGCACTCTGTGTCTGTAGAGAATAATGAAAATGTTGTTGATGTTAAAAATGCTTTCTTAATATAAAGGGCAAATAGAAACTAATAGTGGAGACTTGACTCTAAGCTTTATGAAGGAGGGGAATTGTTCTCAGTTACTCACGAATTCCCAGTTGTCTAGAGCAGTGACAAGCTCACAGTAGTTGACAATTATTAATAAATCAATAAGCTATTATCACTTAAAGTTGTTTTTATCAGTTCTGTATCATAGTATGCTTATTTTGTGGGGGAGAATAAGAGCTATCTTCACAAACAGATAAAATACATAGTTAAGAGACAAAACTTTGTTATTCCATTTAGCTGTTAAAAATCATATCTACATTCTCACACCATTGATTTAATTGTGATGTAATACCCAAGTAAGTGAGTTGAGAGTATTCTAAATGGCTCTGAAAATCTTGGTTTATGTTGATTTTATCTGTCCTCCCGTGTCTTCCAATGAAGTGATATGTTTAAAGTCACCTTATTAAAAAATATTTTTAAATTATGTAATGCACATAAAGTCATCTTATAAAAAGAGGCTTAGAGTGGATCTTGTTTGTGAAACCCCTAAAATATTTTTTTAACTTGAAAATAATAGTAAGAGTTTGTTATAATTCCCATACTTTCTTTTTCATATTAACAATGTAAAAGTAACCTATATACTTTTTTTTACTATAAATATGAAGGGAAAATCCTATTTTCCAGTTGTTCTTATGTTTGTTTCCAACAATTATCAATCTTTATTTTCTAAAATTTTCTACAAAGTGTGCATGTCATTACTGAGTATAAAGTAGTGGTTAGTGAGCATACTGAATAAGAAATATCTCTCTTTCTGCTTCTTTCGGTGCATTAAGATTTTTGCACTTGAATAAAGCATGATATCCTTTACCCATTTGGTTTATTTTTACCCACCTGTTTAATGAATTTCAATGTTAAATGAATTTACAATTGACATTAATATTTCAAATATTTTTACATTTTTATCATGTCCTGTTTCTTGCAAAGTATACAATTTTTTAGTCTGATAAGATTATATTAAATTCAAAAGTATACATTTATATTAAAAGAAATAGGGCTTGTGTTTTTTAAGGTAAATTTTCATGGTTACCACCTATATTTTTGTTTTCCAGAATGTTGTCCAAACTACAGTGTTTTTTTCAATGCAAATAAGCAATTTTCTTTCATGAGCTATGTAGAAATTTCTGCTAACCCATCTGGTTTAGAAGCCACAGCTTGAATTTTAATGAGGCAATATTATTTACTGCACTTAGTCCTGCAAATGTTCCAGTGTTTGCTCTGTCTTGATGATTCTGTCTGTGAATGGGTCAAATTACCTTTACCTGTCTGAAAAACTTGAAAATAAGTGTTGACACTCAATCAGTGAAGTTCAGGGTGGTGAAATGTTTACAAATCTAACGTGACACCATCTAGAATTTAAACAAGGACCCCAATTTATTTAGTCTACCTATATATATGTGTGTGTGTGTGTGTGTGTGTGTGTGTGTGTATAAAACTGTAGTGTAGATGAACTTCCTCTGGAGTTCTATTACCTCTTTCTGGCTCCTGGAACGTGGTTACATTTAAAGAAGTAGAAATAAATAGCACACTTATGGGCTTTAAAGAGTTAATCCTAATTCACAGTGAGAGAATAACAATTAAATTCAACAATAGCAATGTTACTGTAAAATACATTTTACTTGTTACATATTAGCTGAACTCAGCTCTTTTACATCTGTCCTTTTTGGTTATGTTAGGTCGCATTAGGAGAAAATTATAATCAGGATATTTAATATTAATACGAAATACAGAAGTTGATAGAATATTTTCTAAGCTGTAAGAATAATGGCACTATTTTTGGTTAAATGTTTGTTTGGAGAGGCATAAAGGTTAGAAATTGACTGGATAGGATCATAAGATGAGTGTTTCAGATGGGTGGCCACTGAGTTCTGTTGCCCTTAGAGACTTCCTTTCATAATCACACAAAGTTCAAGTCATTAAGTGAAAAGAGTAAATTTACAGAATGATATCGATTTTCAGAAGTCTTAATTAAAGTTCACAGAACTTTAGAAAATTGAGAAATGCCCTCTCTTGACACTTCATCTCCTGCGTTATTTGATTATCTGATTTAAATATGTGTTTAATTAATTAGTATTAGTATGAAGTAGCCTAGACAGAATTGGAGTGAATGCCCTCTGGTTGTGAGGCAATTTTGCAATCTTAGAGAAAGGGAAAAAAAGGTTATTGACTAAAGGACTCTTGGTCTTTTTAGAGCTTCCCAGGACATTACTATTCCCTGAACCACTGAGATCAGAGAAAGCAGAAATCACATATTCCCTTCCTAGGAATTAGCAACTCTCCAATATACTATAAATATTTTGTCTGGTTTCCTGTTAGTACCACATATAGTCCAAAGTGAATTTCCTAAAGCAGAGATGAACAGAAAGTTAACACTGAGGAGCTGAGTGTAAAAGCTATTGAGTAAACTAGTAGAAGAATCAGGTTTCTATCTTTAGGTCAGATCTCCGACAGCTGTTCTTTGCTTATAAAGGTGATGCTTCTTCTGACATCACATTTTCCAAACCAAGATGAAACCCATATCTTTTTTTCTATTTAATAAAGTGTTCTCTGTTAGTTCCTCATGGTATTTAGGATAAAATGAACCATGTGTCAGTTAAGGAGTCTGAACAAAGAAACAAATACTGATGGGGTAGCTTAATGAGTCCCTTGGCTCCAAACATCAAAAATGAAAACACTGTATATTTCATTTATATAAGGCTAAGAGCCTACAAGCGTTTGTTTTTAATAGAGTCTTGTAGTATTGTTCAAAATTAAGGCTGTTCTTTGAAGCATGCACTGTAACATTGGCATATGGAATCAATAATATACCTTCTCACAGAAAAGGTCTTAAATGGTTTTCTGTTCCTATGAGGAAAGAATACTTCGGGGTTTAAATTTGCTGGTTTATCCCCACCCAACTCCTCAAGAACTTCCTTAGGTTGTGACTCAGGATTTCCCTGCCTATGCTTTAAAAAATCTGACAATGAAAGTTCTGGCTCATACGCTCAGCAGGTTTATTACAAGTTATAGGTCAATGGATACATACATAGACACCCGTAATGAGAACTCACCCTCACATACAGTAGTGGTACAATCTCTTTCTCTTTCCTCTGCCAAAGTTGCAGAGATCAAGATTCTATTCTCTACAAACATTGAGTCAAACTGTGTTTTGGGGTAGATAATATAATTAGGAGTCAAATAGAAGTACAGTGGCCTGACAAATTTTTCCCAAAATCAAACCACATTCAGTTAAATCTCAGCTTCAGTCTTACAAGAATATAAATGTATTAGTAATGATGTGTTTTTTCCCACCAGAAATATAGTTGAAATATACAGTGTAAGGGCAGGAGCTATATTTTAAATCTCTAGTCATGATGACTGGAAAGGACCTGTCAAAACCTTTCTTTGTCTTATTAGCAACTACCAAGAGGTATATAAAGTTCAGTTTCCTGAGCACATTTCATGGGAAAGATAACTATTGCAAATACAAGTCACTTCATTTAGGAAGAATATTTAAATTGGGCCCCAAATTTCTGTGAAATGTACTTTGTCATTAAAGGGAATAGCCAGTCAAGGAAAGCCTTTAATGATTGTTAATGAAAACACGTATTAGGAAAAATTAATAATTCAATTTTGAATCAATAAGGACCTTTGATCTCTCTTGTGATGATAAACATTTACATTTGAGGACGTGAGGTTTTGTTTGAGAATTTGCTTTTTACTATTGCTCACATTTTAGGCAGAGAGGCATATTACTGGTCCTTTTTCATTCTAGCTTGTACATTATTGGGCAAAAGAAGAGAGGCAGGACTGGAATAAGATGAAGCAAAACAGACTGCAGTGAATAGACCATCGTGTTAGAAGGTGTCAAATATTTATTAGATATTTATTTCATAAGCATATACAGATAACCTGTATGAACTAAAACTATATTTTTTTTCCAGAAGCCCCTCAGCTAGATTGTAATCCCAATAACTCAAAATCAGAATTTTACTATTTTGAATCTATGTGACATTAACTCCGTTCTTCCTTTCTGGTACAAAATCTAGAAAATAGGGCACAATATAGATGTTTAATAATTTTTCTTGTTGGTTGAATAGAGTGCATTTTATTTATCTTAGGGATATCTACCTCATACTAAATTCTGATTAAGGAGATATAGTTAATATAAAACATTGCAGGAAGAAATAATTTTCAAAAGTCTTTGTTCCAATGTTAAGCAAGTTAAACAATTCTCTTAGCCTCAATTTTCTTTTGTATCTAAAATAATCTCTTCTGCTACAATTATTCTCTGGAAAACGTGAAATTTATTGATGGTTTTCACCTTTTCAATCAATAATAAAAGCCTTTTCCCCCTCATCTTGAAGGTAAGATAAAGATGGTGAAGAAACACTAGGAAAAATGTTAGTATTGATAAGAATGGTGCACAAAATATCAGATGCTTTAATAATTTGACAACAGTGAAAGAATTCAGGTTATAATTCCAATTTTTAAAAAATTAAACCAAAATGTTAAGTAGTAGCCTCAAATGGAACACTGATATAATATTTTGGCAATAGGAACCAAATTTGTAACATTTCCATTATTTTCACTGTTATATAAATTAGATAAAATTTGCAGTGTTATTATTTTTAAATGGAGACTCCCTTACTGAATCACATTTCTATTTTACAAAAGACAATATACTAAATGCACTAAGCATATGGTTTACTTACAAAACTCCCTGTAGTTTCATTGCACCCTAATAATGCCTGTGTTTGTGGAAAAACTAGTTTACAAGAGGCAGATGACTAACCCAGAAGTAAGATGGCTTTTAAAGACATTGCATCAAGGATAGTTGGGTACATAGATGATATTTTTTTTTATTTCGGAATCCATAAAATAACTCCTGAAAAATCATAGACAGAGCTATTTCATTAACTTCCTATGAGAACAAAGAATTCTTTTTTAGACACCTCACAACATCATTGATATAAAACGTTGTTACCACTAATTGGAATAAATTCTTACCTTCCCAATTGTAAGTCAGTGCTGTTCAAGATTTCTTTCTGATAATGTGGCAAGAGTAGCCTCACTTTCATCTATTAATGTCATCTCTTGTGTGCCTGCAAAATTTGCCAGAACTGATTAGAGCAGATATTAAATGATAATTGGACATTTAGTGCTCGTCAAACAGAAAGTGACAGATGGGGCACTAATTAAATTATAGTTCTGACATTATTCACAATGGTTTATGACTCTTCAGTGATGACCTTCATGCATCTCTTCTCCATATTTTTTTTCCCTTTGGTGGGGATAGAAGGATAGGAGGCTGATTGATAGAAAGGAAAACTATCTCTAAAAACACTGAGCAAAATCCCGAGATATTTAAAATGCTTAATTTTTAAGGCTATTTATCAAGATAAAACATTTTTCTGTAGTGAAATGAATAATTATAAAACAATAGGGAAACTTACTATGAAGCTAATGAACTGCGAAAAAAATACATAATCCTAAAGAATATACAAAGATAGATTATAATGACTCTATTTCTGGAAAGGGTAAAAACCTTTATTCTTACTTGAATAAAGAAAAAAATATAATTCTGATATCAGAAATGAGGATGCAGTGCTTTTTTATTAATGCCTTTTTTGTTTGTTAACTCAAGCTTGCATTACTAGTTATCTCCACCAGCTAAATGAAGAACCCTGTTGAAAAGAAAGGGGTAGGAGAGGAATTAAAAGAAATTCTAAGCCACAGTTGCTGAACCAGAACTACATTTGCTTTTTCAATTAAAAGAGAAAACACAGTGTTGATTACTTTCTAACTTTAGTTTTTAATTTTGCTCCGGTGTTTAGTAGTCTTAAAAAAATAAAAACACCTGAGAGTAAAACCTCTAAGACTTTGATAAGTGGTGAACAATCCTCTCAATCTTCTGTCTAGTGATTGACCATAATTTAAATTTAAAATTAAATCATTGTAAGTCGTAGCTCTTTCCCATAATTTTCTAGTCATTTTTTTCTGCTGACATATATGTACAGATTTAGTTACCATTAGTGATGAGAGTATTGACTAATTAGAAAATTCACCACCACCACCCCCCACACACTATAAAATGAGTAGTATAGGAGGGAAGATTATTTGTTTTTACTGATGTAATCTCCGCAATGTGTGAAGGTATAGAAAAAAGAGCAAATGAATGTAGAATTCATTTTGATTCTTTTACGTAAGGATGTTCTGTAGTTTCGATCTGATAACCAACTAGCAAATTCAATATAAAGGATTAAATGGAATAGAATTGGGGCTCCAGTTGGCCTTGTTATCCATGGGAATTTGGAGAACTTTCTTTACCCTTTAAAATATTACTTTTTAATTGGTAAAATAACATGGCTTTATTAAATGTTTTATAAGTCTTTTCATATCTTTAAAAGTCTTCTTTTGTTATGGGTAACTTTTATGTTTTAAGCCAATAGAATCAATCTATCTCAATAGCAAATTATTTTTAAAGAAATTTTAATATATTACCAATAGCATAATAGTCTCTATATTACTCAAAGAAATGCACATGTATTCACAAATATAATGGAAGAACAGTGTTTAAAATTTTTTTTTGGTTAATAACAGCTATTCAAAACCTTTACAGTGTTTCTTGTTTTCATGTTGGTTGTTGCATATGCAGGTTGCAGTTGTAGGTATTGGAGATGTTTGTGTATATTTCTGTAGGCCTTTTAATTAAGCATTCTTTTGCTGCTAAGATATTTGTCTAAATGGTTCTAATATAAGCAACATAGTGTCCTTTGCTATCCTGTTCTGATAACTCCAGTGAATTAGAATATGATGTTATTTGACCATAACATATTCTTGAGAAACTTAGAGATTATGGTTTCCTTTATCCTTTCCTAGGTGCACATGGAAATACAGAATACAAATACAGAATTTTCTCTGTTATTCATTCATTCATTTTACATTTTGACAGGGAGAAACAACTAGTTTTCTGGTTAACAACTGCTGGAATTTTCTTAGCTTCTTCTTGCAAATAAGAACATTTAAACTTCTTCGATCTTGTGTCTCCTCTTTTCCAAGATACGTGAGAAATCACCATTGCCGAGAGTGTTTCTATGATTCCTCCTGGAACTTAGTCAGTATCTTAAATGTCAATAACTGGACTCTTGAGTTAAATTAAAATTCTAGACACTTTGGGTCCATTACTCTGCTCATTGTGGTTTCATCTTGCCTATAAATGTTCTATTAGTGTTTTTTTCCTTTTTAATTTTTTAATGTTTATTTGTTTTTGAGAGAGAGAGAGTGAGAGAGAGAGAGAGAGAGAGAACATGAGCAGAGGAGGGGAAGAGAGAGAGGGAGACACAGAATCTGAACCAGGTTCCAGGCTCTGAGCTGTCAGCACAGAGCCTGACGCGGGGCTCTAACCCACAAACCGTGAGATCATGACCTGAGCCAAAGTTGGACGCTTAACCGACTGAGCTACCCAGGCACCCCTCCATTTTTATTTTAAATACTTCTCCTTTGCAGAGAACATGGAAATAAAATAATACCTAAAGGTTTCCAGTTTTGTATTTCTTTTAACCTTTTTAACAATGATCTTCCTTAGATGGTATCAATGTTGTTTTCTTACTGAGAAAGCCTTTTGTTCCCATGTTTCATAAGACTCACTTATTTTGCCTATTAACTACTAAATACCATTTGGTTTGAAAAGATCCAGAGCTAGGGTGATAATCTGAAGTAATTCTAAACATTAGACATGAGAAATCTTTGTTTTTTCCTAAATAGTATTTGAGTGAAGAGATGGGCTCTTGAAAGCATAGGAATACAGCTATGATTAGCATTTTTTTTAAATTAAGCTAAGTATAGAATATTAGAATTTTAACATTATGTATTTAGCTCACCGATGATATTGTAAACTTCAATGAATAATTTAAATGTCTAGTTTGCATTATGAAATTTTCATTAATGAATACATTCTTCAATCTCTAAAAGACTTGAGAAGCAAATAATTAAGATACTATGAGTAGAGTCAAAAGTATTAACAATCTCCACTAGAGAATTAAATGCCTTAGTGAATATATTTTCAGGTCAGAAGGGATTGTATAAATTAACCAACATATGCAAATAGAGGAGACTGAGAACAAAAATATGATGAGCTTTTCAATAGACATAATCGGTTAATGGTAGACCTGGCTCAAGAGTCTGTCTTTTGACTATCAATGTAGCACTCTTTGAATTTTCTTGTTGCAGCAATAACTTATTTACTTAAGAGTAAGGATGGGCGAGTTTTTTTTGTTGTTGTTTGCTTGTTTTTTTTTTTGAATAAAGAGCCAGACATTAAACATTTTTGGTTTTCCATTCTAGAAGGGCTCTGTTGCAACTTCTTGACTCTGTAGCCATGTAAAATATGGGTAAAAATGAGCATGACTGTATTCCAATGAAGATATATTTTCAAAAACAGATGACTGCCTGGATTTGGTTAATGAGCTACAGTTGGCCAACTCCTGATATAAACAATTTCAAAGCAATTTAATATTTTTAAAAATTCTAAGGTATACCCTTAAAAAGGCTAAAAGCATAAATTTTATGTTATATGTATTATACTCAAATAAAACTAAACTCTTTAGATCACATTATAATTCACATATCCTTATTTTAACACAGGTTTGAGTAATTTTGTACCTACTTTCAAATTGATAGTGAACAAAGGCCAGTATGGAGTTTACATTGATGAAATTATTTGTCAAATAATTGGAATATGCTAATGAGAAGTCAAGAGAAAACCAAATTATTATAGTAGAGAGTTTTGGAGAGTATCACTTAGAAGTCTGAACTCTGTGCCTTCATAACCCTGCAATGAGGCACATACCTGTTTTATTAGCAGGATAGAACTTAATAGGGAAACACAATCACCAAAGAGCTTTATATTAATATGTGGTCTAGTTTATACAGTTCGAAATAAAATACCTGTACTATTTGGCAAAGAGGTATTTTTGGTGGAAAGAAATAAAGTCTTAAAAGAAACCCAGTCTTATCCCTTGTTGTACTTATTCCCTTATGATAAGCCCCCCAAAGATTTTTCTATGTTAACCTATCCAGTTGGTCTCTTAAGAAATTGATCATGCTCACTTTTCTTTTATTCTTTCTCTCCCAACATCCTTTAAAATTTTGTGAGAGCTGGTTAGATATGAATTCCTGTCTTGACATTCCCTATTTTGCTATATAAAATCATAGTCTGCCACAAGTCAAATGATCTGTTAGCAATTCTAGGATGACAAGTAGAATCTACTGGGAGCACTCAGGCCACTCTGATATCCATCTTAGATGATGAGTTTAGAAAAAGGTGGATTGAAGCAAAGAGGTAAATTTCAGTAGATTTTGCTTTTCCCATATAATTTTTACGTCTTTACTGAGGCAGAATTGACATATTATAAACTACACATTTTTTAAATGTATAATAGTTTTAACATATTTATACATTCATAAAACTATCACCACAATTAAAATAATGAACGTATCCATTATCTCCAAATTTTCCCTGTGCTTTCTGAAATCTCTTCCTCTTGCTCCTTCCTGTCTTTCTCATCCCATTCACAGGGAACCTCTGATCTAGATTATGTCACTATAGATTAATTTGCATTTTCTAGAATTTTAAATGAGCAGGCTCACACTGTATGTACTATTTTTAACTCTTTTAACAAAAAATAGCTTTCTCAAGAAGAATCCATGCTATTGGATGTAGCAGCAGGTCGTTTATTTTGATTGCTGAGTTATATTTTATTTTATATATTCCACAAGTTGTTTATCCACTTACCTATTTATGAGCATTTTGGGTTTTTTTTTCTGTTTTGGCTCTTATAAACAAAGCTGCTATGAACATTCATGTGCAAGTCTTTTTGTGAGCATATTCTTCATTTATAATGGGTAAATGCCTTCAAGTGAACTGACTAGGCCATCCACTATGACCTATATTAGGTAAATTTTGTCTCCTTTTAATATTTTTGACTCAAGTTTCTCAGTAAATAAAGTTATTATTGTTTCCCTTCTTATTTTCCCCTGATTTGAGAAATCCCAATGTATAAGAAAAGAAACTATAAACAGAATCTAAGGCAACTATAGGCTTTTCTTTTTTATTATAAAGTTTGTTTTCCAAACAAAAGAGCTCTAAAACCTGGGGGGAGAAAAGAAAAAAAAAAAGCTTATGAGATTGAAAGTGTGGGTTTCCAAAAAGCACTTGTGAGATTTAAGTGGTAAAAGTCATTTCCACAAAGTGGAAACCCTATGATACAACTGCATTCAATTCACTTATAAATTTGGTGCAATTTACAACATTATAGATAAGAAAAAAAGGGGGGCATATGGTTTAATTTAAGAATTTGAGTCTTGACAATGTGAAAACCTTTATTATTCTCAGGAACAAGAGGTGAAAACAAAACAAGACAAGAATACTAGAAGCTTGACACAAAGCTTGTAACTTTATTTGAATTCTGACTATACATGGTTATTGTTTATTAATTCTATATATACATAATTGAGTCAATTAAGACAGATTTTACTTATAATATGTGTAAATCATAAAGAAAACTGTTATAGTTAACTAATCATTTCTACTATATTAACAACTTACACTATTTATTGTGGCTGAATTAAACTGGTTCTAGTGATTTAAATAATCAAGCAAATAAGATTGCTGTTGTTCAGTCATTTCATACCCAGTTGTAGATTGTCTTTGGCAAATTCCAAAACACAGCTCTTCTGGAGTAAGCTCTTCTGCAATAATAAACATTGCAAAAATATGAAAGGCATTTATTAATGCAAATACCATATCAAGCATTGAAAATAATAAGTGGTATTTTTAAAAAGTAAACTATACTTTATTAATAAAACATATTTTGATTTCTTTAGAAACATTGAGTATTGATTACTCAATGTTTATAATTGAGAGAAAAAAGCTTATTAAAGTATACCAGGGGCCACTGTCTAGCATATGTGCTTTATAAATCAATTAACTTAACACTTAGGAGAACTCTTTGAGATTAGTACTTTTATTAGCCTCATTTTATTGAGAATGTCCCTGAGGCAGAGATTGAATAAGCATCTTTCACAAGGGCATGTGGCCAGCAAGTGGGAGAAACAGGCTTGGAACCCAGGCTCTCACTACTGAATGGAGCTCTTAAGGACTGTACTATATAAATTATCTCCCTAGCTCACTCTTAAACATAAATGCAAAGATCAATACTAGCTTTTTTTTTTTCTGTTTTTAATGGAGGTGAGAGTACTTAAGGTTTAACTAAAGTCACTGTGGAATTAAAAATAAAATCTGTACTGAATGCAACAGCGTGACAAAGTTATTCCTTCCTCAATAACAGGGATATGAGCTAAACTTCTGGTTAGTTAGGCTTTCATTTAAACACCTTTTTAAAACTTAATCATCACAGCATGATAGCAACAAACATATCATTACATGCGGACTAGAATGAGACATGTCCACTACACACATTGTAAAATAATTCTTGATATGTCATAAAGGCATCACTCTGTTCAGCAATGGCTTGTGTCACATTAAAGAGTATCTTTCACAAAACTATTCCCCTTCAAACCCCTATCCAAGGTTGTACTTTTCATGGCTTCAATTAGAGACTACTGTGGTCCAGAAGCAAATGATCCTCCTTTCTAATGTATCCTCAGAAAATCGATGGTAACTAATGCTAAAACACAATGCCTACTTCATTCACCTCATTTCACCTCATCATGCAGGCATTTTATCTTTCACATTATCACAAAAAGGGTGAGTACAGTGCAGTAAGAATTTTGAGAAGAGAGACCACATTCACATTACTTTTATTACAGTATATGGTTAAAATTGTTCTGTTAATACTTATTGTTGTTAATCTCTTACTGTGCCTAATTTATAAATTAAACTTTATCAGAGGTATGTATGTATAGGAAAAAACATAGTTTACATAGGGTTTAGTAATACTACCTATGGTTTCAAGGCATCCATTGGGGATCTTGGCAAAGGGGACTACTGTACCTTCCAAATTAGGTTGAATTGAGCTATCAAGCCCCAAAAAGGAAAATTACTTCCAGTAGTCATGGATTCTCTCTTCATAAATAAATTTTAACCTCTCTTTCAGACCTCAGTCTCTATTTTGATCCAAACAGTTATTTATGTTTTCCTTTTCGGCATTATTGAGAGACTTCACGGCATAGCTGGCATATTTTAATAAATTTATGGTTTAGTTGGTTTCCTTAATGAGGAAGGGCAAGTGGTTAACGTATGTAACTTTATGAAATAGATTAAAAACATAAAAATCTATCTTTATCCCTATCCTTTGAGTATGAAAATAAAGGGATGACTTAAAAATAACTAAAATAATGCATTTATTTAAAAGCAAAGTAGCATCGAACATAGTAACGATGAAAATTTTATGTATCTTACCCCTGTGATGCTTTCTCACTGGATGAAAAGATGTTCTCCCATAGTTGATGAAAAAGAAATAGCATCAGGTATGAAGTTATCTATGACTATTAATCACTATTTATAGGGCAGAATAACATTGCAAACATGTCACAATGACACTAGAATTGGTTTCCAATGAAAACCCAATTAGTTTATGAAAATTATATAAGACTTTTACTAAAACTTCAGGGTAAGATCATTAAGAACTGCACGTGCTATAATATTCCAGGTCTTTGATATACATTGTTGCATTCAATATTCCCAATTTTTCTTCAGGTTAAATGCACTTATTTCCATTTTGTAAAAGAAATAGGATTTCAGCAGAGCTTATTAAAATGGTTTTATATCACAGAGCTCTTAAGAGGCAGAACCCCATATCTGGTTTAGTGGATTGGGACAGGAAGAAAAAGAGAGTGATTTGCCATGTCTCTGTACATGGTTAAGCTGTGTTTATATGTTTTGAAGACATATAAAATTTGAAGAAGATACTTCCCTTGCTAGGAAGTATCTGAAGACCAATCCATTTTTCTCTTAGTATTCATATCCTTCACATTTTTTTCTCTTCCTCCTTCCCTAAGGATTATATGCATGGTCCACATAAAAACAAAACAAAACAAAACAACCAAAAAACTGTCTTCAGCCTATCATAGAACTCAATGCATGCAGTCCTTTATTAAAAATTCTCTGGTAATAACAAAAGCCAGAGATTAGAGATACTAAATAACATGTGAATGTATAAACTGAAGTTTGATTTGGAGAGTGTTTTATAACACACACACACACACACACACACATATATACATACACACACAAACACACATATACACACATGACGACAGGTATATTTCTTTCCACACTATCTTTTCAAGGCTGTGTGGCTCTGTGGTTATCTATTTTAAAGATTCTTTTGAAATTATAGCTGGAGGAAAGCTTCAAGTTAATTTAGTCCCCATGATTGACTGAATCATGTCCCCCCCAAATTCATATACTGAAACCTTAACCACTATGTGACTATATGTGGAGATAAGGTGTTTTAAAGAGGGAATTAAGGTTAAATGAGGTCATAATGGCAGTGTGCTAATCCAATGTGACTGGTTCTTATAGGAAAAGAAAGACGCCAGGGGTATGTGCCCACAGAGAAAAGACCATATGAGAACACAGAATTCAGTCATCTGTAAGCCAAAGAGAGAAACCAACCCTACCAGTTCCTTGATCGTGGACTCCAGCCTCCAAAACTGTAAGAAAATAAATTTCTTTATTTAAGTCACTCAATCTGTGGTATTTTATAAGGCAACCCTAGCACATTAAGACAATTTCTTCACATTTTACTAAAGGTAGAGTTATGGCCTAAATATAAATAAGTTGCTCAAAGACTTAAAAGAAAATAATGTGCTTTGGATATACTATATATCATGAATCATGCTGGTGCATTTATCTGTATTCCTTTATTTTAGCCTCTGTAAGACCCTCATTGAGGTAAGTTGATAAAATCCATAATTTTTTAAAGTTCAAAAACATTTATTCATTCTTTTCTTCAGCCATAGTTGCTATATTCCAGGGTTGGCATGTGGGCAAGGTGAACATAGAGTTTGTCCTTATATTCTTGGCAAAAAATTTAAAAAAGAAAAAAATAAATTAAAAAAAAAACCCTTTTGTAATCTAACCCTTGTTTACTTTTCCAGTCACATTTCTAGCCACCCTCCAGTCTGCAATTCTGTAATAATGGTGGAAACAGATATAGCCTGGTTTTCTCTAGTCATTTGTCCTGGCTAGAGTTTATATTGGATGTGCTTTCCATGGAAGAGTAGGCAAGTGTTGTTGAAAAACAAAGATGGTTGTGCTTGAAGAGATTTAGAGAGATTTTAAGTCATTTAAGTCATTTTCAAGTAAGTCATTTCCCTCTGGGTGTATAGAATAAAGCAGAAAGGTTTTGAACAGATATTTTCTCCATACCGTCTTTTAATTTTAATTTTCTTAAATTAAAATATGGAAGAAAAATAGGAAAGTACAAATAGACAAAGATATATAACAACACATATATCAATATAACTTTCAGTTGGTCTAGAAATAGAATACTACCTTTTCTTAATAACTAGATAGTTTCTCCCTTTCAAAATAACCACTATCTTTGTTGTATGGTAATTGTTTCCTTGTCGTATATTACTGTTTTTACAGTTTTACATATATTTGTGACAGTTTTACATATAACTTGCAGCACTACCTGTTTAAGTTTTATGTAAAGAAAAGCATGCTGTTTGTGTTCTTTTTTTTTCTAGTTTTATTCATGCAGCATTGTGTTTTTAGATTTCATCAGATTAATTTATGTAGATATGTGTTATTCATTCATTTAATTGTATAATATTCCATTGATAAATATGCCATAGTTCATTATTAATGGACATTGGGTTGCTTGAGCTTTGGGAAACTATAAATAATTCTACAATGGCATTCAGTGCTACAATGGCATTCTTAACACAGAAACATGTCATTTGCCACAAATGTGCATAAGTTTAGCTAGGAGTACAACTAGTAAATCATAAGATATTCATTGACTTTATGTGATTGGTGCCAAAATCCTTTTAAAGTGGTTTCTAAAGGGCTACTGCTACTAGCAGTGTGCAAGAGTTCTAATATCTCCACATCTTTGTGATGGTCAGTCAATATATATATATTTTATCCTGTTGGACATAGAATCTGTATCATTGTGGTTCTAATTTTTATTTCCTTTATTATTAATAAGGTCAAACTACTTTTCATGAACTTGTAGGTCACCAGACAACCCTCTCTTTTAAAGTGTGTGTTCAAAACTCATTCTTATTTTTTTTTTGGATTGAGTCCCTTTTTCATAAAAATTTGAAGGAATTTTCTAAATATCAATGAATTTTAATTAAATATATTATAAATATCTCCTCTGAGTATGTGACTTGCCTTTAACTCTCTCAAAATTATGTCTTTTCGTGAACATTATTTCTTTATTTAAATGTTGTGAAATTTATCAAGGTTTTGCCTTTGTGGTTATTATTTCCTGTATCTTATTTAAGGAATCTCTCCTTAACATGAAAAATGTGAAAATATTATCTTTTGTTATTTTTTTAGAAAGTATATCGCTCTACCTTTCTCATTATGATCTATAATCTACCTGGAAATGATTGTATCTGGTTATATGTAAGAATCAAGTTCTGTATTTCTCCACAAGGATATTTAATTGAGCCACCCCCATTTAATAAAGTAGCTCTCTTTTCTTTTTCATGTACACTACCATTATTATCACAAATTATGTGCCCATATATCTGTCTCTAGGTACTCCATGCTATTCCATTAGTACATTTGTGTATATTTGTGCTAACATTATACTATCCTAATAAGTGACTCAGAAGTCTTAAAATCTGGTAAAAGAAGTCTTTACACTTTTATTTTTCAAGAGTGCTAGTCTATTCTTGATTCTCATATTTACATATAAACATTATAATCACCTTGCCAAGCTAAAAGTTTAATGAGATATTATTAAGCATCAGTTTGTAGAGAATTGACATGCGTACAATATTAAGTTTTCTGAACCATAAACATGTCATATTCCTCCATTTATACAAGCCTTAAAAAATTTTTAATAATACTTTATAAGTTTTCTACATAGAAGTCATGTACACTCTTTGTTAGATTTATTCATGGACAGTGATGTTTCTAATGTATTAAATGAATTTCAGTTTTTAAATTCCTATCTTCTTGTTTCTAGTATACAAGAATGCATTTATTTGTGTTCATTGAGCTCATATCCAAAAACCCTACCAAAATTATTAATTTTAATACCTTATATATATCTACTTTTGATATTTTCCTGTAGATAACAATATTATTTAAAACTAATATAAGTATTATTTTTCTTCCCAGTCTTTTTTTTTAACTTTTCAATATTTTTCTTGCTTTACCACATATGCTAGGTCATATAATAACATTTAATAGAAATGGTGATATCAAGCATCCCTGTTTCACTTCTGTTAAAATTAAGATAAGCCATAAATTGTGTTAATTATACTTATTCATATTCAGCTTTATACCTTTGTTTATTACATATTGTATTCTGTTTTTTGCTGAAATTCTCAATATTAACTTTTTCCTCTTCAAATTAAAAAAAAATGTTTATTTAGTTTTGCGAGAGAGAGAGCGCACAAGCAGAGGGCAGGGGCAGAGAGAGAGGGACACAAAATCCTAAGCAGGCTCCAGGCTGTCAGCATAGAACCTGACATGGGCTTGAACTCTGAACTGTGGGATCATGACCTGAGCCAAAGTCAGACGCTTAACTGACTGAGCCACTCAGGTGCCTCTCCTCTTCAAATATTTTAAGCACAACCTTTTAAAAGTTAGCTAATGCCAAGAATTTGAACTTCTGTGCATCCCTTTCTACCATCTGTTGTGTCTCTTTATTATCACCATGTTTTCCTCTCTTTATGTGCCTTGTTATTTCTTAATTGTATTCTAGATGTATTTTTGGAAGTAATTTGATAATTAGGATGATATTACCTTTCTCTAAGTTCTGTGTGTGATTCTTGAAGGGAATTAGGCATTAGCAGGCTGATATCATGTTAATCCAATTTGAGAGAATGAGATGATTTGAAGTTGCACTGCAGTTGACTATTTGCTTTAAGTTGACCTTATTCTTACCATACATTTTTTTAAGGCTCTGTTCCAAAGTGAGCATTTAAGCAGAGCCACTTCTCTTACTAAGCTCTGGTTTCCAGTCTCTGTTATACTCCCATAAGACAGTTGAAAGTACTGCTGAAACCAATAATCCCCCCAAATCTGGCTGATTCCAAGGCTGGAACAAGATACAGAATGAGCTTGGAATATTTTGTTGTGCAGGAAAAGTAAGGAATTGCTAAAAATAAATGATGGTGAATTATAAAATATATAAAGAAGCCATCTCAAAGAGGCTCCCACTGGTCAAATATTAGGCAATTTGAACACAAAAGAAATGAAATACAAAAATGAATTATAAACCATTGCAGATGTAGGGATTCATGAATCTGTATCAACAATAAATACATGTAAATAACCATTAATGCATAAAATTAACAAGGCATAAAATTGGACTATTGCTTACAGTAGAATGCCATGTACGTGTGCTAAATTCAGAGTACTGGAGTTGGAAGATAAGTAATTTTCAAGTATCATATGAGGATTGAATTAGGCAAGGATCATCTATAGATATTAAGTTTAGGAGAAAAATTTGATAAGTAACGGTATATTTGTTGGGCTTTAAAAATGTCAGGTTTCTTATTGGTTGCAAGGGAATATAATCATTATACAGTGGAACAGTCAGACAATACTCAGAGGGAGAAAATTGGTGTTACAAATGAAGGGCACATGAATGGGACATCATAATTTCCAGATGTCATACACTGCAGAGGACATTAAGATGCTTATATTGTCTTTTGACTGAGAATTTAATGAGGAAATATCAGAAAAAAAACAAGGATAGTTCTATTTAAAGGGTGTTACTGCACTACTTGAAGTTATTAATATCATAATAGTTAAAGAAAGGCTGTAAAAATGTTCCATATTAAAGGAGGCTATAGAGACTTGGCAAATAATTGAAAAGTTGACTTTAGATGAGATATTGTATTGGAGGGGGCAATGTTATAAATGGTTTTATTTTGTCATTTGATAAAATTGGTCAAAATATTGTGTTGATGTTAAATGTACTGAAATTGTTAACCATACTGCCATTATCTAAAAGAATGGTCATACTTGTAGGCTAAAGTATTTAGGGATAAAGAACCATAATATATTGACCTATATGCAAATGTTTCAAAAAATAAAAATTAGGTATGTATGAAAATAGCATAAATTATTAACAACTGAATTGGTATAAAGTGTTTAGGAGTATGTACTGAATATTTTTATTCTTGAACCCTTTATGTTAGTTTGAAATTAATTCTATACAAAAATTTTTAAAATATTAGAAAGTTCAACCTTTCAGCCACCCTATCCATATCTACCATATCCATATTCACCCTATAAATATCTCCAGGGAAAAAAGCAGACCTCTTCACTTCTCTTGCCTGAGCTCTGCTGTCCTCTGGATTTAGGCCAGCAATGTATACCTCCTTTCCTTTCCTTGTTTTTAGCTCTCAAATGCCTTCAAAGATATTCAAGAGAATCTGTCCACATTACTCAATCTGGCATTGGTGGATTGGAGGGCAATTTCATCCTTTATTTATATGAATTTTTTAATGAAAAAATTCAAATCCATAGAAGAATTATGTGCACATGATAATTCCTGTGTACACACAACTCAGGTTTTCAAATCTTTATAACTCAACATATTTTCCATTTTAATTACTTAAAATATCGCAAATTATTTTTCTCCCATTTCCACTTTATCCTTCCTAGATATAACATCTATCCTTATTTTGGTGATTATCATTTCCATGCACGCATATATGTTTAAAATATAGAAACGTATCTGTAAGCAGGTGATAGCATTGTTTGCATGAGTTTAAATTTTGTAAATATGGTATGAAACTTTATCTTGGTCAAATTCCTTGTTTATAACTGAAATATAGTTGGTATACAATATTATATGAGTTTTAGATGTACAACATTATATACATTATAGAATGCTCACCATGGTAAACATGTTAGTTACCATCTATCACCACACAAAGTTAATACAGTATTACTGATTATATTCCCTATGCTGTATTTTTCCTCTCCATGCCTTATGTATTTTCATAACTGGAAGTTTGTGCCTCTTAAATCCCCTTTACCTATTTTGCGTATCCCCCCACTCCAATCCCCTTTGACAGCCACCAGTTTGGTTTCTGTGTTTGAGTCTATTTCTGTTGTTTGTTTGTTCATTTGTTTTGTTTCTTACATTCCACATGTCAGTGGAATCATGTGGTATTTTTTTTGTCTGACTTATATCACCTAGCATAATGCCCTCTAGGTCCGTCTGTGTTGTATTGTCACCAGTGGCATAATTTTGTTCTTTTCTATGGCTAAGTAATATTCCATTGCACGTAAGACACTTCTTCTATATCCATTCATCTACCAGTAGCCTCTTAGGTTATTTCCATATGTTGGCTATTAGGAAATTTCTTTTTTATGAACAAAACATATTAATTTTTATGCTGATACTTCCACTTTATATTTATATATATTTATAATTTATATAAATTATACAATTATATGACTATACTGCGAATAATTTCCCCATTTTCTTGTCCATGAAAATGTCAGAGTTTTTATGTTTTCTTATTATAGATGATGTTACAGTGAACATATTTCTGTTATGACTGTGCATATGAGCAAAGGTTTCTTTAGGAACAAAAGTATAGGATATTTACTGAGCAGTAGGATTCCTGGGGTATAAGCAATACACATATTCATCTTAATGAGGTATTGACAAATGGCTCTTTAATTTTTTTCTTTTTAATATTTATTATTTTGGAGAGAGACAGAGCATGAGTGGGGGAGGGGCAGAGAGAGAGGGAGACACAGAATCCGAAGCAGGTTCCAGGCTCTGAACTCTCAGCACAGAGGCTCAAACCCATGGACTGGGGGATCATGACCTGAGCTGAAGTCGGATGCTTAGCCAACTGAGCCACCCAGGTGCCCTGGCAAATTACTCCTTCAAGTCCTTGCACTTAAAGAGTAATGCTTCCTTGAACAATGTCTGAGATTTACTGTTGCTCTACAGTGTACCAGAACTTGTTACTCTCAGACTTTTAACTTTTGCCTGACAGCTAGTAAATGGTATCTCACGATTGTTTAATTTACATTTCCCTGATAACTAGTGAAGTTTGGACATGTTTTAAGTGTGTACTTTCCATTTAAGTTCTGTGATTTTTTTTAACTTTACCCATTGTTCTATTTTATTGTTTTTCCTTTATTGATTAGTAATAATTCTTAATATATTATGGATATTACTCTGTAGTTATACACATTGCAAATATAGTCTTCTGATCTGTGGCATGCATTTTTGGTTTATAGCACTATTAAAAAATTTTTTTAATGCTTATTTATTACTTTGAGAAAGAGAGAGACAGAGTGCAATGGGGGAGGGGCAGAGAGTGAGGGAGACACAGAATCTGAAGCAGGCTCCAGGCTCTGAGCTGTCAGCACAGAGCCCAGTGCAGGGCTCAAACCCACGAACCACAAGATAATGACCTGAGACAAAGTCGGACGCTTAACCGACTGAGCCACCCAGGTGCCCCAGCACTATTTTTATTTTTATTTATTTATTTATTTATTTATTTATTTATTTATTTATTTATTTATTTTTCAATATATGAAATTTATTGTCAAATTGGTTTCCATACAACACCCAGTGCTCATCCCAAAAGGTGCCCTCAATGCCCATCATCCACCCTCCCCTCCCTCCCACCCCCCCATCAAACCTCAGTTTGTTCTCAGTTTTTGACAGTCTCTTATGCTTTGGCTCTCTCCCACTCTAACCTCTTTTTTTTTTTTTCCCTTCCCCTCCCCCATGGGTTTCTGTTAAGTTTCTCAAGATCCACATAAGAGTGAAACCATATGGTATCTGGCTTTCTCTGTATGACTTATTTCACTTAGCATAACACTCTCCAGTTCCATCCACGTTGCTACAAAGGGTCATATTTCATTCTTATTGCCACGTAGTATTCCATTGTGTACATAAACCGCAATTTCTTTATCCATTCATTAGTTGATGGACATTTAGGCTCTTTCCACAATTTGGCTATTGTTGAGAGCCCAGCACTATTTTTAAACTAAAAATTTAAAATTTTACTGAAACCAAATGAACTTTTACTTGATAAGATGTGCCTTTTGTGTCTTGCTAAGAAATTTATAGCATAAACTATACTGTATTTTCTTCTAAATACTTCAGTGTTTTGATTTTTATATTTAAACTTTTACTTCATTTGGGATGTTTGTATGGTGTATGCTCTAAGACTTTTTTCCTACTCAGAGGAACAATTATATCCAAACCATATATTATAGTCAACATTTGCCCCCAATGATTTGTTGTACTAATGTGTTTTGATTTGAATTTCAATTTCTTATAGACGGTTGCATTTCTGAACATTTTGCAATTTTCCTTTAGCATATTAATCTAATATAAGTAGATATGGTATTTTCTCAAACACATTTTGTAATATGTTTACCTCACTGTCTTAAAGAAAATAGCCCATTTCTCACTTATGCTACATGTCTATAGTGTTCATTACAGTCACCCATAGACCCAGACTGATGGGCAGTCATCACACATTGTTATAACATCATTATTTTTTTTTCTTTCCAAGAATTTTAAATACTTAACATTAAAATAATATTAATAGGTATAAATACATATTTATTGCTATGAAACATTCCTCTGATCTTTCCTTTCTTGTGTTCTCTTTTCCTTTCTTCTGAGGCTTTTTAACTCATACCATTTTACTTCAGCCTAAAACTTCTCTTAGCATATCTTGGCGTGCAGGTCTGTTGGAGAAAAGTAGCTCTCAGTGTTTAGCTTCCTGAAATATTCTGTTTTGCACTCATGAAATACATTTTGATATATGGTAAAACATAATAATTTAACTGGTTCTTCTTTCCTAAAATGGTCATTATTTGTGAGTTTTTCATATGACATATTTAACTTTGTCAAGTTGTTTAAAGAACACCTTTCTTATTTAAATATGGATGGCAATTTCATTGAATTTTTTATTAATTTAGTAAAAAGTAACATTGTATAAATTGAGTCATCCAGAAGCCTGGCTAGAAATCTGTATTTCATTTAAAAGCTAATATTTTTAAATTCTCATTAAAATTATTCACTAAGTACTATATGGTTATTAATATAACATTGCTAAAAAGACAATGGGATAAGCTGACATCCTTTTTGTTAAAGTTAATTATTAACACTATTAATAATATATAAATAATTTAAAATTTTTGAAGCTTGTCTTTATACTTCTGTATTCTTAAATGTCAAAAAAAAGAGAGAATTGTTCTCAGCTTGTATGAATGAGCAGAATGACCTTGAATTAAATGAAGTTCTTGGTCTTCTAATGTTCTGTATGTTATGGGATTTGATCTATGGAAACATTGATTATTTTCATTATTTTAGAGATAGCGTAAAGAAAAAAATCCCTTGATAATTTGATGCAAGTCACCATTAAGTCCTTCATCTATGAAAACTTGATTGCCGTAGGGTAGAATTATAAAAATTAGGACAGAAATATTTTAGGCAATTTTCTCAAGCTGGCTATCTGAAGGCAAGTACATGCATTTGTGTACTTACAATAATACTGCTACTAACATTACAGTAATTTTTTTTAATGTTTTTTTAATGTTTTATTTATTTTTGAGAGGGAGAGAGCAATCGGGGGAAGGGCAGAGAGGGGGTGGGGACAGAGGATCCAAAGCAGGCTCTGCACTGACAGCAGTGAGCCCAATGTGGGACTCGAACCCATGAACCATGAGATCATTACCTGAGCTGGAGTCAAATGCTCAACAGACAGCCATCCAGTCGCCCCTAACATAATAATTTTATACAAACTTCTTAAACATGCAATACTAAAGTTTGCATCCCTCTTGTTTTTCTCCCATTGAGCTTTTGAATCCTGTATTTACCCATCTAGATTATTAAAAATAAACCCATTGACCCCAAATGGCATCACTTAAGACAAATCCCTAAATAGTGGTTTAATACCTAATCTAAATGCGGTTCAACCTCCCCCGAAAAAGTAGTCTCAACCCATCAGTCAAGAATTTTCTCCAGCTTTGGTTTTCTTTTTCAACATTGCTTTGGCTATTTGGGTCTTTTGTGTTTCCATATAAATTTTAGAATTGTTTGTTCTAGCTCTGAGAAGAATGCTGGTACTATTTTGATTAGGATTGCATTGAATGTGTATATACATTTTTCCAGAGAAGACTTCCAAATGGCTAACAGACACATGAAAATATGATTAATATCGCTCCTAATCAGGGCAATACAAATCAAAACTACATTGGGTTACCACCTCACACCAAAGTGGTTAAAATTAACAACTGAGAAAACAACAGATGTTGGAGAGTATGTGGAGAAACAGGAACCCTCTTGCATTGTCAATGGGAATGCAAATTGGTACAGTCACTCTGGAACACAGTGTGGATGTTCCTGAAAAAATTAAAAATAGAACTACCCTATGACCCAACAATAGCATTACTAGGAACGTATCCAAAAGATACAGGAGTGCTGATTCATAGGGGCACATATACCCCACTGTTTATAACAATGCTATCAACAATAGCCAAATTATGGCAAGAGCCCAAAATCCATCAACTGATGAATGGGTAAAGAAGGTGTGGTCTATATCTATCTATATCTATATCTATATCTATATCTATATCTATATCTATATCTATATCTATATCTTTGGAATACTACTGAGCAATGAAAAAGAATGAAATCTTGCCATTTGCAACAATGTGGATGGAACTGGAAAGTATTATGCTAAGTGAAACAAGTCAGTCAGAGAAAGACAGATATTGTGTGTTTTCACTCATATGTGAATGTTGAGAAACTTAACAGAAGACCATGGGGGAAGGGAAAGAAAAAAAATATATATATAGTTACAAACAGAGAGGGAGGCAAACCATAAGGTACTTTTAAATACAGAGAACAAACTGAAGGTGGAAGGTAGTGGGGGGGGGATGGGGTGAGGAGAAAATGAGTGATGGTCATTGAGGAGGGTACTTGTTGGGATGAGCACTGGGTGTTTTACGTAAGTGATGAATCACGGGAATCTATTCCCAAAGCCAAGAGCACACCATATACCCTGTATGTTAGCTAACTATATTAGTTAATCAGAATTTTCTGATTAACACCAATGAGTCTGTTTTGTGGGCCCTCTCTATCCCCTAAAGGAAGATGAAGTAATCTACACACTAAGAAACCCTGCTCTTTCCCTCTAAACAAAAGCAACTTTTCTGGAAACAATCCTTTTCTTTTGTTAATAATTTTCTTGCCCCACCCTCCCTTCTATAAAAACCCTCCATTTTGTACAACTCTTTGGAGCTCCCCTCCACTTACTAGATGGATTATTGCTGCATTTATTTAATAAAGCCAATTAGCTCTTTAAATTTAGTTGCTTAAATTTAGTTTCTTAATAAGATGCATTCTTTTCATTGCTAATTTGTAAGTTTCTATATTTTTGCTCTACTTCATACATTTGTGATGGAGATTTTTTTTTCTCTCTCCCTTTGATAAATATCTTACTCTCTACTTACTTCCCTAACAACTGGATTTATTTATCTTTTGTAGAGGTGTATTCACTGATTTAAGTTTTCTATTCCCCTTCAGTCATCTTGCTTTCTCAAGTTGCTCTTGCTCATGACATTGAATTTTATATTGGTCTTAATGACAGTTCATATAAGAAATGGTGCATGATATTTTTTTATATATTCAACTACCTGAAGTCTTTATAGATCTGTTTAATATTACCATTTTAAATATATCGAATTCATTTTTATATGTGTAGAACTCCTTTTGTGTATTTGTATTGTTAGGGAACAAGAATTCCTTTCAAGGTCCTACTAACCAGACTAAGAGTCAAATTGACATGAGATTGATTAACAGGAGAAAATCAAATTTAATAGCATGCATATGGGGACAATCAAGGAAAATAAGATATATACATCATCCTGAACTAAGGAAAAAGTAGTTGGGTCTGGGTCTTCAGAGTAAAAGAATGAAATTCATAAGAAGATGAAAAGGAATAAATATTTGGTAAACAAATGTTTGCTGGGTCATTAAAAAACAATGGGACAGAGAGGACTTTCATCAAAGTGACCTTGTTAGATTCCTCTCTGTTCAGCCTACCTATTTCATATCATAGTGTAGTTATCTATGGTGATAGCTCTTTTCCTGGAGCAATATTCTTTCTAAATTCTTTTAAGCAGTTGTGGGAAAGGCAAAGAACTTTTTATAAGTCTGCTGGGTTTTGATTGCTTTTAACTCAGAATAATCTTGGTGCCAAATTGGCCCATCTTGGGTCCACCTGCCCTTGGCCCCCAACAGTGTGCTTATATATGCAGTATTTTCCCAATCCTCTTTTTTTGCTTTCAGGATTTAACATTTACTTCCTATACCCATGTCTTTATGGTAGAAATCCATTTCCATATGAAAAACAAACAAAAGTTCTTATCTTTAACAAAGTAATACTTATATGCAAGTCTGTCAAAATGCATTCATTTCCTTACAACAATGGTTATTTTTGCCTTATTTCAGTGGAAATACATATTAAAAAATTAAGAAGATAGTTATTTACTGTTGATATAGTTTATCTTCCTTTTTCTGTGTCAGATACTTAAGTTGTCATAAAAAAATTCCTGTGGTTTCTAAGGTGGAGAATAATGTCTCAACAGAATCATTAATTTTATTGGTGTGAGTAAAGTATAAGAAGCTGGCAAAAGAAATTACTTGTCAGTCTTAACTTACTCCCCCCCCACCATTTTATTTATTTGATTACTCAATTTATGTATGAACTTTTTTCTTTCATTAAAATGTAAACCATGATTTTATTACAGGCTTAATATTCACTTCGGTGTGTTTTCAATACCATTGTGTTTCATTTTGTTTCTCATTCTTATAGATGTGTGCCTTTATTGAGTTTTTATTTGTGCCTATTTGAAGTACCCTGGTCAGATTGGTGCTATTTCAAAAAGTTGCAATTTAATTTTTCTCAACCATTTATAACATTTACTGTGTCATTCATTGTACTGTGAAATATCTTATTAGCCTAGCTTTAAATATAATTTTTTAAAAAGATATATAAATAGTCCTCATTGAACACTGGGGAGAGCTAATCATCCTGGATATAATCTCTTCACATATTTTGGTAATATATCCAAAATAATATCTGTGATCAATAATCATTCTCTAATAAATCGAAACTTTGATTTTTATTCAAACATACAATTCTACCTAACTTTCTTCTCTATTGTCTAGTCTTTTCCTTTGGTTTTAATGTTTCCTGACAAGTTCAGGGATGGGAGTGTGCCTTGTTTACCGTATCACACAGGTTTTTTTCAAATTCTACAACATAATGATGTGGAAAAAAATATTATCATTTTTAGTGCTCAGTAATGGTGATCATCTGATTTCTAGTACATGTTTTTGACTCTGTGTCCTTAATTCACTTGGATGGTAATTTACTTTCCACTACAATGTCACTAAAATAGATTTTAAATTTTATTTAACCAAGATTAGAAACAACATGCAAGACACAATAATGTCAAAACATCCATTACTCAAAATCTATTTGTTAGTTTGTAAAATTTCAATGACTTTCACTAAATCAATATCTGCACCATCCGATTGATGTATTTTTTATTTTTATATGTGATTTTAATTTATATTTATTTTAAAATTTTATGGCAGACTTTAAAGAATGTTCTATTTTTATATATTTTTTAGGAGTCTAGTAATATGTTTATTTTGAATTCAATATTACTCGGCTTTAAAGTTAAGTTGCAACCATGCTGTAACAAGTAGTGGATACTGGAATTATCTTCCCACTTAAACACTAATGTGACTGGACAAAATATATGACACAATTACTTTCAAGCACTGGACAATAAGCAATAAAAACTGTAATTTTTGAATGAAGGAAATACATGAGGTGAGCCTCATATACAATGTAGCTTGTTTGGGGGAGAAATTTATAGTATGTGGAGCACAAATAAAGTTTCATGATGTTGGTTAGAGGCTAGTTCCTTACCTGAGGGCTGGGCTAAACATGTACATGGCAACATTCTATGAGGTAAAATAAAGAGCAAGTGATACAAGACTGAGCATTGAAGGGGAGTGGTTGTTTGTGTGACTAGATCTTGGAGTTTTGACCCAATTATAGTACATAAACTTTACAACAACCTTGAACAGTTAGTGGAGACCCCAGAAAGGCCATGTCATAGGGTTAAGGCACAAATCATATGTAGGACTGAGACTTAAACCAACATAGAATAACCCTATGAGAAAATACATAAAGCCTGACAGGATCAAGAGGATTATCTCATACTTTAGTGCCTCATAAGAATAAAAGTCAAGATTCATAAATGAAGTTCAAATAATTGAGACCCCAAATAATCTATCACTGTGAAGTCCAAAATACAATTAAAAAGTTATAGTCAAGATTATAGGCAAGATTATAAATTTTAAATACCAAATATTAAAGACTGAATCCATCTAAAAGAATGAAGAGCCATTGGGAATGGTAAGTATGTAAGTAAATAGAAAAGACTACTTTGTGTTTCCTATCTTAATTTCTTTAATAAGGAACTGACAGTTTTAGACAAAACAAAATTCTTTCTGTAGTTTATAAGACATACAGAAGTAAAATAAATGACAATAGTAACAAAGAATGAGAGATTTAATGAAATTATACTGTTATAAATTGCTTACCATTTACATAAAGTATTAGAATATAAATTATATATAGACTGTGACATTGTAAGGATGCATATTGTAATCTCTCAAACAAGTACTCAAAGAGCATAAAGAATTATGCCTAAATAGCCAACAGAGGAATAAATAGAATATTAAAAAATATTTCATTAACCTGAAAGAAAATAAAAACAGAAGAGCAGAAGAAAGGTATAAAAAGAAATAAAAATAAATATGGGAATCAAACAGTAAAATAATAAAAATTTCCAATTAAAAGGAAGAATCATCACATTGATGGGGAGGGTCATGAATATGCTACTGATAAGAGTTATACTTTAGATACAAATACACAGGCAGATTGAATATGAAAGTTGGAAGAAGATATTCTAATCAAATATATAATTAAGAACTATAATGGAGCCATAGAAATGTAAGAAATAGCAGGTGTCAGGACAAGAAATGTTACAGAGATAAGATGGGAAATTTCATAATGACAGCAGAGTCAATTTGAGGAAGAAATAAAAATCATACACATGTAGACCACTCATAGTGGACCTTCAAAGTATATGAAGGAAAAACTGGCAGAATTAAGGGAAGATTAGACAAACCCAAAAGTATAGCAAGAGATTTTCATGCCCATCACTCAGATGTTAACTCTGGATGTAGGTTGGTATACCATACTCTCAGGAATACGGACCACTTCATCTTTACATTCTGCAGTTGGAACAACAACCTGTAAGCTATTTCTACTGAAACAGACATTCCATTAGCCTTTAAAGCAGATGGCTCTCTTCCTGTATCTATTCTTCCACTACTGAAAAACCTAGCTGAGACTTTAGCTCTGGCCCAGTGAGCGGAATCATCTCTATTTGCTTGACGCTCTGAGAATCAAATGCTTCTACCTGGACTGAATATTGTGTAGATTTGAGATATTGAACACACATATCCTTTTTCTAGATTGCTAAAAAAAAAAACACCCTAAGATGTATTTATGTGTGTATGTTTCTTCAAAGGATCTATAAAAGGCCAATAATATATAGATTTTGGCAGGAAAATTTTTCTAATCTACTTTATTGTCAAGTTGGCTAACATACAATGTGTACAGTGTGCTCTCGGTTAAGGGTAGATTCCCCTGATTCATCGCTTACATACAACACCTAGTGCTTATCCCACCAAGTGTTAATAATAATAATAATAATAATAATAATAGGCCAATAACATATAGATTTTGGTAGGAAATTAGAAAAAAATTTAACTTGGTCTCAAAGTTTTCCCACTGAAGCCCAATAGTGTTCAAAAATTATAATCTCATAAGGAAAGTAAATCTTTGTATTAGGTAGAACAAATAAAATGCAAAAACAATTGGTAATGCCTTCCCTAACAGATACAGTAACAGTCATGAAGGCTATAGAACACTGCTAAAGTATTTATTTGACATGTATTAAACAGAGTTTAATGGTAGTGACATTTTAATCTAATTCATCAATTTAATAGTTTTCATGAAAATGCTCCATTTATTTAGATGCTCTATGTATCTTTCCTAATCTCACTAATCATTTTTGTTTGTTTGCTATTGAAGTAGGTTGTCTTGAAAATAGTGTATTAGAACAGAAGAATATAGCCTCATAAGGCATTATCATTAAAAACCTATCTAGATTAAAAAGTAGTACGTAATTATAATTTTACAAGATTATTTTTTCATTTGTCTCAATGATGGTAAATCATTAGACCTGAGAAACCATCCGTATGGATCTATAGATACATGCCAGAGGTCATCTTTGGAAACATAATCATACATTATTATGAAGCTCCAATTTATAATGGGTTTTCTTCTAAAAAAATCTTTAGTGGTAATCTCTTCTAATGAACATGATAAATCTGATAGTCATCAAGGGAGTTTTAGCTTCAAATTTCTTTACTAAATCAGTAGAACCCCTAGGTTGAAATAATAAGTAGACAAATGATGTTGTTTTGTTCCTTTAGGGTAAATATTTTGTACCAAAAATATTTCAAATGCTGATCTTATAAATTCAAATATCTAGATTTATAAGTATTCAATCAGTAAGGTTCTAGCACTTTGAAGATTTGAGCTTGTATGGAGTTTGATTTCTGCTGACTGTGTTTTTACTGGCACAGAGTAGAGGGTGGAAGCCCTATACCTTTGTTCCTTTCACCTGCAAGGACCTCAAGGTAGCCATAAAGAGAGCAGATGAATTGGGCCCCCTGGGTGGCTCAGTCGGTTGAGCATTGGTTCAGGTCATGATTTCACAGTTTGTGAGTTCAAGCCCTGTGTCAGGCTCTGTGCTGATAGCCTGGAGCCTGCTTTGGATTCTGTGTCCCCCTCTCTCTCCACCCCACTCCTGCTTGTGCTCTGTCTCTCTCTGTCTTTCAAAAATGAATAAACATGAAATCTTTTTTAAAAAGAGAGATGACTCTTAAATATGAATTTAACTGATGTGAATATTACATGGTAAAAAAAAACCTTGTGACATTATTAATTTCAACAACTTTTTGTAAAAATTTGTCTGGAAGAAGTCTGAGGAAGTCTAGTCTGAGGAAGCACTGCTATCTCTAATCATCCTAGTAGATTGCTTCTGAAGCAAAACTGTGTCTTCAGAGAAGGCCAACTGTTGGTTATGAGGTAACATTATATGACAGTCCTGACCACTGAGTTACTCTGTAGAAAATATTGTCAGTGCTGAGGATTTCTTGGATTTAAATTAATAATAATGATTATTAAATTATCACTGTAGTATAAATTAGAAGAGCAGTTTATTCATTTACACTGAGGAATGTCTCCATCAGACAAGGAGATATCAGGTGGCCCAGTGTAACATTCTTTTAAACAGAAATTTGCATGTGAAGCTAAATTGTCAGAATTTGAAAACAGAGGAAGAGGAATTCTTTTAGGATGTGAATACTGAAGATTTTCATGTTTTTATGTATAAATTTTTACCTTTCTCCACAGCAAAAATAGATGTGCTAGTTAGATGTTATATTCCTATCCTCTTGTTGGGGGTATTTCTTTTCTCTATCATATTTGGTAGGTTTTCTCAATATCCAGGGATAACCAACTCTAAAGGAAAAACCATCTAAATTTGTAGTGTCTGCCTCTATGTACACTCTATGGTGTACATATCATCACCATGGCCAAGTTCAAGCTACCAATATCACTAAGTGCACAGGTGGGAAGAGATGCACACAACTCAGCTCTCACAAGCCAGCACCAGCCGGCTTTGTCACACCAATGCACTATCAATTTCCTAGATACTACTTTATAAGCATTCACTCTTGAAAAACTATTCTTCTTAGGGATATTTTCTTTTTTTTTTTCCTCCCTGATTATTTTTTTTTAAGTTTTAATATTTAAGTAATTTCTGCACCCAACATGGGGTTGAACTCATGATCCTGAGATCACTAGTTGCATGTTCTACTGACTGAGCCCGCCAGGCTCCCCTGAAGGATATTTTCTTTAAATATATTAAACATATCAGATTATAATCATATCCTAATCTTTTGAAACTTAAAATATTTTAAGTTTCATTCTTATCTATCACATATTGATACTATGATTTACTTTCCAGAAGTACTTCTTATTTTCAAGTTTTTGGGGAGCTCTTTGTCATTGCTTCCTTGTTTTTCTACTATAGACTTCCTAATGTATTTAATACCTATATCTAATACCAGCTGCCTCAGAATCTCTGAGAAAAAAGGCCCTTGAAATAAGCATATTACTACATTTCTCTGGAGAAAGATTATTAAACTTTGAGAATTTTGTTCTAAAGGAGTTGCCTTTTCCTTAAAGTCAATTTTAACATAGCACTGATCTTTAATATAGACAAATGCAGTCAAAAAGAAGTGGGGAATTTGAGAGAAAACAATGGGAAAAAGTTCATTTTAAGAGTTCATGAAAATATAATCTTGATGGACTTGACCTTAGAATGAGGACTTATTTCTGGAAGTTTTTCTTTTCTCTAGTTTTGTCATCTAGTAAACAGACTCTTTATAATAGTAGTTCTCAGTCATCAGGAATAGCAGGATCCTCTGGTGAGGTCAAACATGTATGTAATTATTCTATATGATACTAATAAGCAACCAGGATTAAAAATCACTTCCAATGGAGATCCCAAGTCTTCTTGGTTCGTGACACCTACAGTAATTTTTTTCTAAGAACCCCTAAAATAAAACACCTGAGTTTTGTTTGAGTATTAGTTCCAAGCATCTTAGTACCTTATATGTCTTACCAACTTAGCAGTGGTTTGAAAATTAATATATATAAATTGAAAGAATAAAACAATATTTTTCTTACTTTCTTAAGAACCAAAATCATGGTGGAATGTGTGCACATTGTGGACAATGCACAACTCCTCAGAACATGGATTCAGGTTGAAGACTTCCATCCACAATGGTTTTTTTCACTGTACTTGACTTTTAAGATAGTGACTAGTAAATTCTGAGCTTTGAAAAGAGAATATGCCATTGAAAGGAAGAGAGTATGATCATGAGTTGATAGTTTCTGTTTCTCTTGAAAACTCAAGGTATCTCAGAGAGACTCTGTGGCACCTTGGCACACAGTTTGGGAACCATAGACTTAAAGAACAAATTTTATATGAATGGGCAAAAGAATGAAAAAAAATCTCAAAGAGATAGAGAGCAAAAAGAACTTGATGAGAGCCGGGTTTGCTCATTAAATTGGGATTTTCTCAAATTTTCAATGGTAATGATGAAGGTGATGATTATAAAAAATAACTGTCATTTGATAGGAACTATGTACTAATCACTACATTTTTAAAAATTTTTTTTAACGTTTTTTAATTTATTATTGAGAGACAGAGAGAAACAGAACATGAGCAGGAGAGGGGCAGGGAGAGGGGAGACACAGAATCCGAAGCAGGCTCCAGGCTCCGAGCTGTCAGCACAGAGCCGGATGCAAGGCTCAAACCCACAAAACGTGAGATCATGACCTGAGCTGAAGTCTCATGCTTAACTGACTGAGCCACCCGGGTGCCCCTAATCACTACATTTTATACACTGTCCCAATTAATTTTTAGAAACAAATTTAAGAAGTAGGCACTATTATTCCTAGTTTTTAGCTATGAAAAGTGGAGGCTTAGAGCTTTAACTACTTCCCCAGCTAGCAAATGGCACAGCTGGGTAGGGAAGGTGTTTTGGTTAAATATAGCATTTATAAATTCTTCCCAGTAGGAATCTACCTTAATCATGAAGAATGGAATTGATAAAGTCCTGGTCTCAGTACAAGCAGGCAGATCAAAAGGTAAAGCAGAGAGAAAATAAAAAATTCCTGACATAGATACAGGTATTGTAGAACTGGATGAGAAAAACAATGGTGAAATCCCAGTAGTTTGGAGACATGGAATGCAGGTGTGTGTGTGTGTGTGTGTGTGTGTGTGCGCGCGTGCACATGTGTGTGTGTACAAATACACACCTGTATTTAAAATTCCCAGATGTTATTTAGCTAGGGTTGTGTCCAGTTGCAAATGAGAGTTAGAAGAGGGGGAAAAATAATGTAAAACTAAATTTTAGAGAGGAAAGGATAGATAACATCAATGAAAGGGAAGGGAAGGGTGAGGACAGAGTAAGGACAGCAGCTTGTCATCTTGCACCTTCCTGAAACTGTCTATCACTATTGCCTTCTACTTGCAATTCAAAACTTTTTAAAGTTTACATTTTTAAGATGTAAATCTATATTTCTCTTAAGATAACCCCTATCTCAAACACGCTGTTAAATTTAAACAAAAAGACTGGACTAAGGACTTTTTTTCTTTAAAATATTCCTTTCTTCTTGGAGGCTGTATGTTACTTCATACTTGTTAGGTTGAGCTCAAAAGGTGACTGAGACTAAAGGCAAAGTTCTTGAATTGCCTGTGTACTACTGAAAGCTTGTAATGACAAGTGCTAATTTGTATTTATGAAGGAATGCCAAGTAATAAAAAAAGGCATGCAATGTCAGAAATATGAGCGTATACTTTAAATCAGTAATCCTCCTCCAGAGCATTTGTTTTAAAGCTTTTCTGTCACTAGTCCGAAAATATAATAGGGAAAGATAGGATTCAGTAAGGCAGAAAGGGAGAGGCTAGGGCTTGAAGGTCCCTGGGTGGGGAAAAACACATATTTTAAAACATTTCTTCTGGAAACGTCTGACCTTCAGCTAACTCCCTCAGGCATAATGTTCCTCTTAAGAAGGTAACAGATACCACCTACTCCCCCTTGTGTTCCCCTCAGGAATTTGACAATCAAATTAACCACCTAAAATAAGTAAACCATAAAACATATATTATACAAGTGACAGTATGACCATAGTCTGACTCCTCACACGATAGAATTGAGCCAATCAGGAATGAAGGACTCAGCACCTAGAGTGATCAAACCAATAAGGGTAGAATCTGAGAAGGAACAAGGAAGAAGGGAAGGTAACCTGACCAAAACCCAATAAAACAAAGCCCCTGGCCTGTAGTCAGGGGTATTCACTTTTGAATGCCCCTTCTCTGTAAGAGAACTTCCATACTATTCTTACTTTCTGATCTTATACTCTATTAAACTTTTGCCTGCTGCTCACTTTATTCTGTGTCTACCTCTTCATTCTTCAAAGTGGTGAGATGATGAACCCTGGGTATTGAGGGCAACAAAAGAATAATAAGACAAACAAAGAGTAAGAAGAAATTACATGTTGTTAGCCCTCCCCTTCATTTCTTCCTTATATCCTCCCCACCTCCTCAACTAGACTTATGTTAGTCATTAGGCTTTTGGAACCTACATTATTAGACTGAACCTGTAAGGGAAACTGATCCATATCTAAGAACCATGTGATTTATCTTTGCACACTTCCCTATATTCACTCTGATGTTTTACCCTGTCTTCATTGCTTAACGAAGTAGTCTTTTGCACGTCAATACCCCTTGATTTAATTAGCATAATTCCTGACAAGTGACAATCATTTAATACATGTTTTGGATGAATTAATAAAATCTATCCCACATAGATTTATACTGTTGTCTAAATAGTTTCCTTAATGTATCTTAATTGACAACTGTCTAATTGAGCTTCTTTGGGTCAGATTTGCTCTGCTCACAGAGAATTATCTAATGGCTACTGAAAGGTCATCCAACCTTCAATATATCAGCCTCTCTGCTCTTCATGCTTCTATTAACTACCTCCAGTGACATGTGCCAAAATACTCGGTCTGCTGTGCACTCCAGTTGCAATTGACTACCTTCTCTACTTAGTTTTCTTGGTCTGAGAGCCTCTGCTCCCTTTCCCTCTTAGCTTCATGCTACCACCTGTCAAATCCCTCTGCTTTCTGGAAGGTCATTGCAAACATGCTCTTTATGGGGGAAAAAAACAATTGTCCTTCTATCCTTTCTAGTTTTTGACTGAGAGCCCCCTGTAATAAAAGATTAACAGAAGAAAAACAAATAAGTTTAATGGCATGTATCCCTCCTGTATGCATGGGAGAGACCCAGAAAAACTGTTTCACTTCCTGAAATGACCCAAGCCATTGCCTTATATATTCCCAGCTAATGACAAAAAAAAAAAAAAGATGTTGAGTTTTGAAGCCTGGGCAATTATGGAAGGTTACCAGACAAGACACAGTAAACAAGGGAAAGTTTGTCATGTACATTCAAATCCTTGCCTTCTCCTTTGATAAGAGTTTTTAGAGTTTCAGTCATCCTTCTCTCCCTGGTACAAAGAAGGAGACAGCCTTACAAATGGAGATTTCTCTTAAAAATAATTTAAGTATCTTTTGGAAAAGGGTAACATTTATTTGCTTTTCAGAGCTTTTCTTGTGTGTGCTGTTTTTTTTTTTGTTTGTTTGTTTTGTTTTGTTTTGTTTTAATAACCAGCCCAAAATAATCCTTATACCAAAGAGGCATATTTCAGGGTGGCATATTATGCTCTCCTTTACTCTCTCTTTTAGCCCCCTCTGATTTATATGGCTTTAATCACTTCCTCCTTTTTCTTCCAGGAGGATTTTGCTTTGATATTTCACATAGCATTTGTTTTGCCTTTTGGGATAGATGGGTTTTTGCATGAGAGTTAAAATGTTTGTTGAATAAGTGAATGAATGTTCTATTGCTCACTCTTAAGCAGAGTATAATTCATCATATAATGCTCAACTGTTTCACTTAATAGTTTGTAGATAAATATCTGCTTTAAGTCGTTACTATTACTATTTGAGGTAACTCTTTGTGTTCTAACAGGAGAGAAATTTGAGAGCATGTCTGACAACACTGCTTGATTTTACTTTTCTCTCAAAGACCAATGAAAGAAAAGTTTTTTGGAAGGGTAGTGTTATCTACTGCTTTTTTGTTTTGTTTTTCTTATATTTATATTTATATTTATACTTATATTTATATCATATGTATATATATAAATATATATATATTTTTTTTTCAATGTAGGTGAACTCTCCAATTCCTTTTATTCTCTTTCCTATTCTCCTTTTCTTCTTCAATCTAGTCCCTGCTCATAGAAACTTGTACATTGTTCAAATGCTATTTCTTATGTCAAATGATATTTATAAAATCAGCAAGCTGACTGGGCTTCTTAAATATACAGTCTCTATTTTTTTTTAAATGTAGCTTTAGAAATAGTGCTTTGTAAATAAGAGAAAATTGAAAGAAGAAGTTCAATATATTGCTCTATGAGGCCCACATGGTAAAATGAGTTTTAATGCAGATTGAAGTCAATTGTATCACTTGACATGACATGTCTTTCCACAAATTCCTTTTGTGTATGATAATGCCACTCTTAGGCAGTGGATTCATAGAGGGGATCTGAATAGGTAATGATGGTAATTTGCCTCATGCAGGAACAGGGTAAAAATGCCCTCCTTTATTTACCATGTTAGAGGAGGAAAATGATGTGGAGTTTGCTTTAGAAATACATGGTAAAAAGGAAAATTGATCTTTGTCTATGTTTTCCCTCTTTTGTTGATGTGGGAGCAATATTGAATGGCTTCTGGCAACTACTAATCAATTGCTATCTTCCTCCTGACAATCCTTTCTGTCATTGTTTGATACTCTTTTATCTCTTTTCTTGGTACATGTTATATTAGTACTATTCACTCAAATATTTATTGAGTGCTTACCTGTAGTCCACACTGAGCTAGATGTTATGGGGAGTAAATATAAGTACAGAAGAAGATGGGGCACCTGGGTGGCTCCATTGGTTAAGCGTCCGACTTCAGCTCAGATCATGATCTCACGGTTATTGAGCTTGAGCCCCGTTTCTGGCCCTGTGCTGACAACTGGGAGCCTGGGGACTGCTTCAGATTCTGTGTCTCCCTCTCTCTCTCTTCCCTGCTCACACTCTGTCTCTAAAAAATAAATAGACATTTTTAAAAAATATTTAAAAAATAGATATTTGTTATTTTTAATATATTTCAGATGAAAATTAGCACAGTTACAAGGTAAACCAAAGTATTAGGGTTACAGTAAAACTTTGGATTGCAAGTAACTTGTTCTGCAAATGTTCTACAAGATGTGCAAACATTTCTAATAAATTTTAACTTGATAAACGAGCAATGTCTTACAATACGATTAGTACGTGACCCTGAGCATCACATGATCACAACTGAGTCAATTGTTCTTCTCTCTCTCTGTCTCTCTCTCTCTCTCCGTCTCCCTCTCTCTCCCTGTAGGATTGTGGGTAATTTTCAGTGCAATGTCACATTTCTACGAAATCCTCAAAGGGAGGCAAAAGCAAGTGTCATTGGATAGGTTCCTTGTTAAAATTTGCGCAAAAAGAAAAAGATTCCATTGAGTCAATAGAGAGCAGTGATTCCCTTAGTGATAGTAAAAGTCATCCTTTTTTGTGTTAGATAATGCAATAACCCTCCTCTCTCTTGCCCCCCTCACACCAGACACAAAGGTTTTTGAAGGTAAGTGCAGGTGAATTCATTTATTTTTCTTTATATTTTGTATTTTTATTATATTTTATTATATTACATTATTTAATCATTTTTAATAAATATTTTTGGGTTGTGGAATGAATAATCTGAGTTTCCATTATGTCTTATGGGGACATTCATGTTGATATACAAATGCTTTGAATTACAAGCATGTTTCCTGAATGAATTATGCTCATAAACCAAGGTTTTACTATATTTGGATGTGAAAAAAAAATGGAAAAGCATTTCCTCATATGAATTAAATAAATGTCTGCAGCTTTTGTTACTTGTAATGAAGAGATGTCCTTTTTATTTCTCTAAAAATGTTAAAGAAAGCTTCAACAACTCTCATGAAAATACTTTTAAATAAGTATAAAAGAAACCTACATCTCACTTCCAGAGAGTCTAATGTAATAGTCAGCACATGGCACAGCAGCTATTTTATAAAAGCTTCCTCAGGTAATTTTTTTCAAGTTTATTTATTTATTTTGAGGGAGAGAGAGAGTATGCACGAGTGGCAGAGAGAATCCCAAGCAGATTCCACACTGTCAGTGTGGACTCAGGAACCAAACCGTGAGATCATGACCTGAGCCAAAACCAAATGTAGGACACTTAACTGGCTGAGCCACCCAGGCACTGCAACCCCAAGGTGATTTTGATGAGTATCTGGTAACTAGAAATACTGCTGAATACATTGTTAGCTTTCAAGTCAGGAAGAATTGCCCACAAAGGTGATGAGGTAACATGTAGTGACTGTGCTGGATTGAAATAGCAGTGGAGAAGTTTGGCCATTTTAGTAAACATGTGTACTCTAACAAATATTGAAACTAATACTTGAGTGAATTTTCATTAATGTCTAATTCAGTATACTGTACACATGCTTTTTAAGAATTTTTTAATAGTTTCTGTCTTCACTGACATTTCAAAAAATCCCTTTCTTCTTCTCCAAAATCATGTGGCTACTAACCTATGTCCCCTGTGGTGTTTTCCATGTAGTATCATCTAGAGCTGTATGTGAGAGCTAGGAAAAGACAGGGTGAGGGAATGAGTGCTAATTAACATTACATTTGATATTAGCAATATGCTAGCTTTATAAAATGAACTGATACGCTTCCCAAATATGTCCAAGTATATATATATTTAAATACACACATATAGGGGCGCCTGGGTGGCGCAGTCGGTTAAGCGTCCGACTTCAGCCAGGTCACGATCTCACGGTCCGTGAGTTCGAGCCCCACGTCAGGCTCTGGGCTGATGGCTCAGAGCCTGGAGCCTGTTTCCGATTCTGTGTCTCCCTCTCTCTCTGACCCTCCCCCGTTCATGCTCTGTCTCTCTCTGTCCCAAAAATAAATAAACGTTGAAAAAAAAATTTAAAAAAAATAAATACACACATATATATATATACATATATATATGTATATATATATATGTGTGTGTGTGTATATATATATACACACACACACACACACACATATATATATATATATGTAGGTTTTGTTTTTGTTTTCTTGCAAGTTTGAAAGAATTCTCTAGTAAGCCCACTGGATTGGCTGTTGGGCTATAATAATTTTCAAAATTTTGATTGTCATGATATCTAAATATCCTGCCTTTTTCATTAATCATTTTTAATTTATTATATCATATAATTATCCATTTCACATATATTTTCAAAATACCGATTTATGTATATTTTCTCATTACATCTTTATTTCTAATATAGTCACATTCCTTTGAATTTTTAATGTTATACAGTCTTATTTTTATTTTCTTTTTTTCTAACCTATGAATTTTTAAGTAGGACAATGATCTTGTTATGTTCATGTGATGTGATTATTATAGTTCTCGTCAAATTTTATTTAAATCAAATTATCCACAGATTCTCTTTGCCTGCTATTGTTTTGTAATTTCATTGCCTTTTGTTTTCTGTGTTTGATACCTTGAGATGTGATTTTTATTCAGTTGATAATTTTATTGACCAACCAGAACACTCTCTTAAAACTTTGATGTTTCATCAATAATCTGAATATATCACAGCTGTATACCATGACTACAGCTTCTATCAGGGTTATTTGGACTCAGTAAATATGGACTTAGTTTTCTTAAGTATAAAAGTTCCAAGTGAGACCATAGGAGATGGCTATGAGTGTGTGTGTGTGTGTGTGTGTGTGTGTGTGTGCGCGCGTGTGTGTGTGTGTGTGCGTCTATGTCTGTGTATAAAACATAACAGAATTTTTAAATGTCCCTAGCTGTGTCCATGTGTCTTTTTAAGATCGACTAATCTATCAGTTAAATATGCCATCATTCTTCTATCCAGAAGAGCCATTATAAAATATATTTGATAACATGTTCTATTACTTTAATTAGTCTTTTGAATTGAAATTTATTTATATCATCTTAATTTACTGGATAACTTCTATAACTCTTTTTAATTCTCTGTTTCTCTCTCTCTTTTCTCTGTCTTTACCTTTTTGTTATGTAAGCTTTCATCCAGAAATTCTCATGAGTAGAAGAGATTCTTTTGGATTAATCATTGAAACTGCATAGTGTATGTAGAGTGTATAAACGGGGGAACAGGTGTGAAGGCAAGGTTTACAGTATTCCTTTTGACATCATTAAATGGTCAACTGTGTTGATATTTTCCAGAATGTTGGAATAGGTTCCACTTAAGCTGCACATGAAGTCATAATTGTCTAGTGTTCATTTAATTCTCAGTATTATTATCAGAGATTTTAGCAATAGTATACCAAGTCACAGCTTTCATCAGTATACAAATGTAATAGATATTGAGAGATCCCGGCCATGAATCTGACTTGTTCTTTGTCAAATTCATCTCAGAGCCAATCTAGAATTCTAGAGTCACATTGCTAGTTTTCAAAAAAAGAAAAAAAAAAACGGGTATAGATATACACTTTGATTGGCAATGATAGAATATATTCCCCAGTTACCAAAGTTATTTACAGTTGACAGTCTGACACAAATAAAGATTAAATAGAAGCACTAACGGCATTCAGTTTCACAAAGTCATTTTTTTCTTGATGCTCAGCCAGTTAGTAGTCTTGTAAAACCTACTTTGTCAGAGATAACAGATTTGAATAGGGCTGTGATGACGTGGAGGGTTAAACTTGGATAATTGCATACGTACATTAAGTGCATCAGGTCTGAGTGCCTGCCATTATCTGGGGGGGTGGGGATCCTGAATTTTCTTTTGATTCATCACTTTTCAAATGCAAAATAATTGTAGGATTGCAAACTTTTGACCTTTACAAAATGTAAAAAGAGAGGAAAATACTTTCTATCATGTCAATAGGTGGTTTCTTCAAAAATTATCCAGTGATTCATTTCTTACCTTAGTTTAGACCACTTTTGGTAACTACCTAGATTTTGTTACAAATAAAGCAAAAACACAAACATCTCTTTTCTCAATTGCACTATTTTGATAGCTCTAGGTGGATAAGATTTATTTAACCTATGGAACACTTTAACATGGTTTACCTGGCAAAGGTTTGGCTCATGCAAGTTTCCTGGCATGATTATTAATAATTGCCCTTTCACACCCCAAAGTGTACTAGTTTGGATGATAAATTATATGATCACTCTATTACCAGTTCTATCAGTCAAGGTTCTCCAGAGAAACAGAACCAGTGGAATATATGGATCGATAGGGGTAGAAATAAAGATTCATTTCAAAGAAATGGCTCAAGCTATTGTGGGAGCTGGCATGGTTGAAATCTATAGGTAAGTAATCTGGAAACTCTGGGGTAGGAGTTGAAGCTGTACTCTTAGGAAGAATTTCTTCTTTCACAGGGAAACTCAGCTTTTCTCTTAAGACCTTTACACTGATTATATAAGACCCACCAGCATTATCAATGAAATTTCCTTTACTTGAAGTCAACTATTTGTAGCTGTTAAGCACATGTACAAAGTACCTTCACAGTATTAAATAACAAAATTCAACCTGGTAATTTGAAGGTTTCATTGGATTTATTAAATAATTCATGAATTGGCTGAAGCTCATCTGCAAGTAGATTGGTGCTTGGAGGAGTTACACAAAATAGGTTTTCATGGATGGAGGGTGAGGACAAGAAAGTCATGAACAAAAGAAGAGGATTGTTCCAGAGGAGGCTGTTTGCTAGGGGAAAATGCAAGAGGTCTTGTATTATAGATTACCTGATCTTTCTTTGGGGGTTGGAGAGGACCCATGTGACCGTCACTGGCACTGATGGGAAGAAAAATTTCCTTACTGACCAGTTAGAGCCACATTTCTAAGGAGAGGTTAAAAGTGCAATTAGATGGTGTATTAAGTCCTGGTTTGGAAACTCTGACACCACTTTGGGCTTATGGTTTTCTTTCTCTTTCTTTCTCTTTTCTTTCTTTCTTTCTTTCTTTCTTTCTTTCTTTCTTTCTTTCTTTCTTTCTTTCTTTCTCTCTTCTTCCTTCCTTCCTTTCTTTCTCTTTCTTTCTTTCTTTCTTTCTTTCTTTCTTTCTTTCTTTCTCTCTTCTTCCTTCCTTCCTTCCTTCCTTCCTCTTCTTTCTTTCTTTCTTTCTTTCTTTCTTTCTTTCTTTCTTTCTTTCTTTCTTTCTTTCAACAATAGCAATACCTATAATACTATAATAGCTCACACCTCCCTTGCAAAACACCTTGGCCCTCTCTACTTGTAATCTTTGCAAGTTAACTCTTGTTTGTGGTGGCCTGACACTAGAGAAGGTGGGCAGCTTTTTAATGCAGTGGGTTGCTGATAAGGACAGAGACAGCCTCCCACTAGTGAAAATCTTTCAGTAGGCTACACATTGCCTGTCTTGTTGTTTGTTTTGTTTTATTGTTGTTGTTTTTATTAGCATTATAATCCAAACTAGGATGCCTGCCAGAAAAATTGTGTTCACAGATGCGTCTGACTTTGATGCTGGTGGACTTCCTGTTTTCCTTGGTTTATCTGTACTAATGTAGTGTCATTGCATTTGAGATGTGAGTTAAAAGAGGACATAGGAGTAAAACTACTTAAGAAGCCTGGGGCACCTGGGTGGCTCAGTCAGTTAAGCATCTGACTTCAGGTCATGATCTTGCGATCAGTGAATTCAAGCCCCCTGTGGGGCTCTGTGCTGACATCTCAGAGCTTGGAGCCTGCTTCAGAATCTGTGTCTCCCTCTCTCTCTACCCCCCTCCACTCGTGATCTCTTTCTCTCTCTCTTTTTCAAAAATAAATAAACATTAAAAAATAAAAAATAAAAAAAACTACTTAAGAAGCCAGATGTAAAGTCATTGTAAATGGCTGATCTACTGGCTTCCTTGCACTCTGAGAAACTTTAATTTTTTTCCCCTGGGATCACACAAAAGAATGCTTGAGATGGCAAACATTAAGTCTTATTCACACTTGTCCTCCATCCAGGCTGGCCATTCCATGGACAGGAATTGTAGTTGTTGAAAAAAGACCGCTCTCGAGAAAAAAATGATGCCACTCCTCTGGATAAGGCCAATGTAGAGCTGTTGTCTCATGTGTATACTGTTCTCTAAAAAAATGGTTTACATGGAGAAAGTCTGGCAGGAATGAAGCCAACATGTAAAGAGAGCAATGGCAAGATCACATAAAGAAAGAGAAGGCTAAGGAGTCATAGATACTTGGTTCTTCCCAGCCCAGTCAACATAAGTGCTAGTGAAGAAGCCTTCAAAGATGACCCTACTCCAGCCACCATCTAATTAAAACTGCATGCAACCCCAAAAACTGGTTGCCTTGGCTGAGCCCTGTCCCCTCAGATTTGTGAGCAAAATACATGTTATCCTTTTTAGCCACTATTTTGGGGTGGTTTGGTATTACTCTAATAGATAACCAGAACCATAAGACAGATAAAAACAACAAAGACTAAAGTGAGGTACTGGCTCTTCCAATGAATCCAAGTGGGCACATTCAAGTTATTAAGAAGGAAGATCCATCCATGTACAGTCCTAAGGACAACAAATGTTTCTAGGAGTCTTAGAGTCAACTAGTCTCATTTACTTGTTTTATGGATGACAACTTATTTAAAAATTCAAATTAAATAACTATCTTCCTTATATGAATTCTAAGGTTACCACGCAAACATAACAAATGATTTCAAGCAAATGAACTTCTAATTATTATATTTCTCATTGGAGAATAACAGATTGAAATTAAGGTTTTATGCATCAGTTTAAATATGATAGTATAATAAAGCACTGCATAAAAACATCTGGACTATCTATGTGTTCAATGCCAGATGTTTTAAAGTTCTAATACTTTATTGGGGGATAAATAAAAAAGCATTTTGCTTTTTTTATTATAATTATTATTAAAATGAGAGCCACAATTAGTAATGGATTTTTTTTTCCAATAGTAACTATAGTGGCAAACCTTAGAATCAGAAACCCAGCACACATCCGATCCTAAATGAAAGGCACAGAGTTGTAAAGCAAAACCAATAAAATGGTGGAGTTATCTATTTATAGGGTAGGGTTAAAGATGACCAAAATATGTTTAAAGGGAATGAAAAATTAACATTAGGAGAGCATGGATGGAACTAGACTGTGTTATGCTAAGTGAACTAAGTCAGAGAAAGACAAATATTATATGATTTCACTCATATGTGGAATTAAAGAAATACAACAGATGAACATAGGGAAAGGGAAGAAAAAATAAGACGAAAAAAAAAAAAAAGGGAGGCAAACCATAAGAGACTTCCAAATACAGAGAACAAACTAAGGGTACCTGGAAAGGGGTTGGTTGGGGAATGGGCTAAATGGGCCATGGGCATTAAGGAGGGCACTTTTTAGGGGCGCCTGGGTGACTCAGTCAGCTAAGCTGCCGACTTCGGCTCAGGTCATGATCTCATCTTCCTTGAGTTCAAGCCCCGTGTGGGGCTTTGTGCTGACAGCTCAGAGCCTGGAGCCTGCTTTGGATTCTGTGTCTCCCTCTCTCTCTGCCCCTCCCCTGCTCATGCTCTGTCTCTCTCTGTCTCAGAAATAAATAAAACATTAAAAAATATATGTTTTTAAAAAAAGAGGGCACTTTTTGGGATGAGCACTAGGTGTTAAACGTAAGTGATATCACCGGGTTCTACTCCTGAAACGAATATCACACTGTATGTTAACCAACTTGAATTTAAATTAAAATTTTTTTAAAAAAAGAGCTGATCACTTTTTACTTGTAATCTTAACTAGTTATAAGTTTGGGCAAGTGGGACAGGCATTTTTATTTATTTTTATTTATTTATTTATTTATTTATTTATTTATTTATTTATTTATTTATTTTGATAAAGGATTGGAAACTATGGGAGTGTGTACCTGGTCTCTTCCTGTTGTTTATCTGTCTTTACATCCCAAGACTTCATGCCCTATTTTCATAATTTATTAAACTCCCCAGAAACTGGCCTACTAAATCAAACTGTGTTAGTTTACCAAAAACTGAAACAAATATTTTTTCTTGCTGTCCTCTTTGAAAACATTTTAGTTGGTTCATGAAGAAAGCATGTAAAACATCTTTTGACCATTACATGAGAACCAATGTCTACGTGTTTCAATACAGAATTTGAACAGGATCTAAATTAACATTAGTATTCAGTTTTTCTTATCCTGCTATTTCCTTTCTCTTCAAAAGTCTCTCTTTCTTTCCCATGGCTCACCCAAAGATACTCCAAAGAGTATCTAAAGAGGGGCGCCTGGGTGGCTTGGTCGGTTAAGCGTCCGACTTCGGCTCAGGTCATGATCTCACGGTCCGTGGGTTCGAGCCCCGCGTTGGGCTCTGTGCTGACAGCTCAGAGCCTGGAGCCTGTTTCGGATTCTGTGTCTCCCTCTCTCTCTGACCCTCCCCCGTTCATGCTCTGTCTCTGTCTCAAAAATAAATAAACGTTAAAAAAAATTAAAAAAAAGAGTATCTAAAGAAAATCTTACACATTATTTCAAAACCTACTTTTATTGCAAGTCTGATACAATTTGAGATGATCAGATTAAGATAATCCATGGTCACCATCAAACTTGTGAGAATTGCCCACTTCCACATCCAGTACTTTTCCTCTAGTTTCCACTAGTTTTTCTGTGCCCAACTGTCCTGCCTTTGGATAGCCTTCTATTTTATCTACACAACAATGAAAAATTGAGTCTCTTGCCCTGAGGGATGTTTCTCAAACGTAAATAAATAAATTCCAAATAACACACTGCTTTTCCTGAAAGACATTATAGTTTGATATTTGTGTTTGAATTTTATGGAAAGCACAGAAAGAGTCATTACTACCTTAGGCAGACAATGTAGTTTATTTCTATAATGAGGTATACCCTGTGTTTTCTGCATTTGTGGTATTGCTTTTGCTGGGTGATGTCTAATTTATATTTATTTTCAATTGTCTCTAACATGAGTGACTCTTATAAATCTTAATTTATTTGGTCATATTTTGCTCAGAAAAATATCACAGGAGGAAATAAAGGGTGTTCTCAGTCAGAATGTAAACTCAATAGCTAATTCAGATACTCAGCTAAGGATCCCAATGAGTGTTCCAGATATTTCAGAAATCCTGGACAAGATGAAGTGTATAAGTGCTTGGACAGAAGAGCGAATGCTGTGTTGCATTTTGAATTTACCAAGGAAAGCAAAATGGGTTGTCACTTCTTTGAAACATAGTGTTTGAAATTCCTTGAAAATCTCTCTACAGTATAATCTAAAACAGTGTCATCTCTAACTTTTTTTCTTTGGAGTTCAGTTTGCCCTTAAAATTACAATTGTTTTTTGATGAAAGAACCTGTCTATTTGACAATCTTCATAGAAAAAAAGAAAATAGAACACAGAAATAAGGATAACAAAGAGAAGCATGGAAAACAAAGGGACTAATGTAGAATTTAGGATTTGAAGATTTAGCTCAAGACCCCCAAGTTCCTATTAAGCTGGATAATATTTATAATCCAAACCATAGCTGCAAACCACAGTTTTCATGCTCCTCAGTTGGCTCACCAGCCATTTCCAGTAAGATAAAAGGAATAGTCTAAGATTATAATGTAACAAGTTTAAGATATGTTTGGATGTGTTTCCTGCTGAAAAGATTCTTCTTTTGGAAATAGAGTTACAAAATTTAAGAAGATATAGAAAGGCTAAGAAAGGGAACACAATGAGTTGGTCAGTATAAATCTATATTCCACACAACTACCTTCTAATTAGGTATTGAAGTATCTCCTGTTTTTTTAAATATGAAATTTATTGCTAAATTGGTTTCCATAGAACACCCAGCAGTGCTCATCCCAACAGGTGCCCTCCTCAATGCCCATCACCCACTTTCCCCTCCCTGCCACCCCCCATCCACCTTCATTTTATTCTCAGTTTTTAAGAGTCTCTTATGGTTTGGCTCCCTCCCTCTCTTTTTTTTTTCTTCCCCTCCCCCATGGTCTTCTCCTGTTTAATTATCGATTCTGGGATTCTGTTTCTCATTTGAATACCTTCTTTGCCATTTAGTATCCAAGGTCATTCAACATTGTTTCTCTATTATTTTGTTGTTAAATTATTTAGCTCAATTATCCCTAGATGATTCCTTCTAATGTCTGCTTTACATTACATTCCTTCTAATGTCTGCTTTAGTCATGTGGTCTTCTGCTGTGAAAGCTGCATTGGCTCCATATTGCCTATAAAATAGTCTCCTCAGCCAGCCATCTTCCTTCATTTGAACCCCTACTTCACAGACCCAGCCTTCAACATAAAGTCTACTCTCTTCCAGTGATCCTCAAAACATCACCTAGGAATTTTTAAGGAATGGAAATTCTGAGACCTCATTCCAGACCTACTGGGTCAGAAGCTCAGGGGATGGGCTCTAGCAATCAGTGTTTAACAAGTCATTTAGGTCATGCTGTTATGCACTTTTGTATGCTAAAATATGAGAACCACTGCTGTTCTAACTCCTGAATGTGTATCATGTGCTCTGACTAAAGTAATGTCCTCATCCTCATTAATCTGTCATTTCCATGTTACTACCAATTGCAGCATACCTAAACCTTACTGATTTTTCACGTCTCTATAACACCTATATTATAATTTTCTTTGTGTTTAGAATCTGTGCATATTTTATGCAAATTTATATTAAATTTATTTAAAGCTGAAACTATATCAGCAATAATATTAAAATCGGTAGCTGTAACTATTGATAAAAGTTGTAAAAATAAATATGACAGCCAGAGCTTATAGGTGTGGGGGTAGGGGTGAGAAGGGAAAGTGAATGTGTTATCAAAGGGCAAAATGAAGGACATATATTTGAAAGGACCATTCTATTTTGACAGTGGTGGTAGATACACAAATCTACACATATGATAATGTTGCATAAAACTAAATACACATAGATACACAAGTACAAGTAAAACTGGGGAAAATATCTCAGTAAAATAGATTGAATCAATGTCGGATTCCTGGTTATGATTTATAATTTTTAAGATGTTACTATTAGGGAAACTAAGTAAAGGATACACAGGAATTCTGTATTATTGACATTGAAATAACAGGTTATTTCAGAAACAGTAGTGTTATGTCAATAACACTAATGTTATGTGAAAACACAGGGATCAGATAATGATTGAACTTTCAATCTGCAGACATTGAAAAAGCTCAGATGAGAGAGGATCTCTGGATAGATAAAAGCAGATTATGTAGATGATTCCAATACATGCATATGTATACATGTAACTCATCGGCATTTTTGTGGTGAGCAGAAAAAAAAATGATCAAATCTGATTAAGGGTGGAAGGTATAATTGATATTGAACATAAGTTTGGCAATTAGCTTTTTTCTCCATTGAGTACAGAGAAAAGACGCTGAGCCAGTATCTTGTGTCATATGACTATAGGCTAATAGAATGGGGAAAATGAAGTAACACATATTGTGTTTTGTGCACTCTAAATAGCAGGAAGATATTCCTTTGATTATTTAAAATCTGGTGAGAAAACAATCATTGATCTCTGGCCTCTGGAAGGTTTATGGCTATGCGGAGTGTGGAGAGTGAGGCAATGATGCAAAGCTAGAATCTCCGCGTGTTTCCTGCATTTGGCTGCCTGTGGGAACTCTCTGGTGGGAGCCCCCACAAATGCTGCCAGGAAATAAAGCACCATAGATTTTTCTAATTAAAAGAGTCCCTTGTTTTAGGAAGCATATCAATGAAGCCCTTGGTTTAAATTCTATTTGAACAACTACCTTGTAATTTGGAATGCTCATCAGGAACTATGTGTCATTAAGCAACACAATGTGACTTTGTAAAGGATCCATTTTACAAATTACATTCCATTCTCTGCTTGTCTTTTCCGGGAGGAGAACCCAATATTTAGGGGGAAGTTACTTTATTCCTTAGATTTTGCTCTTGTCTTTATTATTAGGTGTGAATACAAATTTCCTTTCCTGTTTTTGTCTTTTTAAGAAAAATTGGAAATACATGTAAAAAATTTCTAGATCTACTAATTAAAATTTTAATTTTGTATTTCAAGCCAATATTTGCTAATTGTTGGGGAGAGAACTGGTTTAAGTAGAATCAGGAACTTTGAGAGATGCTGGTTTTATTCATTATGATTTTTAGTCTAAATATAGTATGGTAAATGTGATATACTTACATGGCTATTTTTGACATATACCTTCATATACACACAGTCAGATTCTTGTCTGTGTACTTGTTTTCATCCTCAAAATTACATACCTCATTTGTCTATGTTTCTCTTTTTTTAGTCAAAGTTAACAAATAATAATATCTTCTCATATAATCCTTTTCTAAGAGAACACACAAAATTGACAGAACCGCAGTTTTTCAGCCACCATCATTTCTTATTCTTTTACTGACCTAGACAACCAAATCTATTTGTAATTATTTACTTCCATCCCTACTCCAGGAATAGTCATGTGCTAAAAATCAGAATTTAGGATGTATATTCAATATTTAGTATATATTGTGTTTTAAGACTTTGCTGAGACAATAAGAATAGAATAATATGGATATTAGAAAATGTATATTATTTGCCCCCAAAGAGCCTTCAGTCTTAGAAACAGTTCATACTGCCCTATTGTAGCAATAGGTAGTAGTGGGTAGATGAAAGGTCCAGACACTCATGCTTCCTCTTTCCCATGGCTATTTTTCAATACAGGGCTTTAATATCACCTAGGAACTATCTACTCTTCTGCTCAACTTATTAAATTCTTTATATCCCCCAGATACAAAAAAAAAGTTTAAATACTCCAAGAATACTAGCTTTATAAACATTGGTTCTAATATATTGTAGGAAAAAATTAATTTCATGTGAAACCTGATTCCCAAGAAATTATTTGAAGGCTTTGTACTGATTAAATACATTTTAAAAATGATATACATCTTCCCGATTCTATTGCAAATAGCTATTAGTAATTTCTTCATTCAGAATAAAACTTCTTTGAAAATTCTCAAATTTATGTTTGGCATTTCCAGAAGAACAAAGTTATATATCATCTGCAGATAAAATAAACAGAGCAGGTGGAAAAAGAAAGTCATTTGGTACATACTTTGAATATCTTGATGAAATTAACAACTAGTTTACTCTCCACTAACCTATATGAAAAGCCTTAAAGCACAAATAGAGTGGTTATGAGTATGTATCCTGATTACCTCAACAACACATGCTATAAGAATTATGATTTTGTTTTATTTTTTTTACTCTAGTTATTTCCCACTTTTTCTCATCCTTTCATTTCTAGGTTAAATGAACTATAGGTATCATGTATTTATAGTTTCTATACTACTGATTCTTATAGAGGCATTATGGGCTTACCTCTGGAACAGGGAGAAAAGGAGATACTCAAATATCTGGGGGGACTTGTTTGAATAATAATATATTCAACATAATTACTACATTTAAAAATAAATAAGAAATGAGGCTTAAAATGGGAATATATTGAGATAAAATTTAAAATATTATAGGGGCACCTGGGTGGATCAGTTGGTTAAGTGTCCAACTCTTGATTTCATCTCAGGCCATGATCTCACCATTGTGGGATCCAGCCCTGTGTTGGACTCTGTGATGAGTTTGGGGCCTGCTTGGGATTCTCTCCCTCTTTCTCCCTCCCCCCTCCCTCCCTCTGTCTGTCTCTCTCTCTTTCTCAAGATTAAAAAAAACATTTAAAAATACATTAAAAATTAAAATATTACAAATGATATGGTCTAATGGAGTCAATGTGGGGAACAAGAATTCCTGTCCCCTCAAGGATCTTTCTGGCTGGACTATGAATCAAATTGCATGAGATATGAACAGGAGAAAATCAAATTTAATAATATACATAGAGGGAGTCTACATAGACCTGGTAATTCCGAAGACAGGCACAATTAAGTGTATATTTCATTCTGAACTAAGGATAAAGGAGTCAAGGTCTGGGACTTTAGAGGAAAGGAATGCACTTCATAGTGTGATAAGATGAACAGTTATTTGGTAATTAGATTATTGCCTTTCCATCCAGATAGGTCACTCGGATACAATTTATCTCTGCTAATAACAAAAGACCCCCAATTTAGATTCTTCTATATAGTTAAGAGAGGGGCAAAATTTTCTCTTGAGCCCACAGGGTCTGCATTGCCTTCAGCTCAAAATAATCCACATGTCAAACTGGCATATTCTTGGGAAGGTGAGCTGTCCAAAAGTCCTTTATTACCAAAAAATATATATAACATTGGTATATATGTTATATGTATATACTACAAGAGTATAGATATGACCATTATATGTATTCATATATATCATACCAAATGTATATAGTATATAAACAGTATGTGTAATATATACTAAAATACATAATGTACTTGAGCAAAATATGGGTAGATAATAATAAGAATGTAAGATCCAGGTTAATAATGGTTCTGATCCATAAAAATCACTGAAAGGAAATTTGAGGAAAATGGCTAGGCAGTACTATTCAGTGGTAACCAATTGAGATAGAAAAGAGAAAGAGGGTTCTAATATCAATTTTTCTAGGACAACAATTCAAAATATTATTTTGTATAACTTCAAGTTAGGAGAAATTGGAATACAATTAGGCACAGATATCAAGCAAGAAAAAGATACCAGAAATTACCACCACTGTTTTCTCACTACCTCTCACCCCAATAAAGAAAGCCATGATCCAAGCATGAAGCAAATGATTCAAATTGAAATGGTAAGACAGGCAGGTAGGTGGGCATTTACTCCTCATTTAGTCTCAGGGGTGCTTGAGGCAAAACACCTATTACTTTAAACAGGGATGTAGTGTCTTCAGTGGAGTGCTGAGTCTCAGAACAGGTAGCCAAAATGAACATTCAAAAAATGAGTGAGAACGTTTTGCTCTCAAAAGGTCATCAATTCACAAATGCACACCAGAGTGTGGGGGTGCAAGAGATGTAAGACTGAGATTGGAGCATAAGAATTAGGTAGAAGAAGGATGATTTGGGAGACTTGAGCTTCTTGTATTGTGTGAGGCTGGGAGGTAAAATATGATGGCCTGAATCTCAGTCATTTCTCAGGCTGATTGTAGTGCTGATGCTGTGCGTGTTGAGGGGAAATGATGGAGTGGTCTTACTAGAAAAGACGCAGTTCTTAGTCTTGCCATATGGTCTACCAGGTAATGTTGTTGGTGTCAACACTTCTCTTCCTCCCCTTCCTTTCCTCTTTTCCCTCCCTCTTCTCTTCCTTTCTTATTCTAAATCCCTTAATGGTTTAAACCTTTAATTTTCATTCCAAACACATGAGACTAATACCACTATGTGGACATTCTCTCAAGTGTGTACTTTATTCTGACCCCTTAGGTTTATTGCTATTATTTTTAACATTTAGTAAACTTCATTTTTAGGTTTCCAAAGAACTGCAAGATGATAACAAAGGTTCCCATACGTATGCCCAGTTTTTCACATCTCAGTTCACCCTAATTCCTGAAAATGTTCTAAGTTTCCTCTGAAGGCTAGGGCAGACTCAAGACAGCTGAGGAGGGTCAAAGAGGCCTTTGAAAGAGGACGCTTATATCTGTAGCATGACTTAAGCAGGAGACTTTTGGGCACTTCCTAAGCCAGGTGTCTATCCCAATTGAAAACGTTCTGTCTCAGGCACTTTGTCTCAGTGAATATTCTTGCCACTAACAAGAATTCTTCTGACCTGCTCCCAGAAAGTTTTCTGATCCTACAAACCTCTTGATGCTCCTGTTTCAGTCTTATTTGACTGGCATCTATACCCTGGCTCTGAATGTTTTTGGTTTCTACATATTCATTCTCACACTTGGCATGTTTTTCTGTTTGCTTGTTTGTTTTTCAGTTAGACATTGGCTTTTGTGGTAGGCAGAATAATGGCTCACTAAAGATGTCCACACCCAGAACCTGTAAATATGCTACTTTACGTGGTATACTGGATGAAGTATTTCCCCAAATTCATGTGTACCTGGAGCCTTAGAATGTGGGAAAGAGAGTCTTGGCAGATGTAATTACCTAATGTGAGGTTCTACTAGATTTGTGTATGCCCTAATCCAATGTCTGATGTCCTTCTAAAAAGAGAAAATGGAGACACCGATGCATATAGACAAAGTAGACACGTGAACATAGATATTATGTTGAGTGACAAGTCGGTAAACTAAGGAATACCTAAGATTGCTGGCAACCATCAGGTCCTAGAAGAGAGGCATAGAACAGATACTCTCTTACAGATCCTCCCTTTCTCCAGAAAGAACTGACTCTTCCAAAGCCTTGATTTTAGACGTCTATCCTCCAGAACTGGGAAAATAAATGCTTTTGTTTTACGTCACCTAGTTTATAGTAATTTGTCATGCTAGTCCTAGGTAACTAATAAACATGATTACAAGAGACTTTGCAGATGTGATTAAGGTCTTTAATTGGTGAGATTATCTTAGATATTTGAATGGACTAATGTAATCAAAAAGTCTTTCTAAGGGAAAAGAAAAGCAAAAGAGTCGAAGAAGATGTGATCATGGGAGCAGAGGTCTGAGTGATGTGGCCATGAGCCAAGGAATATAGGCAACCTCCCCAAACTGTAAAAGGCAAGAAACAGATATTTACCTGGAGCTTCTAGAAGGAAAGCAGCTCTGCAGATACCATGATTTTGGCATAGTAAGGTTAATTTTGGACTTTGTAAAATATATCTGTATTGTTTTGAGCCACTAAGTTTGTGGCAATTAGTTACAGCAGCAAAAGAAAATAAAAACATATTTCTAGATCCTGCTTTCTTGGCCCATCCCCTCTTTCACCACCAGAGACCCGTTCAATTGCTATTATGCAAGAATTATTACATTAGATAATTAGCAGTGTGTGTATGCTACACTGGGTATGAAATGATAATCTCAAAGTTCAGATAAGTCCTCTGAACTTACAGGATAGCAGAGAAGCTAAAAACATAGTTTTTTTTTCCCTCAGGGTAATATCAGGCAGAGGATCAAATGAGAAAGTGGGGGCAACTTTTCTTTCCCTGTTCCTTTGTGAAACCAATTCTTTTTTAAAATAAATGACTCTATTTTATTTTATTTTATTTTATTTTATTTTATTATTTTATTTATTTTTACTTCATATTTTATTTGATTTACTATTTTTAAAATTATCGAAGTATAGTTGGCATACAATGTTATATTAGTTTTAGGTATACAATGACATTGTAGTGATTCAACAATTCTATATATCACTGAATATTCACCACAGTAAATATAGTCACCATCTGTCACCATATCATGTTATTATAATATTACTGACTATATTCCCTATGCTGTACTTTTCATCTCCTTGATTTACTTATTTTATTCCATTTAGTATGGGAGTTTGTCCTTCTTAATCCCCTTCACCTATTTTGTCCATCCATGACACACCTTCCCTCTGACAATCACCAGTTCTCAGTATTTAAGAATCTGTTTATTCGTTCTTTTTTTCATTTGTTTTGTTTTTTAGATTCCACATATATGTAAAATCATGGTATTATTGTTTCTGTGTCAGACTTACTTCACTTACATAATACCTTCCAGGTTTATCCATGTTGTCCGAATGACAAGATTTCATTCTTTCTTGTGTCTGAATAATATTTGGGTCTATATACTCCATCTTCTTTATATGTTCATCTATTAATAAATATTTCCATTGCTTCCATATTGTAAATATGTATTGTAAATAATGCTGCAATAAACATAGGTGTGCATTTATCTTTTTAAAGCATCCCCTCTATCACCACCTTTTCTTAACCACTCATCCAAACACTAATTAATTAATTAGAATGTCTACTATATATCAAGTATGATGGGAAATATTGGGGAAACAAAGACAATTAGTGCAAGGTCAATGAGTCCCAGTGTGGTATGGAAGAGATGGTAGTTTGTAGAGAGGCCAAACCACAAGTATAAAATGGTTTGATGAGTAACATCTAGAGAAAGTCACAAGAGTAATGAAGCACAGGGGAAGTCCATTTAACCTAACTGCAGTGGAAAGTGTTTAAGAATTCTTACAGGAATGTTTGGCACTTGTTCTAAAATGATATACATTAGCTGAGAGTAAAATTAAGGAACTAGAAATACATCAGGTGTATTGTTAGAAAAAAGCCTGGCACAGTAGGCAAATTCTAAGCAGTGTTAGTATAACTGAAGGTTTGGAACCCTGACGGACAAGGTAAAAAGAACTTGGACATGTAGGAAACAGGACATGATACCTATTGCATGTCATGTTATGAGTTTCTGAAGAAAATGAAAAGACAAAATGAAATTTATAATTCACGAGCATAATTTGGTTGCATTCTAACTTACATTGCCTGGCTCAGTCCAGCTCTGGCCTGTCTCAGCACCCTCCTCTGTGGCATGTTATTACCTACTCTCCAGCTCACACCATTCATTATTAAGCTCCTGGATAGCATCAAGCTCATTATTGCTTTAATGTCAATCCCATATTGTTTCCTCTTCTTATGAGGCTCTCACCTGACCTCACCCCTAACACCTATACCTGAATAACTCCTACTCAGCACTCATTTTAAATGGTCCAAAATCTGAAATTGTCCAGGTTCATATGTTCATTCAACTGAAGTGATAGTGTGAGTCAGACACCATACCGAAATCTGGCTTATGGTGTAGTAGTAAAGGTAGGGACATTAAATGAGTAAACACAAATCACCGTCTATTAACAACTCAGGATAAGTGGTCTGAAGAAAAATAACAGTTTATGTATGGCCACTCTGAGGAAGTTGAAAGGAAGCCGCTACCTATGTGAAAGCTTGGTGAAAGCAGATCCAGGTGGTTTCTTTCTGAACCCTGTGAGAGCAAAACTTGCACCTGAGAAAATTAAACAGGCAAGGCATGGCTCCCAGGACCCTGAGAAAGGCATTCTTAGGTGATAAAACTCCCAAGAAGCTTCTTGAAAGATTTACATCTCTACAGGTCAGAATTTTCTAAAGTAAATGTTCTGAGAAAGGGAGGTCAGGGGCCTAGGTCCTTACACCACCTGGATTCTGTAAGGTCTGAGTGAGAGGAAAGTCAGGGGCCTAGAGGCAGGGAGAAGACTGTCTAAAGTTCAGTCAAGCTGAAGGAAACAATAAGGCCATGCTTGTCAACTCTTGTTATATATTTAAATATTGTGGTAGGGCTGTGTATTATCCACTATCAGGCTGAAAGATCTTTGAGGGATGATATTATATAACACTTATTCATCATTGTGGACCCAATACCCAGCACAATACTTGGCACAGTGTATGCCAATAGGTACATAATTACACAAATAATTAAAAAAGGACTCAATATTAAGATCAAGATCTGTCCAACACAATTTTTTTAATCTTTCCTTACTTACATGTTTATATTTATTTGGAAAATTTTTGGTAACTAGTAGATCTCATAAGGTTTGGATCATGTCTCCGTAATCATATTGTAAACTCACTGAAGGTAGGATTATGTTATAAACTCTTCTCCAAGTATGCACTCCCTGGCAAGTACAGTTCTAATCCTATAGGAGATGATATATAAATCCTCAACAAATAAAGTTGCAAAATATTTATTTATTTAAAGGTTAATGATGTTTTTACTCTCTGAAAAGAAGGTCCTTATGTGTATCTTCTAAAATGGTATGCAGACTTTTTAATTTGGTACATATTTTGAACCTGAAACTTAATGTTTTTCTCAAACGGTTTTTAAAAAGGTCAAATTTGGCATATAGTGCAAGGTTATTTGGGAGGTAATTAAGTGAGGTTGTGAACTGTGAATACAGGGTAATCATTTTGCCAAAATATCAGTGTTCCCTAGAACTTCATTCTTGACTTTGCAAACGTTCTTTTGTTTTTGACTATTCAATTTTTTTCTAGCTTAGACCCATATATTATTTCCAAGGGCAAAACAGTGTGACTACATGTAAGTAATATGCAGATTAATGACTTCTCTTTCTTACTAATGAAATCTCTTACTGCAATGGGATTCAAGGATTATTTTTATTTTTAAAGTAAACTAAACCCATGTTATTTGCAACAACAACCATGACAATAACACAAATCTCATTGTACTTAATATGAAATCTTAAAATCTCATCTTATTAATTGAAAACCAAAATCATTTGAAGAAGAGATTTAAGGATTAATTTTCAAATCAGTTTTTAATCTGCTTTTTCATTTTCATTATAGTACAGTGAAAATTTATGAATAACACAGTTCTTAACCTTTAATAATTTTTCTTATTTCAGTATATTTAATCCTAAGAAATCAAAGGTACTATATGCCAAGGAATCAGAGTGAAGCACAGAAATTCACTGTCAACTAGTCTTTAAACCAAACAATACACAATGAAACTTTTAAAAGATATCAAGTTCAAGACAATGTTGTTTACAAAAATAATTGTACAATGATGCGTTACAGTAGAAACTGCACTAGATATGTAATGACAAGATTTATTTTGAAACTAGACTTAGCATAGGTAGTTTATGCATGTGTAAAATGTGTGAGTCAAACTACATGTTTGATATTGACACTTAATAATCTCAAATTCCTATTACATAGAATACAAACACTTTTATTTTCAAGTCTCTAATTTATCCCTGTGTGGCTACTACTACTTGTATTTACATGGCAAGTAGATAGTAGTCAATTAATTTAAATTCATCTTCTGTCATGAACTTGATATGTTAAATTACATTAAATCTGGTAATTTGAAGATACCACATTGATAAAACCAATTACTTGCAGTTCTGAAGCTAATGTCTGTGTTACCAAAATGGTAGCATAAATGAAGATATACTGATTTTCCAAAGCTTTTCAGCCATCTCCTATTAAGATTATCTGTCAATCCATGAGAACCAGACTACTAACAAAAATCAAAATAAACTGTTCGTTTCCCAATCAAGGCTATTGTTTCAAATAGCCTCATGGTGCCATCATTAACTTGAGAAGGAAATGAGTAAAGGAAATGAGTAAAGGAAAGTAAAGGAATATAGTATTCAGGTTTAAAAATATTTCTGAATGAAATATTTGATTGTTAGTATTTGCACATGGGTCTCTTTGTGTGGGTGGGGGCAGGGCAGAGAAAGATATTACTTCCAAATAGTTTTTGAAGAGACACAAGCTTGGCCTATGAAAGCCAATTCTATCCATAAAGTGTGCCTTGGCCTAAAATTTGTCCTGGTATGACTCAGTCTAAGAGAAATATGCAGGCCCATGAAACATTAATTCTCAAGAGGCAACTTCTGCTATTGCACTGAGGATAAGCGATATGGAAAAGCCTTCCAGAATCAAAACTGAAGCTTGCAGATGAAAACAGATAAGGCAATTCTATTCCTCCCAAATGGCTGAACCAGTGACTGCCAAATCAGTGCACCAAATACTCCATTCTGTTCTCAGAAAAGAGAGTCTTCTCAATCACCGTGCAACAGGATTTCATCTTTATTGTTCATCAGCCATTCCTCTGTTGTCCATTTTTCCTTTTTCTGAAAATAAATTTCTATTCTGCTTATTTTATTCCTACTCCATTGTTGTATATGGGTATGATGGGAACAAAGTGTTCTTATTTTATAATTTACCAGGTCATAAGAACCGTATCCATGCCTGATAGATAAAAGAGTGCATTGCCCTCACTTTGAAATAGATATAGTCACTAAATGGGCTTGGGTGGTAGTTTCTTTGACAAGGTGGAGGGGGAGTGTGTTATGTGTTGGCATAAAAATAAATACTTGAATATGTAGATAATCCAGGGATAGAATATAGCAGAGACAACTAATCATGCCTCAATATTTTCTCCTATTCTTGTTCATAATTCAATTAAACGTTTGGTTTTTAGCCAGACATATGGTTGTCAAGAATGAAGACTACTTTTCCAGTGTTCTTTGCTAGGAGTAACTAATAGCTTAAGTTCTTGTGAATACAATGTGAAGAAAACTGTGCTTCTGATAGCCAAGTAAAAAGTGATAAGGTAAATAAGTTCTTCCCTCTTCCATTCTGTGGCAATGCTGCAGTATTTAGAGGTCTATAAGTTACATCTATAGATGACCTCAGAGACAAGATTTTACATACCAACTCTGGACTAGTAAGATAATTTTCAATCTTGTTTATTTTTATCTCCACTTTGATGTGTACTTGTTGGCCTATATCCCATCTAATGCCCTAAGATAAAGGGACAGTGAGTATAGGAAAGAAATGTATGAGGAATGTTATATGAAGAGAACATTTCAATTATGAACTCTTAGAAATTAAAATAAATATATATACATAATATATAATGTATATGTATTATATAATATATCATATATATTATGTATATATGTTACATATATGTTATGTATTACATTATATATATACATATATACATACATATACACACACACACACACATATATATATATATATATATATATATATATATATATATTACAGTGCACGTGAGAATGTTTGGAGTAAACTTTCATGACTTTATCAAGAAAATGAAAGCAAATCTAGTATGTTTGTAGTAGAGAGTATAACGTATTTTAGAGGGTGGGATCAAAATGAATCATAATTGCTTTAGGCTGGAGAACAAATTGGGTGTTAGATTTCACTCTTAGAGCCAGAAAACAGATGCCTGATTGCACAAGTAGATCCAGTCCATGGGAACCTCAGCAAGTTTGTTTTTTGCTCTCTTTTCTGAAACGCCTTTCCAAGTATCTCAATGTTTTTCTGGGATGTTTGCTGTTATATTTTCTACTCCTTTAACACAAATGTCACTTAGTTATTGGGAGGAGTGAATCTTGACACTTGGCTTTTGGACTTTCTTAGGTCTTTGCCCACCATATCTTCCTGGGTTTACTCTTGACTTTTCTTCCTGATCTCAGTGAACTCCAGCACATGTACTCACACAGACTCATTCTTGAAAAATTAACTTTTCTTTCTGATGAACCACAGAGGTAGGTTTCTGAGAACTATGCCAATACTTGATACATTACATTGTATATGCATGTTTAGGTCTTTGCCTCTGTAAGATCCTAAAGCCAAAGACAATGTTTAATTCTTTGCTGATTCAACACCACCTAGAAAAATGCCAAGGATACAGTCATAGCAATTATGTATTTTGGTTTTGTAGGGCAATTTATATTCCCAAAATGATCTCATTATTCCCATAAATCTTCAGACTATTGCAGAAATGCAAACATTTGCTCATCCAGTAATACATCTCCCAAATTGACTCTGATATATGTATTGACTCATAATATTAATTTTCAGAAAAAATACCTCAATTTTGGTTGAGTAAATATAATTGTCATGCACACAGTATACACAACAGAGACATTTCCAAGTGATATGGAATGAATGGAAAATAGGCTATCGAAGTACTTCCTTAACCCTGATTTCCTTAAGTTACCCTTCTCTAAGCTTCAGTTAATAAATACACTTTTTAAAATGTTTATTAAAGAGAAAGAGAGAATGCTGGAAAGGGCAGAGAGAGGGAGAGGGAGGGAGAGAGTCCCAAGTAGGCTCTATGCTGTCAGCGCAGACCCTGATGTGGGGCTCAGTCTCACAAACCATGAGATCATGACCTGAGCCAACATCAAGAGTTGTACGCTTAACCAACTGAGCCATCCAGATGCCCCTACACTTCTTGAAATTGTACTTTATACATTGTTGCTTGAGCTGCCCCACTGTTTATTTGTTCTTTGAGTTGTTATAATTTGGTATCTACCCTTTCTATTCTACTGAAACCATTCTCCTATGTGTCAGCCACTACTTGCCAAACACCATCATCATTAAACACTTGGAAATATGTCATCATATTGTGAAATGTTTTTTTTTTATTTTCATGATGTGGCATCTTCAAAGATCTTTTCCATTGTTCTGAACATACTCTTTTCTTCTTTTCTTACTAATACTCTTCCTTCTCCCTACACCTCTATTTCAGCTGTTCAACACTGGAGTCATTATTTTCTTTTTACTTCTATCTCTACTTAAGTGAACTATGCTAGTGTGTCTATCAAGGAATTTGTCCATTCCATCTAAGTTATCAAATTTATTGGCATAAGGATATGCCTAATATTTTCTTATTACCTTTTATTATATTTAGGATTATATAATGATGTTTTCTCTTTTATTTCTGATGTTTATAATATTTCTCTCTCTTTTTTTATTTTTTGCTGGCTAAAAGTTAGGCTAGAGGTTCCTCATCTAATGCAAGAAAGTGTGGGTGGATACATACCACTGCTTCCCCACTCTCAGACAATACTGAAGCATGTCCTAAATAGTAACTGAATTTCCTTCACAAAATTGAGCCCAGTACTTGAGTTGTTCAGTACTCCAAGTGCACATTTTATTGGCCCTTTATCTTCCCTGTTTAACTTTTTCTACTACCTCACTGGTGCTTGTATAATGGTTGGCTTCTAAAAATCCCCAAATAGGACAAAGTTCAAAACCAATATCAACTCAGGTATTAAATAGTACTCAGTAAAAATAGAAAAAAAACACACCCTCTAAAAATACCCAAATTAGCAAAATCATGTTACTGAACAGTCCTTACCATATTATGTACAGAATGGTCTAAGAATGACAGAATCATTTCCCCTGAATAATCCTTTTTAACTATTAAAAAGAATTATTAGGCAGAAATAATAATGGGATTATTTTATTCTTACAGACTTGGATTCTGCTAGGCATTAAAGTGTGGGAACTGGTGATCTTGCTTAAAAAAATGCTTCAGGGGCTCCTGGGTGGCTCAATCAATTAAGTGTCTGACTCTTGATTTCAGCTCAGGTCACGATCTCATGGTTCATGAGGTCAATCCCAGAGTCGGGCTCTGCACTGGGATCTCTCTCTTCTCTTTCTGCCCCTTCGCTGCTCATGCTCTCTCTCTCTCTCAAAGTAAATACAGTAAAACTTAGGAAAAATATACTTCATATCTCCAATGAACTTATCTCTAGGTCATATATTTTCTGTGGAAGTTTGGTATATGGAATTTAATTATTACGTAATTTACCCTGTTTTAAACATTGGTTCCTTCAGTTTACTTTTGAGGACACTGTGGCCCAGAGAAGTTTTGTAACTCATCCATATTTTCTTGTTACCCATCCATACATGACAAAGAACATTAGAAATACACCTGAAAATGGAATTCATAAATTATAAATTAAAATCAAATTATCCTTTATCATACATTATTTCTCTTACAGTGACCAAGATAGTTCAATATTTTATATAACCAAGAGAATGGATTCACATGCAGATAACTCCGAGACCAGGAGAATATACACATAGGTTACATGTATACAGCAGGGTGGTAGAAACTAGGAATATGTATTTAAGTTCAAAAGAATAACCCCACATTAGTAGACATGGTGAATGGGTTCATCTTAACCTCTGCTTCTTCAGGTTTTTTTTTTGTACAAGAAATGTAAATTTTAGAAATTAAAGCATATCCTGATTAAATGGATGAGATTAGGAGAAAGTGAACAAACTGATTGGGCATCAAGATGAGAGAAGTTTATTTGTTAAAAACAATACCAAATGTCATGTGTGGTGGCTCTTTGGGGAAACGGACATCAAACTTACTTAGAAATAACTAATTATATGTCTTCATTTTTATTTTTGCCATAATGTATAATGATAACTCCCTAAGGATATTGGCTTCTACCAACTTCTTATTTTTTATTAAAATGTCAGGGGGAAGAAAAAAGATTTCCATAAGTAGATGACTATAGCTTACCACTAAAATAATTAAATTAACATTTCTTTAAATTTTTGCTTATAAGTTGAAGAAATTTATCTTTTGCTCCATTTTATATTTGTTTAATTTTATTTTTTGGAGGGACAGTGTTGGTTTTAGACTTGGCTCCAAAATATTTTGATAATTTATAGGCACTATTTTTATGTTTTGAAGTGATAGGTGCTCAGTCTGCAATGATATATTTCAAAAGGAAAAAAAAAGTTTTACAACAGAGTAAGCTGTTTCCATTTACTGTAGCCTGCTTTATTTATAGCAGAAACTCAACTTTTCTCCCCTCAGAATGCATTCAAAAACCAAACAAAGCAGTTTAAAAGAACAAATTCATCTCCGTAAACTGTAGTTTATAAGCAGGTCACAATCATCTATTCAGATGTTGTTGTTTTCTTTAAATAAGCAAAGAGGGCAAGAATATAACCATATGGATTTGCTACTGTTGCAGAGTACAAAACCAGAAGAAATGAAAGAATGAAGGGAAAAACAGCTGATTTCTGCTACTTACAAAACATTTAATGGGATCATTCAATTCTGAATTTCTAAGAAAAAATGTATCCAATTGGCATTTACTTATGTTTTGGAGGCATTTCAAAGTGTATCATATTTTAAGTATTCAAAATAAGTATGGGTTTTAACTATCCATAGCCATACATACATATTTATATATCTATATACATATTTTTTAGCCCTTCAACTAAAACCAAACTGAAACATTGACAAATAATGAGCACACATAATTCCTTAGTTCTCATCTGTAAGTACAATTTTCCATTAAAATATTTCAGGGCTCCTTGGAAGAAAAGTACCATATTGCAATGAAATAATAGTAAAAGAAATTCTGAGATGAAATGTGCAAAATGAGTCTGGGACATTTATAGTCACCAGAAAGAAAGAAACCTATGAAAGACTAATAGCAATGTGCCAAAAGAACATAAAAGTCAATGTGATGGGACTCTTATGGACCAATGATGGGACAATTTGGTCATCAAAAAGAATAACAAATGCAATTGATTTTCAAACCATTTATATATAAAATCAACAGCAGTTTGGTTACCATTGTAAGTAACTAGGTCTCCAAGTCCTCTCTCTGGAAATCAACAATTAAAAGAAAAACTGAATTATTCATCTTTCTATTTCTCTATGAACTCCATTTCAATGTAGTGAAATGGTGCCTTTTGAGAACAGGTACATAATTTGAGGAATCGAGTCCAAAATGAAAATATAGGACTTCTTGTTTGAAAACTAAGATTTCGGGGTGCCTGGGTGGCTCAGTCGGTTAAGCGTCTGACTTCGGCCCAGGTCATGATCTCACCGTCTGTGAGTTCGAGCCCCGCATCGGGCTCTGTGCTGACTGCTCAGAGCCTGGAGCCTGTTTCAGATTCTGTGTCTCCCTCTCTCTCTTACCCTCCCCTGTTCATGCTCTGTCTCTCTCTGTCTCAAAAATAAATAAACATTAAAAAAAAATTTAAAAAAAGAAAACTAAGATTTCATGCTGGCAAATTCTGAAAATTAAACTAAGTATAGGATCCTTCAGAACATGGTGTTCAATGTGACTATTATGTTGCCTGTCCATAAAGCCAGCTGCTAGCTGATTTTAAAAATAAAAAGGTTAAAATAAAAGAATTTCTGCTAATAAATATGTAAAAAAATGACAGAATTAGATAAATTGACATTAACATTAAAATAATGTATTCAGGCACTAATAATTTTAACACCCACACACACACACAGACACACACACACAAAGAAGAAAAGTTTATGCGAAAGCCTAACAGAGAGATCAGGCTGTCATGAACTGTTTCAGCTGATTAACGTTAGCATCCCTAAAGTAGGACACCCAAGCATCTTGTGCCTTCTGATATGATGCAATAGCAAGTACAGAGAATGAATGTGAACTACTGACCTGATAATATTTTCAAGAAGTAAAAGGAACAATAAAAGGCAGCACTGATTTTTTGACATATGACTGTGCCAGCGCTGCATTTTATCTTTCAAAAGAATGAGAAAATTATGATTTAGAGATTTAGAGATTCACTATAATCTACAACACAATTAGAACTCAACATTGAACTTGGCCTTAATAAACATTTCTTTTCCTATTAATATTTTTATCAAGAACTTATTAAACATCTACTATATGCTCTTTGTGGTAGATTTTGTGTTTGCAAAGATGAAAAATAAAAAATTTTCTTGAAAAGTCAAGAAAATAATTGCAATAAAAAGTAAAGTTCTTTGCAAAGAAAAAAAGTAGATTGTAGTTATCGATACTGTATTATATACCATTAGTTTTTTAAGAGGGTATGGCTTAAGTGTTTCACAACACAAACACACACACACACAGACACACACACACACACAAAGAAAAAGAAAAGAAAAGATTAACTATGTGAGGTGATGGATATGTTAATTAGCTTGACTCTGTTGTTTGTTTCATGGTGTATCTGTATATCAAGATATCAAGTTGTACACCCTAAATAAATAAAAGTTCACATGCAATTATACTTCAAAAAGCTGGGGGAAAAACAGTATATTTTGTAATAAAAAGGTCTTAACCTTTCCACCTCTTTTTAAGAATTTATAAACCTGAAGGGTTAGGAATGGGTAGATTGTCCACAATTGATTAGTTTAACTGAAAGGGTTATTTCCATGCCTCATTCCTCTAATGCCCAATCTAATCCCTCATCCCTTGTGGTAGCCATTCTGGAGTATGAGTAGTATCTCCCTAATATTTTTATTTATTTTGAGAGACAGAGAAGGTGGGAGAGAGGGAGAGAGAGGGAGAGAGAGAGAGAGAGTGAGAGAGCGAGTAGGGAGGGTCAGAGAGAATCCCAAGCAGGCTCCACACTGTCAGCATAGAGCTTGATTCAGGGATTGATCTCACAAATTGCAAGATAATGACTTGAGATGAAATGAAAAGTCATACACTCAACCAAGTGAGCCAGCCTGGCACCCCTGTGAGTAGTATTAAATGCTTTCCAAGGCAGTTGTCAATGACACCCACCAAAAGTACATCATGTGAGCCTGTTTCTGTTTTCTTACCTTTTCCTTTTCTTTTCCTTTTTTCTTTCTTAGTAATTCCTTTCCCACTTTAATTGCTGGTAAAGTAATTGTGTTGATGGTATTTGCTATTAAACAATTTATTTTAAAAGTGAGGCATTACTGTGGCAGTATAAGATAGTAGTTCAGCTCTCAGGCTCTGGAGTATGACTGCTGCCTCTCAGTCTGTAATGTTAGAAAAGTCACTGAACCTCTCTATGCTTCAGTCTTCAGATATTGCCAATAGTATCTGATCTATAAATTGCCCTGGGAAATAAATTAAATGATTTTTACAAAAACCTTTGCATAGTTTTTGACATATAATAAGCACTTAATAAGTGTTAGCTGTTGCTGTTGTTAAGTAGGGAAAATTAGATTCAGAATATTAGGAATACTTAGGATACTTGAGCTATTGTCACTATTGCTTTAAAAAGTCCTGAGGTAGGAAGGAAAAAAAGTTATGTACATTCTAAAGACATGTCTCAGATGTTTGAAAAGGTGATGCACTACTGTAGTGGTTTACAACATTCCTTATGCTAACTGATGCCGGGACTTGTGTGAGTCCATGCATATGAAGACAATGGAAACTGATGGCCCCTACCTATAACGAGCGCTTCCCCCTCCCTGCCCCAGACTTTACTTCCTGTGGGAGAATCCTAAGTAAAGGCTGCACATCAATTATTTGTCACAATTCTTTCCACATAACTTACCATTTATCCCGTCTGCATCTTCTTATGTCTTATTAGTTGGTAAAGATACAGCTCAAATATTTTGAAAGAAAGCAAAATATTATCTAGATATTTTATAAATGCATGAAAGATGAGTGCAAAATTGGAACGTGTTGGTTGGTGGTGGTTGAGGGAGCACATCCCCTACGTCCAAACAGCTAAGTAAAGCATGCAACATCACAGTTAGTCAGTGTCAGAGCTAATTAAATCCCAGTCCTAACGTCTCCAGGATCAATAAACTCACTCTATTTAACTGGTGCTTCAAGTTAAAATTTACAGTGAGAAACAATGGACTTTGTGACGGATTGGTAGGATTCAAAATCTTGTTATAGTATATAAAAAAGTAATATTATTGATGATAATAATTTTACATACTAAATGTACGGACTGCTACACTGGGTGCTAAATACTATGCCAAAAACTATGTAGGAATTATTTTATGGAATTTCTACAACAAATTTATTTTCACAGATAAGTAAAATAACCTTTATTTTTCAGATGATGAAACTGGTACACAAAGAAATTTAGGAGATTAACAGTGGCCATGCTGTTAACAAAGTAGTAGAATCAAGCTCCAAACCCCATGACTTTACTACAGACAACACATGAACAGTATGTGCATTTTATGTAATGAACCAATACAATATACTATATTGCCTAAGTCAAGTCAGCATTGTTAACTGACCTGGAACTATCTATGAACATCACACATGCGCGCGCGCACACACACACACACACACACACACAAAACATGCTTGCTTTAAGTAGGACAATGTGTTTGAATTACAATCTACATATAATTTCTAAAGCATAATTCCACTTGACTTCTTCTAAGAAAATGTAGTAAATAATATTTCTCATATTCAAAATGACAAATGTTTGGGGCACCTGGGTGGCTCAGTTGGTTAAGTGTCTGACTTTGGCTTAGGTCATGATCTCAGTTTGTGGACTAAAGCCCCACATCAGGCTCTGTGCTGACAGCTCAGAGCCTGGAGCCTGCTGGAGATTCTCTGTCTCCTTCTCTCTCTGCCCCTCCCCTGTTCATGCTCTGTCTCTGTCTTAGAAATAAATAAAATATCAAAATGGCAAGTGTTTGACATGGATGTATATGCACAGCGTTTTTTAGCCTCAGAAGCAGTTCAGATTGGTTTTGCATAGGCCCCTCCAACATTTTTCATTTTGCTTTATTATCATTTTTTACTTTTTTTTTTGTTATTGCAAAAAAAGTTTTAAAGGCCTAGGTGTCAGCAAAGCAAATCTATCCGTTTGTCTGTAGGTCATATCAACACATCAGTACAGTTCCTTGTATGTTCTATTAGATATAGAAACGTGAAAGACAGGAAGTCTTTCTTTATATTTACTTTCATTAGGATCCTGAGACATCAAGAAGTGCAAAGCACAAATGTTCTTGTAATACTTTTGAACTCAGGAAAAAAAAAAGTTATCAGGATTCTACTTAATAATAAAATAGTTTAGGGGCGCCTGGGTGGCTCAGTCGGTTAAGCGTCCGACTTTGGCTCAGGTCATGATCTCACGGTCTGTGAGTTCGAGCCCCACGTCAGGCTCTGTGCTGACAGCTTAGAGCCTGGAGCCTGTTTCGGATTCTGTGTCTCCCTCTTTCTCTGACCCTCCCCTGTTCATGCTCGCTCTCTCTCTCTCTCTCTCTCTCTCTCTCTCTTTCTCTCTCTTTCTCTCTCTCTTTCTCTCTCTGTCTCTGTCTCAAAAATAAACGTTAAAAAATTAAAAAGAAATAATAATAAAATAGTTCATTACTCATTAACTTCTTTGTATTTATGATAGAGCTTTTCTTTCCCCTAGAAATCTCTTAAGTAATTCTTCCATAAATGTTTAGATCAAGCTTAGGTTCATTTTCATGGGTCAAAGAGAATTGGAGATTGAAGTATCACTATTATTTTTAAAAACTATAAATTATTTTTATTCACACTTTATCTTTCCATATAAATGGTGTCATTATTCTAAAATTGTCGTAAATAATCATTTCATTCAGCTATCGGAGAAAAATCTCAATATGAAAAGGCTGGCTGTCTCTACAACTGGCATGAACTTATTTGAGGTGGTTCAATTTTCTCAGTTTTAGTAATGCTCAAATATTTCTGGGAGTTTTTCTGAAGCATTTCCCACAAATGGTGATTAAGGCACATGATGGAGCCTAAGAAAATATCATTCATGTTAACATACTTCTTATCTGTGTCTATGAAAATAGTTTTTCAAGGGACTATTGAACCTATGGCTATGCCAAATCCATGTGTGAATTGAATTCCAATTGTGTTTGTAAGTCAGGTACAAGGAATTTGATGACTTTCCATAGAAATAATGGTATATAACATTATTCAGCCTCCAGGTAATCTTTAATAAGGATAAAAGTGAAATGTGAGTCAGCTGAAGGAGAGAAGGAGAGACTTTTATTTCTAGCAATGTGGTCAATTAGGTAGTCTGGAAAATCCTTCTGCTGTAAAATACAAGATGGCAGATAAGCCAGGAATCATTCTTATAAACATTTAGCTAAATCTGAAAGAATATAAAGGGTATCCCAGAAGCACCTTCCCTCCCTTTGCAAAACCCAAATGGTAAGCAAACTCAGAATATAAAACTGTCTTAGGATGCTGAATGATATTTAAGAGCTGATATTCAGGAGATGTGACTGCCTATTTGGCCGAGGCCGACTTTAGCTGAACAGACTCCTGAAAATTCCTGAATGGGGCAGTTATGGGTGTCAAAGAGGAGAAGCCAGCCTGGCCAAGATGGTGGGAAATCTTAGAGGTAGAAAGCATTCATTGGAGAAAGGCAATCCTGTCAACAAATGGTGCTGGAACATTTGAGCATCATATGCAAAAAAAGTGAATATTGATGCATTCCTTAAATTATATACAAAACTTAACTCAAAACCAGACATAAATTTAAAAATCTAAAACTGGGGTGACTCAGTCAGTGAAGCATCTGACTCTTGGTTTCACTTCAGGTCATGATCTAAAGGCTTATGATATTCAGCCCTGTATCAGGCTCTACGCTGACAGCTTGGGGCCTGCTTGAGATTCTCTGTCCTTCTATCTCTGTCTCTCCCCCACTCATGATCTGGTGGTGTACTCTTCTATCAAAATAAATAAATAAACTTAAAAGAAATAAAAATCTAAACCTATTAAATTTCTAGAATAAAGCATAGGAAAAAAATATTTGTGAACTTGAATTAAAGATTCTGTAGGTATAACACCAAAACCACCATTTGTAGAATAAAAAGTTGATAATTAGACCTCCTCAAGTTTAAAATTATTTTATAATACAATAAAATTATTTTATATATAAAGACCTTTTTAAACTCAATTATCTATATGATGCTGTTACCACATGCTACAAAAAGTTTTTAAATTTTAATATTTCCATTTTCAGCATGTTAGAAATGACTGATTATTATGTATACACAGTAATGACCAAAATATTTCATGCTTCTTGAAGGAGTCAAAAATTTATCAGCCCTATTTATTTATTTATTTATTTATTAAAATTTAATTTATTTTTTTCAAACTTTCTTGTTGTAAGATGGACAAAACTTGTACATATTTAACTTATACAATTTGATGATAATATATGTATGCATTGTGAAATGATTATCCCAACCAAACTTATCAACATATCCATCACTACATATAGTTATTCTTGTGTGTGTGTGTGCGTGTAATTAGAACACTTAAGGCATTCTCAGCAACTTCCAGGTATACATTATTATTAAGTAGTGTACATTAGTACATTGTACATTAGATCTCTAGAATTTATTCATCTTCTAGCTGAAAGTTTACACCCTTTGACCAACATCTCTCTGTTTCTAGTACCCTATAGCTCCAGTTGGCCACATTCTACTATCTATTTCTATCGGTTTGATTTTATTTAAATTCCACAAATAAGTGAGATCGTTCAGTTTTTCTCTTTCTTTGGCTTATTTCACGTAGCATGTCTTCCAGACTCATACATGGTGTCACAAATGACAACATTTCCTTCTTTTTTAAGGCTGAATAAAAGTTCATTTATCTGTTGAAGGACATTTAGGTTGTTTTAGTATCTTGGTTATTGCGAATATTGCTACAATGAACATCGGAGTGCAGATATATATCTCTTCCAAATATTGAAGATATTCAAGATATTTCCTTTATATATATACACAGAAGTGGGATTGTGGAATCATATGGAAGTTCATTTTAAAGTTCTATTTTTAAATTTGAGGAGCCTCCTGTGTTTTCATAATGGTTGTATCAATTTGTATTCCAACCAATAGTGAACAAATGTTCTCTTTTTCACATCATCACCAGCATTTGTTATCTCTTGTATTTTTTAGAATAGACATCCTAACAGGTGTGAGATAATATCTCATTATGGTTTTAATTTGTATTTCCACAATGAGTAGTGACATTGAGCACCTTGTCCTATACTGTTGGCCACTTTTATGTCGTCTTTGGAAAAAGTCTATTCAAGTCATTTGGCTGTTTTTTTTTTAACGTTTTATTTATTTTTGAGACAGGGAGAGACAGAGCATGAATGGGGGAGGGTCAGAGAGAGAGGGAGACACAGAATCTGAAACAGGCTCCAGGCTCTGAGCAGTCAGCACAGAGCTCGACGCGGGGCTCAAACTCACGGACAGTAAGATCATGACCTGAGCCGAAGTCGGACTCTTAACTGACTGAGCCACCCAGGCGCCCCTGGTTGTTTTTTTTTTTAAGTTTATTTATTTCTTTTAAGAGAGACATAGATAGTGTGAATGGGGGAGGGGCAGAGAGAGAGGAGGAGAAAGAGAATCCCGAGCAGGCTCTGAACTGGCAGTGCAGAGCTGACGTAGGGCTTGAACTCACGAAACCATGTGATCATGACCTGAGCTGAAACCAAGAGCCAGACCCTTAACAAAATGAGCCACCTAGGTGCACCTTTTGGGCTGTTTTTTATTGAGTTTTCGTTTTGTTTTGATTTTGCTCCTGAGTTATATAAGTTTCTTATATATCTTGGATATTAACCCAATCTTGTATATATGGTTTGCAAATATTTTCTCTCATTCATTTTATTGATTGTTTCCTGTATTGTGTAGATACTTTTGAGTTTAATTTTTTTTTCAACGTTTATTTATTTTTGGGACAGAGAGAGACAGAGCATGAACGGGGGAGGCGCAGAGAGAGAGGGAGACACAGAATCCGAAACAGGTTCCAGGCTCCGAGCCATCAGCCCAGAGCCCGACGCGGGGCTCGAACTCCCAGACCGCGAGATCGTGACCTGGCTGAAGTCGGACACTCAACCGACTGCGCCACCCAGGCGCCCCGATACTTTTGAGTTTAATATAGTTTCACTTATTTTTTGTTTCTTTACCTTTGTTTTGTTTTGTGGGATTTTAAATTTTTGTTTGTTTGTTTGCTTTTGTTGCCTTTATTACCCATGCTTTTGGCTTTCGATGGCATATAAAAAAAATCATTGCCAAGACTGATGTTGAGAACATTTCCTCTTATTTGTTTGTTTCTTTGTTTATAGACTTTTTAGATTTCAGGTTTTGTGGTTTAGTCTTTAATCCATTTTGAGCTGGTTTTTGTGTACGGCGTAAAGTAAGAGTGCAGTTTTATTCTTTTGCATGTGGTTATCCAGTTTTTCTAACACCATTTGTTGAAAGGTCTACTCTTTTGCCACTGTGTACTCTTTGCACCTTTGTTGAAAAATAGTTGACTATTTGTGTGTGGATTTAATTTGGGGTTCTCTTTCTGTTTTATTTATCTGTGTGTCTGTTTTTATGCCAATACCATATTGTGTTGATTACTATAGCTTTGTAATAGTTCTGTTTTGTGTTAATCTTAGCCTGTCACTAACCAATGTTATAACTCGACTGGTCCTTGTGGTTTTTATTATGATTGCAAGACACTCTCAGCAATAACCACTAGGAAATTTTGGGGACAAAAGTTTATTTCTTCTTACAGATCTTGGAAATTACACAGCACACCTGAGGCCACACAGAGAGGTCACAAGCAGAGAGAGAGAGTACCAATGGACCTGAAGTTCTGATTTTACTGGAGTCAAGGGTGAGGTTTCAGGGTTTCAGGCACTTACTCCCTATTGAAAAATTTAAAACATAAGAGAATGAATTTAAAGTGGGAAAGAAAAAAAAATCAGGCCTCAATGGTCAGTTATCAGAACAAACCAAGATTTCCAAAATAAAGGTGACTGCCCCCCCACCCAAACTTTTTGCAGTGGATGCCTCAGCAATCAAAACTGAAACCAGACACTTGCATTACAAAAAGAACAGCTACTGTCAGGTCTTACATTAAAATCCACCCTGTGCTGCTCAAGCATCAGAGTCAATGGTGAGGACTTTGGGTAACAGATACATTAAGTGTTAAAAGTTAAGCTGGCACATGTTTTAGCATATATATTGCACATTTAATAGTATTATAGTAGCAAATCCTATAACAATTATGTAGGCATTAGCCTGAAATCCAGTCGATAGCCATTGTCCCAAACATGAGGGGTTCAGCCATGAATATAGGTCAGTGATCACAGGGGCTCTGGGAATCTGTTCAAGGATTTGGGTAATTTTGAGGAATATTTTAATATCTTGGGTCATCTGGTATAAGTAGGTTTGAAATTGTCCCAAATTGGTAGATATTCCATATCTCATCAAATCAATCTCTTAGTGGCAGAACAGGTCAGTTCAGTTAAAGGGTTGTGTCTCATTTCAGGAGGCAGTGATGTAGGTTTGCTCCCAACGTCAGGCCTACCTGATCTAAGCATTTAGTAAGAGGCATTTCTATGGAAACAAATGGATATAATGATTAATGGTTGCAGTAGACTATAAACCTAGTCTGAGTCCTGAGGGTGGCCAGTGGGTTAGATTTCTAGATGTTGGGCTCAAAGCATCTTTAGATGGAGGGAGGGCAGGCAGTGGCAATCTGACAGATTTTCCTGCTCTGCAGTTTGAGTGTCTCTGGTGAACTTTCTGAGTGGCCCAAATAACAACTCTCAAGAAGATTCTGTATAGATAAGCTATTGTGCTGATTTCTCTGAAGTATATATCAAGTTGACCCACTCTAGCTTGCATGGCTTTGGGAAAAGGGCAGTTTAGTTCTCGTGGTGGCAATTCAGAAGGGTGGCAGAAAAATTTGAAACATTAATTTGGAGACTTATAGCTAGCTGTTGGAGGGAAGAGAGAATTCAGGATCCAGTACATTTTACAGGCAGAAAACAACACCTCAAAGACAATGAACAGGACTAGAATCTGATAGCCACAAAGGTGTACTATAGTTTTCCATAGGAATGTAATTTTTCTCTCTATAGTCACTCCCATTTCTATCAGAGATAATCAAAGTACAACTAATTTGTTTACAAAGTAAGTCTAATCTCATTAAATTTGGTCTACTTTTTTATGTAAGTTCAGCAAGAATGCAATTGATCATTGAAATAAGGGAAATGATTCATTTTCAGAAATACCAAATAAAAGCTGTGCTGTTTAATTAACAATAGGTTTATAACCTACTGGAAATATCCATGAACACCCCCACCAGTGGCGTCACAAACCCTTAGACACTTCACTTCCTGGTTCTTCTTCCCCTCTCCTTTGAGGGCTTATTTTCACAGGCTTTGCAATGAGCATGCACCAAAGAACAAAGGGAGGAGGGACTGAAGGTCTCTGTGCTACCTCAGGGAATGTACATTTGTTCCAATCAGACTAGTTTTTGCCTTACTTGGGCATTGGCAACATCTGGATAAGGCTGTAACCTCTGTAGTACTCAGCAAATGGGGAGCCAGGGGAGGGACTTGAATACTAGGAGATAAATTGTCTGTTCTAACTGCCCAGAGTGTGCCTGAGAATCAGATACCAGCTCTCACAAAAATGTTGATCAAAGCCTCGCTTTACTGTGCTCCGGGTCTCTGCATCCCCCCTTTGATTGGGTCAATGGACTTATTTCTAACAACTTATATAGGCTCTTTTAAGTCTGCTTTGCTGGAACTTTTCATGAGGAATCTCAGATTGGACCTTTAAAAGCCTCTCAAGGCTAGGAAGCCAAGCCAAGGATTTTCCCTGTAATGCCTATAGATTTGAGCGAGTTCCTCTCTTCTCAAGGTCGTTTGAGGTTCCTGCCCTGCCAAGAAGTGACCTTTCTTACTTACCTTGAAAGACTTCCAGGAATCCTGTAAAGCAAGATACGAGGCTCCATTTTCCAAGGAGCTTTTTTGGCTTTATAAGTCAACTTTAGTTCCTTAAAGCTGTTTGGTCGTACCTGAGTATAGGTATATCTCTTTCAAATATGACATTCCAGTCAAAGCTGTGGTGCTATAACCAATATTTCCCGTTGTGTCTTATAAGAAGGAGAACAGACTCTTATTGAATTTATACAAACAATTATATTGTCATAAAAATAAGAATACTGAGAATTTCTAAATTCTGGAGGGATCGGGTAGTGAAAAAATAATTGCTTTATCTTTGTTCACAAAGGTATACTTTATCAAATTGCTGGTAGCTTAAGAGAAAAGAGAAAAATTTTCATTAAATCTGGAAAAAAATAATACATTAAAGAAGCAACACTGTTTCAAATAAGTCATAGAAATTATAATCATCTCTATTCATTCATTTACTCCCAAAAGATCTTGATCTTTTGTTAGTTTTATGAATCTAAAGAGTTCTGTACTGTCTTACTCAGTTCAGTAGTGTGACCTGAAAGTTATCAGAAACCTGTACTTGTTACAGTCCTTTCCATGACTCTCCTTGAAGATGAAACCCTTGCAGGAATACTTTCTGAAAAGCATCAGCATAAAATGATAACTGTCTGTAAATGTCAAGCATTGCAAATTTTACTTTTTTGTATGTGATGGATAATCTTGCTTTTTTGTTTTGGTTAATATTCTCAAGTTTTTTTCTGGGGCACAGTTAAGTGATTTTGAAACAGTTTGATCCTAATGCTTGGAATAGAATAGACCAAGAAATCAAAATGAGGAGGGATTGAAGTTTATCCAGATGGCATAAACCTTGAAAGAGAAATCTGTATGCAGACAAAAATGGGAAGAATAACTGTTTATTGGTGGTATTTGAGTATTGCTGAGAGATTGATTCAATTTCTCAAACTTAAGTATATGGATCCTGGGGCAGTGGAGTAGAATTTATTGGGAAACAGTGTAATGTAAGCAGTCCCTTTGGGGGCAGCCACATTTTATTCAAAGCAAGAAGTAGAGGAAAGTTTAAAGAAGTGATTGAGATTTTTGAAAGGTTCAAGTATGAATACAATGTAAGTCAGTCAGACATATTAACATAAGAAATACGAAAAACCATAATTAAAAGGAAATAGAAAAATCAAATTACGTTCTCTTTAGCTAATTTTTCCTTTTCCAATATTTTAGAACTATTAAAATAAAAATCTGCCTGTCTCTATATTTCTAGTCTATCAGTATTTTGTATAATTTCATATATTTATTAGGATCGTCTTTTAATGTATTTAGAACTTAAAGCATATTGCATTTTCTTAATATTCATTTTATCATGTTATATAAGGAATGATATACATGTCCTATATATACAGTAATATTTCATTATTCTTTTAAAAACAGAGTCAAATATTGAACATAATATGTATATTTGTGAATTCTTGAATCTTCCCAGTAAATTTTGGGTTAAGGTGGTTTAGCCAAGAAGGAAAATCTTAAGTCCAAAATGTTAGATTTGGTGTATTACATTTGCATAAGCCAAACTCAAGAAAACACATAAATTTTCAAATTTAGGGAGTAGAAGAAAAGAACAAAAGAATGTGAAAAAGAGGATCCATTTGAACTATTTAAAAGATATGTGACTATGAAAAATAATCATGTTTTAAGAGAACAGATTAATGATTACATTAATTAAAATGGATATTAGCACAGATACTTTTAGCTTTATTTCTCAATAAAGAATTTCCCAAGGGAATGTACTACAGGGCCCCCAATAACAACTTTGGCCAGAAGTGTTCTAATTAACTGTACCAGAGGGTCTGCTGTGCTGTCTAGTTAATGCTTTCTATCTGGTTTTTTGCTGGCCATCATGTATCATTGTTCACCGAGTGACAGCAGTCAGGTTATTAAAGGTGTAGATATTAAATTAACAACAGTAGTAAACATTGTAGCTGTACTTCACATCTCAGCAGAACCAATGAAGTGGATGACACTGAATCCATGCTGATATGCTGCAATGACAGATGGGCGTCATTTAACACAATACATCAGTGGGCAACCCACGTACCACAGCTGTCCTCCACTAAATGAATTAGATCAGGGTAATTAATCTAAGGCAGAAAGTATCACTAAAGTGGATCCTAAGCAGAATTAAAGAGAATGAAATCTCTCAAAAATTGAAAAGGATTTATGCATTAACAGTTTTAGTGCTGACAAGAAGGTTTCCAGAAATTATTTCACTTCTCAAAAAAAAATTATACAATTCTTCCTTTTTTGTTGAGAAGCAAAGTCTCCATTTAGGGCTAAAATGGACTATGCTTATTTCTTTATTCCTGTGCTTAAAATAGATGTTGCTGAGAAATGAAACTCAACGTAGTGTATATGAATTTGTTCTTTAAAATAAATCTACTTCTCATGCGGCACCTGGGTGGCTCAGTCAGTTAAGCCTGCGACTTAGGCTCAGGTCATGATCTCACAGTCTTGTGAGTTTGAGCCCCGTGTTGGGTTCTGTGCTGACAGCTCAGAGTCTGGACCCTGCTTGGGATTCTGTGTCTCCCTCTCTGTCTCTCCCTCCCCTGCTCCCTCTCTGTCTCTCTGTCAAAATAAATAAACATTAAAAAGTTAAAAAAATATTAAAACAAATCTCATGCTCTTTTATCACATATGTTTACTTCAAGTATAAAAATTTGAGGACATGTTAAATTTTCATTTTAGATAGGTTTTATAGAGAGAGATAAATGGATAAATGGATAGATGGATGGATGGACAGATGGATGGGTGGATGGATAGATGATAGATAACATTTTTTTGTCTCTGATTTCATTTTCTTATGAAACCAATGATTGTTTAAGTTTACAAAGGTAGTCTTGCAAAAAACAAGATACACATCTGTAACAATTTGGAGGAATTTCTTAAATATTTATTTTAAGAATATACTGAAGGTATTTTAGAATATATTTAATAATTTAGCATTATTAACCCTTTTACTCATTTACAATAATTTACATTTAAGACTCAAATACTTAGAATTTAATGTAGAAAATAACTTTTTAAAATGGTTAAAGTGTTTTTATGATCTTAAAGTGCCAATTTGTGAGTTGTATCTTTGAAAAATAAAATGTTTTGACATTTTATTTAAAAATTGCCAATAGGTCAAACCCATGATTTAAACAAAAGCCAGAAACTATATTTAAAAACATCAAATAAAAAGTATACTCTCTCCAGTGGGCCCAATTGTACTTACATATTTTTTAAACTTAAAGATCCTGGTGCTGAGAAATTATTTTCTAACTCATGAATTCCTTATGGAGTTAATTTCGAGTGTTTCTCTGATATTTTCCTATAAAACATATTTACAACAATTGTGGCCATTGATCTAGCAGCATGCCATCTGCTCAGTTGTTACAGTTCTCTTCTAGTTTTTGCTTTCTTTCTATTCTCCTTTCCAGAGGTTCCTTTCTTCTACCTCTCATATAAAGATGGAAAAAACTGCTGCTAATTACTGCAGTTAAAATTTTTAACACAGCAGGAGATATCCAAACACCGATCCTTCTTTTTTAAAGAATTTCCTGGCTTCTTGTTAAGTAGCAACTCTTAGTTGGAGGTCTGCAACAATCATGTCAAAGTATTGTGTGCTTATTGTAGAAGCATAGCTAGAAGAAGCTACCGCATGCACAGTATTTGATTTTTAAACTTCATTATCTTGTTCATCCATGATTGGAACAAATTGTGGACTAACTGCTGGTCACATTCAAGTATTAAAATTGAAAATATGTTTGAAGGGCATAAAAATATAAACACACCTCAGTATGCAAGGATATTCAGTCTCTCTAAATTCTCAAAAATTTGAAAGTGCACTTGTACTCAAATTATGTAATAATTATAATCATTCTCATATGTATTTTTAACAAAAAATATTAATGATTAAATACAAAAGGAAAGGGACTATAATATTTAATTTAATTCCATTAAAAATGAACTGTGTTAACTGTTAAGTTTAACCTGTAGTGACCTCTCTTACTTGACCAAAAGAACAGTTTTTGTTATTTTCAGAATATTAATAAGGCTAAATTTTAGTGGTTTTGATTTTTTTTTCTGATGGGGATAACTGTCTACAATATTGTGAGTTGAATGGTTACTGAGCAGAAATAATTCAAAGCAATTTTCCTTGTTACCTACCTGGGGATATTTAGCACTATGTTCAAAAGCTCTTTATTCATAACATCCTCTTGTATCTCCATACAGTTTAAACTATATACTCTGATATATGAGCAATAATAAAATACTGCTATAAACTAATTTTATTGCTATAACCTGTGCTATCACAGTATAGAGTGACAACAGTATTATACTGTCCTTTGAATACAAAGCTGCCATTACTGAGTCACCAATATCATGAAGTGTATTTTTTAGTCGTATTCATACCTCAACTTTTTAAGGGCTTTTATTTTTATCTTGAGGATATTATATTAACTATCTGAACTTGAGTTTTCTTATCTGTAAAATGGGAAGAACAACCTTGCGTTGTTTTGAGGTTCAAGTGAGAGAAAGAGAAAGTATTTCTCTTAAAGTATTACTTTAGCTGTTTATGGTACAGCAGTCTTACAAATATTTTGCACTGCTCAATGTACAAGGACTAGTGCAACATTATTTATGAACTGGTTTTTGTGTGGAAAAATACATACATGATTTATAAGAAAATAATTTCTTGTGCAAAACTGTTTAACTTGGTGGTTGGATATCGAAAAGGTCTGCATTTACATTTCAACCTCACTATTTGACAACTCTGTGACCTTAAAATGTAATCCTCTCACCTTTTGCCCTAAGTATCCTCATTGACAAAAGAGTTTATGTCATTACTTTCATAAGGTACAAATATAATTATATGTGTAATGCCACTAGTATAAGGTCTAAAACATAGTGGATGCTCTATAAAAGTTAATTCTTTTCTGCTTTTCTTCTTTCCCTAAGTGGTAGTAAAGGTGAAAATAATCTTTAATGCCTAAAAACATATTCCAAATAGAAATTGAGCTTTGAATGTTATTGGTGATAATAATGTGATCATTAGTTATCAGAAATGTGGTACCTATATGTTTTAAATAAATTTACAGGAAATTTCAATTTCATATAAAGTGTATATATGAAATATCAATATATATATATATATATACATATGTGAAAAAATATATATATAACTTTTAACTATTATACAAAAGGTCACTCCCATTAGAAGCCATCGTGTTGACTTCTGACCTGTATATTTTGATTATTTTGATAGGACCCCCTCTGCATAGATATGAACTGATTGTTTAATGTTCGGTTAAATGACTTAGGTAAGCTCGTTAAATCTTTTCAGTAGAAGGGCAGTATGTCTTCATCCAGAAACAATGGCAGAGATTTTGTCTTCTGTTTCTTTTTCTGCTCTATCCAGAAAAATGAAAACAAAAACAATAACAAAAAAAGGGTTTTACATCTGTTGTCTGACATATTCTTTTATATACATATCTTAATGGAAAATTTAGTTCTGATAGCTTTATTATTGAATGCTTGCTAATGAAGATTAAAGAAGAATGTATTAGATACTTTCCTTATGCCTGGTAATCTGCTAGGTCCTCAACTTTGACTCTTTCAGCCTATAATTATTTTCTTTCTAATTCCCGTAATGTTAACCAATATTACTACCTTAACATAATTTAGGTAGAACACTACAGAATATATTCTATACACAAAGATTTTTTACTCTCTGAAAGAGAACACTGATAGGAAATTAGTGCAGCTGGTGAATCACACACACACAAAGATCTATCATGTTAAGTATTTTGTTCTTTTCTTCTAAGGTAACCTAAAGGCACTATATTTTTACAAAGATTAACTTGTTTGAGAACAGAAGCTATTAATCTCTCCCATAACAGGCTGCTGAATCATTCTCATTCATTCTGTCAATGTCATTTTACAACTGGGTTTCAGACAATTTTTGCAAGAATAAGATATGTAAGTATTCGAAAACGCTAATATTCTCAGTTGAGTATTCCTAATTACGTCTTCAGTTTATATTTGCTTAAGGCTTTTATGTTGCAATAATCCCGTCTTCAGTTTCTTCCTTTTTCATTATATCACACTTAACTGGTCCTAGGATGATTGCATTCTTTGGCTGATAAGACTCTTCTTACCCTGCATAATGGGACAGAATATGTTAAATTAGTGATCAGGAGGATGGGCAAAATCATATCTCTTTAATCACTGTGCTGAACTAAAAACAGTTACTTGGACAGACAAAACTTTTTTCTAAAACCCAATAGAAATCTTACTTTTAAATGAAAAAGGAATATCAGTTATTTTACCATGCCATAGATACAATAGATACTTCCTTCTAAATATATTTCATAATGGCTCCCGAATTTTTTCCTCATTTTATCCTATTGGCTGCAAGGAAAACACTATATTTCAAGATTTTTTGGTGAACATAGTCATCTTCCCATTTGGGATGTTAAATTAAGAATAATTCCAAAAATTGAGGAATAATTAATCACAATGAGATGAAATTCATTAACTTTACATGGGCTTTTACTAAATTGTAAGTTTCTGTGATGCCTTTCCTTTTTTATAAGCATTTTATTTTAGAATAGTTTTATATTTACCGAAAAGTTGTGAAGATAATGTAGAGAATTCTAATATAACTCTCATCCAGCTTACTCTATTATTAATATCTTACATAAGTATGATATATTTATTGCAAATAATGAATCAATTTTATCCATTGTTATTAACTAAAGCCCGTACTTTATTCATATGCCTTTAATTTTTACCTAATGTCCTTTTTATGTCCCCAGTCCCATTCAGGATACTGCATCACATCTAGTCATTACTTCTCATGCTACCCTAGGCCATAACAATTTCTTAGACTTACCTTGTTTTGATAACTTTGACAGTTTTGAGGAGAACTGATCAGGTATTTTGTAAAACATGGTTCAACTATATAATGTTTTTCTCATGAATAAACAGGGATTACTGCTTTTTGAGAGACAACTTATAGAGTCAAAGTGCCACTCTCATCACATCATATCAAGGGGACATCCTGTCAACATTAGGTATTTCTACTGATGTTAATTACCTGGCTAAGATAGTTTTTGTCAGATTTCTCCACTTATAAAGTTATTTTTTCCCTTTCATACTATACTCTTTGGAAAGAAAGAGCTCTGTGCAGCCAAAACTTATGAGGTGGGGAATTACATTCCACCTCCCCCAGAGTGGATTATCTACATGAATTATTTGAATTTTTTCTGTGTGGGGATGTGTCTAGTTTTTCCCAGTTTATTTATTTTAATCATATGTTTTTATCAGTGTAGGACCAGAGGCATTTATTTTATAGTTGGGGTTATAAACTGATATTTATTTTTGCTCAAATTATTCCAGCTTTAACCATTTGGAACTCTTTTCAGTTGACTCTTTTGTCCCTTTGGCTTACCCTTATCTTTGTGTTTTTCTTAAGCAGCTCCTTACTTTCTGACACTATATGATATTCTAGACTCATGTATTTTCTGTCTAGTCATAGAATCAGCCATTTCTTCAAGGAGATCTGGTTTCTGTAATTAGAGTTTAGTGTTGTAAACCAAGATCTGGGCACTAGGTGTTTCATTGCCAATGAAGTGTCATTATTTCCAAGCCCTCTAAACTGACAGAGCAAAGGAATATATGTGTATATTCTAACTAGTGCATACAGATATCTACTGCAGATATTTAGATAGATAGATAGATAGATAGATAGATAGATAGATAGATAGTATTGTATTCTATTATATATTTATTTTAATCTAAACATGAGTTCATGCCATCTCCAAATTTAGTCCATCACCATATATTTTAGTGGGTATATGCATATTGGAGTATAAGACTTTAACCATTTGTCTACAAATAATTGAATTGGTCTTTTTTTAAAATATAATTTATTGTCAAATTGCCTTACATACAACACCCAGTGTTCACCCTAACAAGTGCCCTCCTCAGTGCCCATCACCCATTTGCCTTCCCCCCACCCATCCACCTACAGTTCGTTCTCTGTATTTACTAGTGTCTTATGGTTTCCCTCCCTCCCTCTCTGTTTTATCTATTTTTTCCGCCTCCTCTCCCCCATGGTCTTCTGTTAAGTTTCTCATTCGCAGCAACTTGGGTGGAACTGGAGGGTATTATGCTGAGTGAAATAAGTCAGTCAGAGAAAGACAGATACCATATGTTTTCACTCATGTCGATCTTGAGAAATTTAACTGAATTCGTCTTTTAAAACCACAGTATTTCAATACCAACTCAATCTGTACTGAGTGCTTACACCATATAAGCAGGTCTTTTTCTAAAAGAAGAAAGGGAGCAACTAAGGAAGCATTTACCAAGTATTATAATAGTAAAGTGAGTATTTGATGCTAATTACATTCTTCTTTTTCCAAAGTATAATTCTTACAAACTATTATTTTATTTTATTTTATTTTATTTTATTTTATTTTATTTTTTATTTTATTTTATTTTATTTTATTTTATTTTATTTTATTTTATTTTATTTTATTTTTATTTTTTATTTTATTTTATTATTATTATTTTTTCAATATATGAAATTTATTGTCAAATTGGTTTCTATACAACACCCAGTGCTCATCCCAAAAGGTGCCCTCCTCAATACCCATCACCCACCCTCCCCTCCCTCCCACCCCCCATCAACCCTCAGTTTGTTCTCAGTTTTTAAGAGTCTCTTATGCTTTGGCTCTCTCCCACTCTAACCTCTTTTTTTTTTTCCTTCCCCTCCCCCATGGGTTTCTGTTAAGTTTCTCAGGATCCACATAAGAGTGAAAACATATGGTATCTGTCTTTCTCTGTATGGCTTATTTCACTTAGCATCACACTCTCCAGTTCCATCCACGTTGCTATAAAGGGCCATATTTCATTCTTTCTCATTGCCATGTAGTACTCCATTGTGTATGTAAACCACAATTTCTTTATCCATTCATCAGTTGATGGACATTTAGGCTCTTGCCATAATTTGGCTATTGTTGAGAGTGCTGCTATAAACATTGGGGTGTAAGTGCCCCTATGCATCAGTACTCCTGTATCCCTTGGGTAAATTCCTAGCAGTGCTATTGCTGGGTCATAGGGTAGGTCTATTTTTAATTTTCTGAGGAACCTCCACACTGCTTTCCAGAGCGGCTGCACCAATTTACATTCCCACCAACAGTGCAAGAGGGTTCCCATTTCTCCACATCTTCTCCAGCATCTATAGTCTCCTGATTTGTTCATTTTGGCCGCTCTGACTGGCATGAGGTGATATCTGAGTGGGGTTTTGATTTGTATTTCCCTGATGAGGAACGACGTTGAGCATCTTTTCATGTGCCTGTTGGCCATTGGATGTCTTCTTTAGAGAAGTGTCTATTCATGTTTTCTGCCCATTTCTTCACTGGGTTATTTGTTTTTCGGGTACGGAGTTTGGTGAGCACTTTATAGATTTTGGATACTAGCCCTTTGTCTCCTATGTCATTTGCAAATATCTTTTCCCATTCCGTCGGTTGCCTTTTAGTTTTGTTGGTTGTTTCCTTTGCTGTGCAGAAGCTTTTTATCTTCAGAAGGTCCCAGTAGTTCATTTTTGCTTTTAATTCCCTTGCTTTTGGGGATGTGTCAATAAGAAATTGTTACGACTGAGGTCAGAGAGGTTTTTTCCTGCTTTCTTCTCTAGGGTTTTGATGGTTTCCTGTCTCACATTCAGGTCCTTTATCCATTTTGAGTTTATTTTTGTGAATGGTGTGAGAAAGTGGTCTAATTTCAATCTTCTGCAATTTGCTGTCCAATTCTCCCAGCAGCAAATGTTAAAGAGACTGTCTTTTTTCCATTGGATGTTCTTTCCTGCTTTGTCAAAGATGAGTTGGCCATACGTTTGTGGATCTAGTTCTGGGGTTTCTATTCTATTCCATTGGTCTATGTGTCTGTTTTTGTGCCAATACCATGCTTTCTTGATGATGACAGCTTTGTCGTAGAGACTAAAGTCTGGGATTGTGATGCCTCCTGCTTTGGTCTTCTTCTTCAAAGTTACTTTGGCTATTTGGGGCCTTTTGTGGTTCCATATGAATTTTAGGATTGCTTGTTCTAGTTTCGAGAAGAATGCTGGTGCAATTTTGAGGGGGATTGCATTGAATGTGTAGATAGCTTTGGGTAGTATTGACATTTTGACAATATTTATTCTTCCAATCCATGAGCACGGAATATTTTTCCATTTCTTTATATCTTCTTCAATTTCCTTCATAAGCTTTCTATAGTTTTCAGCATACAGATCTTCTACATCTTTGGTTAGATTTATTCCTAGGTATTTTATGATTCTTGTTGCAATGGGATCAGTTTCTTTATTTGTCTTTCTGTTGCTTCATTATTAGTGTATAAGAATGCAACTGATTTCTGTACATTGATTTTGTATCCTGCAACTTTGCTAAAGTCATGTATCAGTTCTAGCAGACTTTTGGTGGAGTCTATCAGATTTTCCATGTATAATATCATGTCATCTGGAAAAAGTGAAAGCTTAACTTCATCTTTGCCAATTTTGGCACCTTTGATTTCCTTTTGTTGTCTGATTGCTGATGCTAGAACTTCCAGCACTATGTTAAACAGCAGCGGTGAGAGTGGGCATCCCTGTCGTGTTCCTGATCTCAGGAAAAAGCTCTCAGTTTTTCCCCGTTGAGGATGATGTTAGCTGTGGGCTTTTCATAAATGGCTTTTATGATCTTTAAGTATGTTCCTTCTATCCCGACTTTCTCAAGGGTTTTTATTATGAAAGGTTGCTGAATTTTGTCAAATGCCTTTTCTGCATCAACTGACAGGATCATATGGTTCTTATCTTTTCTTTTATTAATGTGTTGTATCACGTTGATTGATTTGCAAATGTTGAACCTTCCCTGCATCCCAGGAATGAATCCCACTTGATCATGGTGAATAATTCTTTTTATATGCTGTTGAATTTGATTTGCTAGTATCTTATTGAGAATTTTTGTATCCATATTCATCAGGGATATTGGCCTGTAGTTCTCTTTTTTTACTGGGTCTCTGTCTGGTTTAGGAATCAAAGTAATACTGGCTTCATAGAATGAGTCTGGAAGTTTTCCTTCCCTTTCTATTTCTTGGAATAGCTTGAGAAGGATAGGTATTATCTCTGCTTTAAACGTCTGGTAGAACTCCCCTGGGAAGCCATCTGGTCCTGGACTCTTATTTGTTGGGAGATTTTTGATAACTGATTCAATTTCTTCGCTGGTTATGGGTCTGTTCAAGCTTTCTATTTCCTCCTGATTGAGTTTTGGAAGAGTGTGGGTGTTCAGGAATTTGTCCATTTCTTCCAGGTTGTCCAATTTGTTGGCATATAATTTTTCATAGTATTCCCTGATAATTGTTTGTATCTCTGAGGGATTGGTTATAATAATTCCATTTTCATTCATGATTTTATCTATTTGGGTCATCTCCCTTTTCATTTTGAGAAGCCTGGCTATAGGTTTATCAATTTTGTTTATTTTCTTAAAAAACCAACTCTTGGTTTCATTGATCTGCTCTACAGGTTTCTTATTCTATATTGTTTATTTCTGCTCTGATCTTTATTATTTCTCTTCTTCTGCTGGGTTTAGGCTGTCTTTGCTGTTCTGCTTCTAGTTCCTTTAGGTGTGCTGTTAGATTTTGTATTTGGGATTTTTCTTGTTTCTTGAGATAGGCCTGGATTGCAATGTATTTTCCTCTCAGGACTGCCTTCACTGCATTCCAAAACGTTTGGATTGTTGTATTTTCATTTTCGTTTGTTTCCATATATTTTTAAGTTTCTTCTCTACTTGCCTGGTTGACCCATTCCTTCTTTAGTAGGGTGTTCTTTAACCTCCGTGCTTTTGGAGGTTTTCCAGACTTTTTCCTGTGGTTGATTTCAAGCTTCATAGCATTGTGGTCTGAAAGTATGCATGGTATGATTTCAATTCTTGTATACTTATGAAGGGCTGTTTTGTGACCCAGTATGTGATCTATCTTGGAGAAGGTTCCATGTGCACTCGAGAAGAAAGTGTATTCTGTTGCTTCGGGATGCAGAGTTCTAAATATATCTGCCAAGTCCATCTAATCCAATGTATCATTCAGGCCCCTTGGGTCTTTATCGACCATGTGTCTAGATGATCTATCCATTTCTGTAAGTGTAGTATTAAAGTCCCCTGCAATTACCACATTCTTATCAATAAGGTTGCTTATATTTGTGAGTCATTGTTTTATATACTTGGGGGCTCCTGTATTCGGCGCATAGACATTTATAATTGTTAGCTCTTCCTGATGGATAGACCCTGTGATTATTATATAATGTCCTTCTTCATCTCTTGCTACAGCCTTTAACTGAAAGTCTAGTTTGTCTGATATAAGTATGGCTACTCCAGCTTTCTTTTGACTTCCATTGGCATGATAAATAGTTCTCCATCCCCTCACTCTCAATCTGAAGGTGTCCTTAGGTCTAAAATGAGTCTCTTGTAGACAGAAAATAGATGGCTCTTGTTTTTTTATCCATTCTGATACCCTATGTCTTTTGGTTGGCACACTTAGTCCATTTACATTCAGTGTTATTGTAGAAAGATATGGGTTTAGAGGCATTGTGATGTCTGTATGTTTCATGCTTGTAGCGATGTCTCTGGTACTTTGTCTCACAGGATCCCCCTTAGGATCTCTTGTAGGGCTGGTTTAGTGGTGACAAATTCCTTCGGTTTTTATTTGTTTGGGAAGACCTTTATCTCTCCTTCTATTCTAAATGACAGACTTGCTGGATAAAGGATTCTCAGCTGCATATTTTTTCCGTTCATCACATTGAAGATCTCCTGCCATTCCTTTCTGGCCTGCCAGGTTTCAGTAGAGAGATTGGTCATGAGTCTTATAGGTCTCCCTTTGTATGTTAGAGCACGTTTATCCCTAGCTGCTTTCAGAATTTTCTCTTTATCCTTGTATTTTGCCAGTTTCGCTATGATATGTCGTGCAGAAGATCGATTCAAGTTACGTCTGAAAGGAGTTCTCTGTGCCTCTTGGATTTCAATGCCTTTTCCTTCCCCAGATCAGGGAAGGTCTCAGCTATTATTTCTTCAAGTATACCTTCAACACCTTTCCCTCTCTCTTCCTCCTCTGGAATACCAATTATGTGTAGATTATTTCTTTTTAGTGCATCACTTAGTTCTCTCATTTTCCCCTCATACTCCTAGATTTTTTTATCTCTCTTTTTCTCAGCTTCTTCTTTTTCCATAATTTTATCTTCTAGTTCACCTATTCTCTCCTCTGCCTCTTCAATCTGAGCTGTGGTCATCTCCATTTTATTTTGCAGGTCTTTAATAGCATTTTATAGCTCCTCCTGGCTGTTTCTTAGTCCCTTGATCTCTGTAACAATAGATTCTCTGCTGTCCTTTATACTGTTTTCAAGCCCAGCGATTAATTTTATGACTATTATTCTAAATTCACTTTCTGTTATATTGTTAAATTGTTTTTGATCAGTTCGTTAGCTGTTGTTATTTCCTGGACAGTTTTCTGAGATGAATTCTTCTGTTTCATCATTTTGGGTAGTCTCTGGAGTGGTGCGGGACTGCGGGGCACTTCCCCTGTGCTGTCTTGAATAACTTGCGTTGGTGGGCAGGGCGCAGTCAGACCTGATGTCCGCCCCCAGTCCACCGCTGGGGCCACAGTCAGACTGGTGTGTGCCTTCTCTTACCCTCTCCTAGGGGCGGGATTCACTGTGGGGTGGTGTGGCCTGTCTGGGCTACTTGCACACTGCCAGGCTTGTGGTGCTGGGGATCTGGCATATTAGCTGGGGTGGATCGGCAAGGTGCACAGGGGCGGGAGGGGCAGGCTTAGCCTGCTTTTCCTTCGGAGATCCGCTTTGGGAGGGGCCCTGCCCTAACTGGGAGGGAGTCAGACCCAAAGGAGGGATGGTTATGCAGAAGCACAGGGTTGGGTGTTTGCCCGGTACAAGCAAGTTCCCTGGCAGGAACTGGTTCCCTTTGGGAATTTGGCTGGGGGATGGGCAAGGGAGATGGCGCTGGTGAGCGCCTTTGTTCCCCGCCAAGCTGCACTCTATTGTCCTGGGCTCAATAACTCTCCCTCCCGTTGTCCTCCAGCCCTCCCACTCTCTGAGAAGAGCTGTTAACTATAACCTTCCAGATGTTAAGCCCCACTTGCTGTGGGAACACACTCAGCACGGCCCCTCCGCTTTTGCCAGCCATACTTGGGGGCTCTGCTTGGCTGGCGGGCCGCCCCTCCGCCCCGGCTCCCTCCCGCCAGTCCGTGGAGCGTGCACTGCCTCTCCGCCCTTCCTACCCTCTTCCGTGGGCCTCTCGTCTGCGCTTGGCTCTGGAGACTCCGTTCTGCCAATCTTCTGGTGGTTTTCTGGGTTATTTAGGCAGGTGTAGGTGGAATCTAAGTGACCAGCAGGACGCGGTGAGCCCAGCATCCTCCAATACCACCATCTTCCCCAGGTCTCCACAAACTATTATTTTAATAGTTACAGTGCACTGGACTCAAAAGATTTGGAATTAGGCTCCAGTTCCAAATCAGCCTCCACCACTTTCTGGGTCTTTGATCTTAAACGAGCTACTATACATCTCTGAGATTATTTCCTCATTCATTAAAAAATATATATGGGGCTTATAGGGTTTTAGAAATTTTAAGGAATTTATGCAATATACTTAAAAGGATAACTCCATTTTTGACACATGGGAGATATCCCATCAGTGTATCAATGTTAGTTACAATGTTCTTTGGAAACTGTATTTTGTTTATCTTTTTATCGTGCATGTTATAAAACAATAATTACCACATATGAACCTACCCTAATCTAAGAATGAAAAAATCAAATTATGCATATACCTCAAACCAAATTATGCATATGTCTCTATGACTCTCATATTTTATCCTGAGAGGACGTAATAATAATCCTGAAATTTGTTTTTCAATCCCTTACTTTTTCTTACTGATATCTCCACAATTCTTAGATTCTTTTGTTCTTTTGTAAATTAACTCTTTAAAAAAAGTCATTTTGGGAAACTTCTATTCATCTATTTGTAAACACAGCAAATGATTGTTTTCTTGACTACATTTAGTTTACATGCATATATCAAAGGCATTCTTTTAAGTAAATTTTTTTTTTCAATTTTTTTTTCAACATTTATTTTTGGGACAGAGAGAGACAGAGCATGAACGGGGGAGGGGCAGAGAGAGAGGGAGACAGAATCGGAAACAGGCTCCAGGCTCCGAGCCATCAGCCGAGAGCCCGACGCGGGGCTCGAACTCACAGACCGCGAGATCGTGACCTGGCTGAAGTCGGACGCTTAACCGACTGCGCCACCCAGGCGCCCCTCAAAGGCATTCTTTATTTCTGTTGCAGTCTCTTTGATATCTAACATTTCCTTTAAATTCTTTCCTTCTTTTTTCTTCTTCTTCTTTCTTTTTTTTTTTTTTAAACCTTCCCTTCTGCACATACTCCAGCATCTGGTAACTACGATTCTACTCCCTATTACACTGAGTTCATCTTGATTCTTACAGTTTCTCTCTTTCCGTGTAAGTTATCCATCTGTTCTTACATTGTCTGCTTTTTTCATTATAACCCTTAACATATTAATTATACTTATTTTTAATTACTTTCGTGATCATTACAACATCTGTGTCATATTTGAGTTTGGTTAAGATGCTTGATTTTTCTCTTCTGACTTGGTATTTTTTTTCAATACCTCATAATTTTTTGTCAACAACCAGACTTGTATAATGGGAACTGAGGTACATAGGCCTCTATTGTGAGAATTTCTGTTAATCTGGCTAGCAGCTATATTTTAAGAAATGTTTGCTGTTATTATAGGTGCTTGAAGGTTCATGATTTCCTAGTATCCTTGTTTTTGTCTCCTGTTAATTTTGACCTCCCTAAGTGTTCCTCTTTAGAGGAGTACTTTACATGCTTTTTACAACTTTAAGTGTATTCCATTGTTACTATACTGGCCCTGGGGTGGTGTGGTGGTAAAGTGTATGATGGTGGTGGTGGCAGGGACACATGCTGTAATCTTCCAGTTAAATCTCAGTGTTCTAGTGCACATGTGTCTGGCCTATTACCTTCATAAGTGTATATTCTTACATAGTTCCCTTCCACCATTAGGTGAAACAGGAGGACTATGGGAGGCTGGAGGGAGAGTAATGTCCTTATCAATTTCTCTGAGACAAGGCTTTGATAAGGTTTTCCTACTGGAAACTATGTCTTTGTTACAGAGAATGCACCAGGCATATTTCAAAATGATTACTTTTTCCCTTCCTCCTGCCAGAGACACTATGGAATCTTTCCTGGAAAATGCAGAGATAATATCCTTTCCTTTCTTAAAAAACTTCTTTTATATTGAAGGTGAAAATAAGACTTACAATATCTGCCATCTTATTTTGGTTGGATTTGGGGAAGGTTATGTAAATTATAAACTTGGTGCCAGGATATCAGCAATTCTCAAATCAATTTGAGAGCCCTTTCAAAGGCAATGAATAAGCATACTAAACCACAGGTTTCTAGGAACCTACAGAGATGATACCCCAAGAGAAAAAAATAATTGATCAACATTGGCAGGATGCAGATAAAGTTTGTAGGGAAGTGCTTGGGGGAAATTTATAGCTTTAAGTGCTTTTATTAGAAAATCAATAACCAAATCTTGCATAAAGAAGATGGTATTATGAAGAACTTTATGCCAACAGATTAGATAAATGGAATCTACAAAGTCCATAAAGATACAAGTTGACTCAAGATAAAATAGAAATATGGGTACACCAACAACAAGTAAAGCCATTGATTAGTAATTTAAAATATACCCATAAAGGAAATCCCAGGCTTAAATAACATTACTTAAGGAATTTATTAAGCATTTAAAAAGCAGAAATAAAGGCGGAAATTATAATAATGTTATAACATAAAATAAATTTAGTACACACACACACACACACACACACATTTTCACACAACAATGTGCAACCTCAATTTCTTTTTTTTTTAATTTCTTTAAAAACACAAGCTCAACAAAAAAATTTTGCATAACAAATTAGAAAATTTCACAAATCATTAATGGGACTTCTGTGTTATAAATTATAATGGAATAGACACTGCAAAGGCCCCTACTCACTGCAAAATTGATAGATCCCTACTAAAACAAATTTTATTGGATTTCTGATTCTCAGAAAATAAGAAAAATATCTAAAATGTCTTTTTATATCCTCCAAGCCAGAACAATGGGAATAAATTTAATATGTAGGTCTCCAGTTACTCAAAAAATATTAACACTGGCATAAATGGCAAAGTAAAATAACTAAAAAAAAGAAAGGGAAAAAGTAAGCTTACAAAACTCTCATAAATTTCCATTTATTTAGAAATTTTAAATATATACTTCTGAATAACTCATAGGTCAAAGAAGAAATTATTATGGTTATAAACAATTTATTAGATTTGAATAACAATCCAAATATTGCATGTAAAATTTATGAAATGCAATTAAAGTCAATATTTATAGTTGAATACTTATAAAATAATATTTGATATTAATTTATGAGCTGTGTCCAAGTTATGATATTATTAAAAAATAAAACAGAATAAACCCGAAGATAAATATAAAAACATAATAAAGATAAAAACAGAACTTAGTAAAAAACAAAAATAATATAGAGAAATACACAGAAGACATAAATCTTTGTTGAGTTGAAGAAGAAAATAAGAAAGAAGACATGAATACATTAGGAATTTGAAAGGACATATAAATCCAAGTTCAGTTTACCCTAAATATAATGTGGGAATTCTATCATACTTTTATGGGAATAAACTGAAAGCGTTACACAAAATAGATAAAACTGAGTCTAGGCTTTAAGCTTTTGATTTCTTATGGTAAGTAGAGCTGTCATGTTTGATTAATTATATGTCCACATATTTTTTGTAAAATTCACAAACTTTTCCTTCAGGTCTGATTACCTAAGGTTTTCCAAAAGCTTAGCTCTGCTGTTGGGTATAGGACAGGGAGAAGAAGAGCAATCCTGCAAAAGTGTAGCAAATTAAAATATTTTTTCTTTGATAAAATTACATTTTTTAAAAAATTCTTTTAATGTTCATTTTTGAAAGAAAGACAGAGCATGCATGGGCAGGGAGTGGGTGGGCAGTGGGGAGAGAGAAAGGGAGACACAGAATCTGAAGCAGGCTCCAGGCTCTGAGCTGTCAGCACAGAGCCCGATGCAGGGCTCAAACCCACAAACCGTGAGATCATGATCTGAGCCAAAGTTGGAAGCTCAATTGACTGAACTACCCAGCTGCCCCAAACTTATAATTTCAACGTTAATAATTACTATACCTAAATAAAAGGAAAATAAATGGCAATCTAGTTAGTAAATGGAAGACAGAGCTCCTTCCTAATATCTGCTAGTGTGAAATCTGGGATTGTAGATGGTCTAATTTGACATAAGTATTCATTTTAAATGACAATTATAAAATTTAAGTGGAGCTTACTATTAACCAGAATCATAAAACCAAATCCCTCTCCCCTGATAAATATACACATTAGCAGAGAGGGCCACATACTTAGACTGCTACTACTGCAATATTTTCCTCAATAGACCCTAATGATAAAAACCAAAATGTATGAATGTATCCTGAACACATATTATGGGTTTAACATTGCAGTGGAATAGAAACCTAATGTAGTGGAATTTTAAGATAAGTTTCCTGTTTTTAAGGTAATTATTAGATAGTTGATCCAATCCCTATGAATCAATAGTTTATAATACAATAAAGAATGGAGATTGAAAATCTTGGATATAGTCCCAGTTTTGTTATTCTCAATTTTTATTGTCATGACTGAGTCATTGTCTTATGATGTATTATTGATTGAATTGTACAAACTCTTTTGCATGATTGTTTAAAAACTCATCCATGTATTTATTCCTTCAACTAATTTGTTTAATGGCTATTCAATATGATACAACATTCTGGCTGCTGAGATTACAGCAGTCAAGAAAATGGCAAAGTCTCTGCTTTCTTAGAACATTCATTATGGTAGGTTGAAACAGAAAATATGCAGATGAAGAAATATTTATATGTCAGATGACAGCAAATGTTATAAAGAAAAACAGAGCAGAATAAGTGAATGGGATAATAAAGCCAACAGGCTCAAACACACTGTTTTTTCTGTCTTGAATATGCAACTGCCAACTGCTATAAATTCAGTGTTATTGCCTATGAAGTACTATCACATATTCATTTATCAATGCATTCTGTGGATATTTAGTAAAAACCTAGTATGTGCAAGGTATTATGGCAGTCATTAATTTTACCTGAATGATGTCAATTACTCTATATTGGATAGATTTTGAAATAATGATTCTCTGACATACCAATATATGTGGATTATAGATATAGTTATATATTTGTTATGAATCATGTGTTTAGTTACAATCATGTCACTATGCCATAAGTGGAATAAAATTTCCTGAGAAATATATTAAGTATGATGCATAGCAGAAAATAAATCTCGGATGTCTATGCATACTTAAATAGAAAGTTTCTTTTATGAGTTGGTGTACAGTATCAGTTAGAAATTCTAAATGATGATCATAATAATACTTTTGTAACCGAGAAAATTTTTATATACTCTTGAATTGACTGTGTGAAACTTTGCCTTTATATCAATACCACATGCTATTCATCACCAACTAATATGTTACTTCATCAACAGTAAGATCTAAAGTTATGCTTCCTTTGGTAGGAGCAAATTTTCCTTCATAAATATTAAGATACATATTTAGAATATCCCAAATTGGACTCTTAATGCTGTAGATTGCCTCTGAAGTCACATTCTTTTGTTACTAAAGATTACAAGCTTTAGGTGTATATAGTATTAATATTTATTTACATAGACTTTTGCTCTTCAGACCATGGGATAGATAAGTGAATTTTTAATATAGATGTACAGTTGTTTTTGTGCTTCACCCAAAACTCTCTGTCAGAAAGCCCTTCCTTTGGGATTGCTGGAGAAGCTAGTACACTAGAGGTTAATAAGAGTTTATTGTCCTTAGCGGGAAATAATTTGACAATCTAGTCTAGGGACAAATCTAGAACTCTGCTTGAAACAAAGTTGCATCAAGTGCTCAACAAAAATGTGTTGAATCAGTGAATAATTATGGGTTAATTACATTTGATTACATGACTCAGAAATCTTAGTCATTATTTGCAACATTGCTTCTATAGATAAATTGGTTTCTTAATACTGATTTATCACTTTTGAGTGCAATATTATCATATACTAAAGCCAACTTTCCAGTAAGTGACAAATAAAATCATGTCATACATGAAAATACAATTAAATTGTAGACTTATCAGCATTAAAAGAAAGAGAATATACCATCCCTGGGTATTTGTACCTGTGGCTTGACTTACCTGACCAGAGCATTCAAAGGTCTGCAGAATGCTGTCCTGGGTATTTCACACATCATGGACATATTTGGTGTTGGGGTCAGGTCTAGACTGATGAGCACAAAATAGTATCCAGAGGTCTTAAAGATTTGTCTCCTGCTTACATGCATCTTCTTTTCTACTTATATTTCTATAGTATCAAATTTGTATATTTGCCCAATCAAACCTTACCATACCATGACCCCTTATTATACTCATCAAACTATATGATAAACATGGTCGGACATATTTTTCTATTCAAGCTTAGAGTTTATATTGGCCCTTTTATATAGTTGATGCATATGAAATTACAATTTTGTCAAAATAAATTTTTATGGTTCAATATAATATTAGGAATATAACTAATAACAATTGTAATAGGTACACATTTAGTATAATGTGTAATTTTTAAAGAAATGTTTATAAATTACACATATATGTATATACATATATGTATATATACATAAACATTATGTCATCATCATCCCCAGAGCTTTATGCAGTCTCTGCAACATAGTAAGTACTTACTAAATGTAGTTGAATTAAAGGTGGTGGGATAAGTCACAAATGCTGAAGCACTTATGACTTTTTCCTAAATTTGGAAACTGAAAGGGGTTTTAAACTACAATCTGGAAGAGATGGTGATACTGGTATAAAATATCTCCTTGTATTATTCCAGGTAGGACAGCAAAGTATGAAATTAAGCATCAATAATTGCTTTTCTAAATCTATGAGCATTGTATTGTAATTTGTTGCCTGTTTTTTTTATTTTAAAAATTTTTTTTAACGTTTATTTATTTTTGAGACAGAGAGAGACAGGGCATGAATGGGGAGTGTCAGAGATAGAGGGAGACACAGAATCTGAAACAGGCTCCAGGCTCTGAGCTGTCAGCACAGAGCCAGATGCGGGTCTTGAACTCGCAGACGGCGAGATCATGACCTGAGCCAAAGTCGGACACTTAACTGGCTGAGCCACCCAGGCACCTCTAATTTGTTGCCTGTTAAAGGATTGTCATGAGCAGCTATAACTTTCATCCAAAATGCCAGTCTAGAGTGTAGGTTTTAAAAATTATTCATTTATATCTTGGGTTCAGTATGTTGATTTATATTTTGGCCTGTTGGGGCTTTATAGTCTGCAGATGTCCTGGACAGTACAGGTGATTGTTTTGATTATGGTAGATTTTGATTGATAGAAAGGGCTAGAAAACACAAAGTAAGATATATTTAGTAATAGTTAAAAAAATATTCTTTAGTGACCTTTCCCTCCTCTCTGTCCACTTTCCAGTAGATAGGTCATAATTGGGTAACTTATTTAACTTTTCATAAAAAGTATTTGTCAACATCATATACACCCTATGGAAAATAAGATTCCTTGCAGATATAAACAAAACTATTGTTAAAATGTGCAAAAACTTAAAATTCCTAAGAGAAATTTAAACTTATAAACATATAAATTATTTTGAGTATAAATGGGCATTTGCAGAAAAAGCTTTTGGTTCTTCTTTCTCAATATGGCTTAGCCTTATCTTTTGACACACAAAAAAATAATAAATATCCCTTGGTCTTTGCAATCAATGGTCTTTGACAAACCTGGCTTAAAATCATTAGGCAATATGAGAGAAGAAGGAAAAAAAAAAGATTTGTGTTTGCATCCATCAGATGCTTTTATTATAAGAAAAGACAGTGTTGTTGATAATCTACCAAAAAATATCCAGCTGCTTTTCACTTACATGTGTTATCATATAAAAACAAAACAAAACTCAAATTACTAGGTACTTAATTTCTTATTAATTCATTTTTTAAACATTATTTATTACTGGCCTTTTTCCACCTATGATGAATTGAAAGAGAACAGATACACCCTCTTACTGGCCACTATAAAAAACTGGAAACAATGAATGGAAAAAATGGCTTTCAATACATTTGACATCATCCATTTCTTCTAATTTGACACTCATTCCACATCTGAAACTCAACTCAAATGAGTCACTACAATAATACATTTGGAAGACACAGAAATACTTTTCTGAATGGTAACTAGCAGTTGGTAGTCACCTACATTAGAAGAGTTAGCCCTAAGGAGAGAGAGTTAAACAATTCCATAGAGCTGAAAATAAGAATTAGTTTTACCATTAGCCAACTTCAAAACCATAAATCATCACCATTTTTGCCAGCTCATCCTTAGTAGAGCCCTTTGCTTAACATGAGTAGTTGGATTTCTCATGAGAGTTTCTATTGGTGACTCTGAATTCAACAGCCTTTCGCTACAAAGGTGCTACTCTGAGGGAGTGAAAGATAAACATAAAAAATAAATAAAAGCGGATTTTGACTTTAGAGAAGAAAGCTATTTTAAAACACATGATCTCATAATTGGTTAATTGATGCTGGTAACTTATTCAGGCAGCTATGAACTGAGAGTTTTTTAAACATACTACTCAGAGACTCATCTTGCATTCACAAGGGACATTGACCGTGAACTGAAAGAAAGCTACACTGTTCTTTCTCCTCTGGCGTAGTCTTAGCATTTTGTGGAAGCTGCTTAAAGAATCAAGAATCAAAAGAAAGATGACTTGGGAGCTTATTTGGTAGAGAGGAATGGTTTAGTAGAAGCTTAGAATGGAATACAGTGGCCTTGTGTTAAGCCCTATAGCAGAAGCATCACTAATTATTTATATCCTGCTGTTAAGCGTAAAACAGGCTTGACTGCCCTTACAACAGCTGCAATCTCACCACGTGTGCGGCACCATGAACTTTATGTGTGAGCTCTCCTGAAGAGCTTTCAGGGGCACGGGGCACTGTAAGCAGGTAGAATCATTGTCAGAAGAGCCTTCTGAAGAGTCCTGGTGCATCGGCAGCAATTAATGCAGGTGGTATTTTAGACAAGGGAGCTAATGAGCTTTAATATGCATGCAGGTGAGGGAGTGCTGAATCAGTAGAGCCATTAATGAACCTATGACAGCCTAATTAGCTACAATTTAAAATCTATGGAATCTAATCAGAGGAGCTGAACACTGCTGCAAATCTGTGTATGAATGAGTCTTTCTAAATACTCCAATCTGTTGCTTAGTCACTGATTGATAGTAATTGCTTTTTTTCCTCTATTGTGTGTAGGAAAATGCCCAATTTTGCTCTGATAAGGGAGGACACAACATTGAAGTTAAATGCCTAAGATGTTAGGCTGCTTAAGTTTAATCAGTGGATGTTTAAAAAAAATCAAAGTAAAATTAATTTTCAACTCTGAATATAGATGATTAAAAATATACCATCAGCTACTTATATATTGGGTTGGTGAAGATTTCACAGTTGTTAATCAACTGCAAATAGCATATCTGAAAAGTGAGCAAAGACAGTATAACATGCAAATGTATCAAATGCATTTATTAATTCATAATTTATTTTAAAAGGACTTATTTATGTTAGTGATCAGAGATAACAGGGCAAAAATAGTTTTATTGAATGCCTGAGAAGAGAAATAGTTTTCTGAGGTTAACACAATCTATTAAACATGCTATTTTAAAGTGGCTGAACTAAGTGTTCTTTCAGAAATTGAGAATAATTTTATGAAGGTGTGAGGTGATACTATTTTGTAGTGCCCATTTGGTAATAACTGACGTATAAGAGGTATAAGCAGTTTTTCTAATCTGACATTTCACCTTTATATAGCACGATTCATCTGAGAACCTTAAAGAACTTTGTAGGCTCTGATTTATTGAGTCTTATAACACGACTGGAAGACAGGTCACTGTGGCTGTCCTCCTTTTATAGTCAGCTCAACTGAGCTCCATTTGCTGAAGGTCACAAGTGAGTCAATGGAAGAACTATAAAAAGGCACCCAAGAAAGCCAAGAGTGCTGCTCCCTTACTTTTTCATTTGGTAAATGGTGCACCTCACAATTCTGACATTTAGGATAAAAATCTATGTATCTAAGTTTTGAATATCAACTTAGAAAAGAACCTTGACATGTACACTTATAATTGCAAGTTATTTTTAAATGTCAATATTTGGTGCACATATATAATGTTACCAGTAAACAACTAAATTAAGAGAATTACCACATTCCTCATTGGTGTCAGTAGATGTGATCTCATGTTGTTCTGTTAGGTTAACCACCAAGTAGTAAGGCTGAAACATAATGAAGATAAAAATGGAAAGTGGTCTGTAGTTAGGAACATCTATATTAAAGAAAGAAGAGAGAAAGGAAGGAAAGGTGGAAGGGGAGGAAAGAGAGAGAACAACACACACACACACATAAACATATCTACCCAAGAAGTGTAGATGAGACAGTTGACTAAATAGATGCTAAAGAGAGAGAAAAGATGTATATGATCCATTAAATTTGATTTTAGTAGAATCTCTATAAAAAATAAAGAGAAAAATATGAAAGGACACCAACAACAACTTAAATGATGTGTTAAAACAGTTTTAGATTATGTACTAGCACTTCTGCAAATCCTTATTGCTAGTTTAAAAAATGTACTACAAGGGCAATTTAATGAAATCTAGTGTTTCAATGAAATTCACTTGATTTCTGGTCCAGTGGAGTGTTTTTTCAAGTTTGACAATATTATGACAATATCATATTTTCTCTTATGTGAACTATTGTGCATTAAATTTGTGAGCAAAATAATCTCTAAAGCAAATATTTTGTAAACTGATGTGACAGTGTTTACAGAAGTGCCCATTTTCTTTGAAACAGCCAAAAAAACAGTGCTGTCAACACAGTATGTTAACAAATAAAACTTTATTTCACCCAACATGATACAGTTTATTTGTTTTTTTATTATGATAGAGTGAGAGCAGGGCAGAGAGAGAGGGAGAAAGAAAATCCCAAGCAGGCTCCACGCTGTCAACACAGAGTCCAGCATGGGGCTTGATCTCATGAACCTTGAGATCACGACCTGAGCTGAAGTCGAGTTAGATGCTTAACTGACTGAGTCACCCAGCTGCCCCTGATACATCTTATTCTTAAATACATCGAATTTGATCATTGTTTTCCTGAATTTAGTTAGTAAGAATGAACAATTTCTACACTCTATTTTGTTTTCATATGTCATGATATAATATCAGTTAATTAGAAAATGGTCTATTATGTGTTGGGATTCATTTTTCATTTTATTACTTTTGTGCATACAATGTGACTAGCTCTCTTAATAGCTTCTTTAAGGAAGTATTACCTGTATTATTAACAATTCATATTAATTTCTTATTGTTTCTAAAATTTTACTGAGTACTAGGGATAGTAGGTCTTCAATTAAAAAAAAGATGCCATTTTTGCTTCAAGGAGATTATACTCTTTGTTGACAATAATAGAATACTTGAGTCAAAGTTTTTATATTTATAATTTTGTACATGTCACCTTGAACCACTGTTTTGAACCGATAAACATACTCTCAAATTTTCAGCCTCAAATAATATTTGAGGATCCAACTATTTTACATTCAGGAATAAATTAGTACAGTACTTCAGTGTAGACCATTCTGCATATTGAAAATATTTTATCCGGTGGTCCAGTTTTCCTGGACTTGATTTAATTTTGGAAACCATAATGATTTAAATATGAGTAGTGAGTAGGATCAGTATATTCATGAATCAATTAGTTTTAGTAAGATTTTTTTTTTGAAATAGATTTACCCACTTGAGCTGGTAGGTTAGATGTGTTAGAAAGTAGAAATTTGATTATATGAGACTCTTCAAAACCTCTAATGTTTCATTAAAAACTAAGGTTTTATGAATATTTGAGGTATCAGTGTGATTTATTAAGTTTTATCAGTATAGCCATTTTAATTTTTTTGAGAGAGGATACTATGTCTAGTATAGTTCCATTCATTCAACAAAACAATCAGTATATTTAATACATGAGTCTACACATCCATATTTGTTGTCTTCTTACTATATGCTCGGTACTGTGCTACAAAATAGGTGTGTCAGGGTCAACAAAACAAACATGATGAATCTTCTCAAAGAAGTGTAAATGTTTAACTATTTATAAGTTGTATTGAGGTATCAGGCATGGTGCTCTCAGAAGAAATAAATAATTGTATTTATCTCATATAGAGTTTTCCAGAAGAAACTTTTTATGCAAAGGGAATTACATATGTGAATAACATGAAGGTGGCAAAAATCTATGCACAGCCAAGACTAAAAAAATATTAACATGACAAAACAGGAGGGAAGAGAGGGATATGATATATGATTGATGAGCTCGACAGATCATGAAGCAATTTCTTGGCCAACTTAAGGATTTTTGATTTTTACTAAGTGGGAGAATCATTTGGAAGGGATTTAAAAATGTGATTTACATGACTTTATTCATATTAAAAATATTGTTTGGGAAAAACAAGCAGCCCAAAGTTAGTAGAAGGAAGAAAATTACAAAGGTCCGAGCACAAATACATGAAATAGGGATGAAAATTACAATAGAAGAGATCAGTGAATCTAAGGGCTAGATAATAAACAAAATAGACAAATCTTTAGCTAGCATTACCAAGAAAAAAGAGGACTCAGAAAAATAAAACTGAAAATGAAAGAGAAAACATTACAACTGATACCATACAAATACATAGGATCACAACAGGCTACTATGAACAATCACACACCAACAAGTTGGACAACTTGAATACATGAATAAATTCCTAGAAGCATACAGCCTATGCCAAGATTGCATCAAGAAGACATAGAAAATCGGGGTGTCTGGGTGGCTCAGTTGGTTAAGCGTCTCACTCTTGATTTCAGCTCAAGTCATGATCTCATGGTTTGTGAGATTGAGCCCTGTGTCAGGCTCTGTGCTCACATTGTGGAGCCTGATTAGGATTCCCTCTCTCCCTGTCCCTCTGCTCCTCCTCTGCTCTCTCTATCTCAAAATAAATACATAAACTGAAAAAAAGAAGACATAGAACATCAGAATAGAGCAATAATTAGGAAGGATATTGAATTAGTAATCGAAAAACTCTCAACAGAAGTCTAGGAGAAAGGATTGTCACTGGGGAATTCTACCAAACAATTAAAGAAGAATTAATATGAGTCCTCAAACTCTTCTGAAAAATAGAGGAGGAAACACTTCCAAACTCATTTTATGGGGCTAATGTTACCCTGACATCAAAACCAGGAAAGAATGTTACAAGAAAAGAAAATTATAGGCCAGTATCCCTGACAAACAGCTGCAAAAATACTCAACAAAATATTAGCAAACCAGATTCAGTGGCCCATTAAAAGGATCATACACCATGCTGAAATGGGATTTATTCTAGAGATACAAGGACAATTCAGCATCCACAAATCAATCAATGTGATATACTACATAAACTAAATGAAGGATACAAATTATGTGAAATTTCAATAGATCCAGAAAAAGCTTTTGACAAAATTTAACATAACTTCATGATAAAAAAGTTCTCAACAAACTGGGTATAGAGGAAATAAACCTCAAAATAATAAAGGTCATATATGACAAGGCTCAGTTAATATCATACACAATGTTGAAATGCTGAAAGCTTTTCCTCTAAGATCAGGAACAGGACAAGAAGGATGCTCTTGCCACTTTTATTCAACATAGTATTGGAAGTCCTAGCCAGAGCAATTAGAAAATAAAAAGAAATAAAAGTCATCTAAATCAGAATGGGAGAAGTAAAATGTCTCCATTTGTAGATGACATGATAATATATAGAGGAAACCTTAAAGATTCCAACAAAATACTGTTAGAACGTACACATGAATTCAGTAAGGTTTAGGATACACGATCGATGTACAAAAATCAGTGTATGTCTATACACTAACAGCAAACTATCAGAAAGAGAACTTAAGTCAACAACCCATTTATAATTGCATTAAAAGGCATAAAATGCCTAGGAATAAATGTAATCAAGGAGGTAAAGGACATGCACACTGAAAACTATAAGACATTGATGAAACAAATTGAAGAGTACACAAATAAATGGAAATATATTCCTTGTCCATGGATTAGAAAATGTTAAAATGTACATATTGCCAAAAGTGATCTACAGATTCAGTTCAATCCCTATCAAAATTCCAATGGCATTTTTCACAGAAATAGAGCAAACAATCCTAAAATTGGTATGGAACCACAAAAGACCTTTAACAGCCACAGCAGTCTTGAGGAAGAAGAAAAAAGTTCGAAGTTTTATAATTCCTGGTTTCAAACTTTTTTAAAGCTATAGTAATCAAAAGAATATGGTACTGGCATGAAAAAAGACACATAGATCAATGGAAGAGAATATAAAGCCCAGAAGTAAACTCACACATATATGGTCAATTGACTTATGAAAAAAGAATAAGAATGTACAATGGAGAAAGGATAGTCTCTTCAGCAAATGGTTCTGGGAAAACATGACAACCACATGGAAAAGAATGAAACTGGACCCATATCTTCTACCGTACAAAAAACAAAACAAAACAAAACAAAACAAGTCAAAGTGGACTAAAGGCTTGAACATAAGCCCTGAAATGATAAAACCCCTAGAAGAAAACATAGGGAGTAAGCTCTTTGACATCAGCCTTGGCAATGATTTTTTGTATTTAACACCAGAAACAAAGGTAGCAGAAACAAAAATAAACATAAGGGACTACATCAAACTAAAAAGCTTTTGCGCTGTAAAGGAAATCATTGATAAAATGGAAAGGTAATATATCAAGGAAAAAAAACCTAAAACAAATATGCAGGATGTTTTTAAAACCTCACTTTTATAAAAGCCTTACTTCAAAGCATTTTTTCATGCATAACTTAAAAATCTTCTCATGGTGTTGAGCTCTAGCATATTCCTATCTATAAAGTGCCGGAATTTGACCCATACTCAAAGCTAAACTTAGAAAGGTGAGACAGCTTCACTGAGGTCAACTGGACATTCACTGACCGTGTCAGATGATTTAACTCTTGGCCCAAGTCCTTCTGTCGCTACACATTGCCTTGTTATCTGCTCTAGGTTCCTAAAGAGAAGACAGTGATCAAAATGAGACAAGGACAGATGTTCTCACGAACAAGGGTACCTTAATTCATTGGTGAAAGTCTGTTGATAGTGTTTTGTTTTGGCTTTCATTGGCACACAACATTTTAATCTGACAATATCAGAATTGGCTTGTAAATCAAACCTATAAAAAGAAATTACTAAATTGAAAAACGTCACTTTACCAGAATTACTGAGGTCAGAAGCCATGGATGTCATGAAAAATTTGATATAAAGTGTCTAACTTTTCAAAGACTCAGCGCCTTCATCTAACAAAAAAGAAACCAAAGACGTATCAGACTGCCGCTGCATGGACTTTCATTCCTTTTTTTAATTTTTGCTTCGCTTGGATGTGAAGATATCCTGTGTGACTGAGCCATCTCATATTGAAGAGTCAGCACTGCTGTTGCTGTTGAAAGAGCTATATTGAGAACTTTATTATGCTCATCTGAAAAGCAAAATCAGTGATTATGAACAACTTACAGGACAGCTGAAAGTAGTTAAATCATTTACTTATAATACGCCCAAGATCTTAAAATGCTACAATATATAAAATACATTCAGTCACTGAAGCACTTTTACACTCAGATGAACCCTCTCAAATCTATGGGAGCTTTTCATTTAATCCATTTCTCCTCATTCTATTGTAAGACAAAAGTATTCACAAGTAGACAGTTTCCTACTCTTTGCTTTGAACTAGAGGTTTAAATTTATATACTGTTTTCAATCCGGAAAAAACAAGCACATTTTAACAAGAGGTCTTCTTATGAGATGCTGTTTATTTAGAGTCTTAAAAGTCCCACTTTATTCTGGATGTCTTGGGCTATGTATTCAAGTCTTGGCGGGGTCACTTATAAAGCTGTATGACTAAGAAATTTACTTCTTTTCAACTGACTCGGTTTTCATGTCTGAAAAAAAGGAGCATAATAGCCTAATATAACCTTATTTACTTATCAGTATTTTACTGCAGATCAAAGGTAGGATCAGAGGACAAGCAGTTTGTATAATGGTTAAAATTTCCAGAGCTGAAGACATGAGTTTGAATACTGGATTTGCCACCAATTGTTGTGTACTTGGGGCCAAGATTTTCTAATTTCCTTTAAGCCACAGTTTGTTTTTCTATAAAAAAGAAGAATTAAAGATTTACCTCATAAATCTGTATAGATATTTATGATAGTATAGATTTATAGGTATAAGCCTGTCTAGATTTCTATGTCCCATGCTTTTCTCACCTATTTTAAGCATTGCAGATCAACCCAGTAAAGAAGCACTGTGATTGATCATTGCCTTGGCCTTCACTGTGTACTTTGAGACATGTCTATCACCAGTCACCCCAAGACTTTTGGCTTGAACTCATACCCAATATCCCTGTAATTGATCCAAAAAGTTATTTCTTGTGACATATTTCTGTTTATGAGAGATACTGCTAGAATTTCCAGCCTTTGGGATCAGTTATTTTCATCATCTTTAAGAACGTGGGGGCTCTGAATATCTACTAATTAGATTCAGTTTTCAGATTCTCTATGTTCTTGTAAACCTTTACAATTTGTCTTCTCAAATGTACCATCTGTCATTAAGGCTATGATGTGATGATGGTGGTCCTCCTTTTCTATAATGCCATTTCAATGCCATTTCTTCTCCCTCTTCCCCCATTTCAGAAACCTCTACTCTCTCAAAGTCTCCTTCCTCCTTCTCCAGAAACCCTTAGTCCCATAATCTTCGTATCACTGAATTGATTGCATTTTCATTAATTATTAACCCTACTCACATTGCAAGACCATCCTTATCCCCCTATATTTCCATGATCTATCACAATGAACACTTCTTTGCATCCAGACTCAATTTCCTTGCTCTGCTTTCCCGATCTTATACTCCCTGGATTAATTTACTTGATGTCTGCACATGTGCAGCTGTAGTTAGACAAAAATTTGCAAGGGTGTTGACTGGTACAATTTTAAAATAAGTGCCATGATCTCAAATAGTCATCCAATATGCCCATTAAATTTCTTTGCATTTGTACTTTCACCCCCAAAAACAATCCTTTCAGGCCTCCTAGTTCATTAAATCTCTATTCACTTCACTCACACACTCCACTCACAGATAAAAAATACAGCTGAGCACACATACACTTCCAGCCAAAAACTGTTTTTCATTTTTCTCTAAAAATAAAGGTATTACTACTTAAAGTCCCTCACCTTTTTCATTTCTAAATCTATCAAACACTTAATATCCTTATTCACATTCTTTCCCTTCCCTTCAATTATGTTGGATAAAATGTTCCTACTCCTGTAAAACCCTCTCAACTTTTCAAGGTCTTTTTCCATTCCTGTGTTCAAACTTCAACAGCATTACAGGTTGACAACCTCAGTTTTATCCCTAGACCTGGCCAATGCTGTGTGAGTAGCTCACCTTTAATTGGGTGGCTTTGCCCTTAATAAGTCCTGTCACGGCCTAATTCATCTATGTACAACTGATAGAAGTCTCTTCTTGGCTGTCCAATAGGCAAGGCTGGCTTCATCCTAGGTATTCAGTCATACAGAGCCTTGTGCTGAGGAAGATCTCATAGTTGATTTAATGATCTGCTGTCACCCTTTTGAAATAATTTATGAACAAGGACCCCACATTTTCATTTTACCCTGGACTCTACAAGATAAATAGCCAGTCCTACTAATACATACTACAAATTTAATATGATCCAAATAGAAGATTTTGTTCTCATTTGCTAAACTGATTTTAGCTTTATTTGTCTTATTTCTATAACTGCCAATGATATCATTTTAGCTTCTCAAGTGAAAATCTAGGTGTCACATTGGATACTTCCCTCTTCTTACCATTCAGTGTGTCAAAAAGTTCTATCTGTTCTTCATTCACATTTTATCCTATCATTCTATATGTTATACTCAATTTCTCCATTGCCACAACCAACCAAGATAAATAGGTTGTGCTAGATATTGCAATAGCCTTTTAACTTGACTCCCTTTTTCGCTCTTAAATTCCTACACTCCATTCACCACAGAGAAGCCAGAAACATCTATACAAAGTGTAAGTCAGAAAGTCTTTCACTTAGGGGCGCCTGGGTGGCGCAGTCGGTTAAGCATCCGACTTCAGCCAGGTCACGATCTCGCGGTCTGTGAGTTCGAGCCCCGCGACGGGCTCTGGGCTGATGGCTCAGAGCCTGGAGCCTGTTTCTGATTCTGTGTCTCCCTCTCTGTCTGCCCTTCCCCCGTTCATGCTCTGTCTCTCTCTGTCCCAAAAAGAAATAAACGTTGAAAAAAAAATTAAAAAAAAGAAAAAAAAAAAAGAAAGTCTTTCACTTAAAATTCTGCTGTATTTTCCCACAGTATTTAAAATAAAATAAAATTACCTTCTATCGCCCCGCATGATTTGTCATTGCCTACCTTTCTGTACTTGTTAACTTCTATTCTTATTTTCTTTCACAGATCACCAGCAACCAAGGCCATTGTTCTATTTTGTAAATATAAGAAACTTGTTTTTGGCTTTAGAGCACTTTCATTTGCCGGCTTGTTGGTGTGAAATATTCCCTCTCTGATAGACATGTCTGTGTCTACTTTGTCTTTCATATCTCATTTCACATGTTACTCATTCGAAGAAATCTTTGCTGACAGCATAGCTTAAATGAGTATCTGTTCCACCACTCACTCACTCTCTCAGGATAGGTTTGTTCCTTTTAGAAATATTATTTGCTGTATTCCAATTTATCTTTCTCATGTATGTACTCTCTCCATGGGAATGTAAGCTACATGAGAGCAGAGACCATATATATGCAATGTCTGCATTTCTAGAATGAAACAGTTGTGAAATAAACTGGAATTGTGGTGCTTAGAACATGCCTGTCATATATTAAGTGTTCAATAAATGTCATGTGTCATTGTTTTATTATGTGTAGAAGAGCTTCTTAACTCAAAAATATTATAAAAATTGTATTATAATTGACTCTTCATATATCTAAAGTCATAGCAGCACTAAGGGTTCTGAAAGTTTTCTTAATCTTTAGGTTAGGACCCTATACTAATTTTTACAGAGGAACACATTTTTCTGGTTTTCAATATTAAGATCTCATTTGTTTAATAAAGAAAAAAAATAAAAGTAGCCAAATTCCTTAATGTGGAGAAGTACTTTTAAGAATGATAGAGTAAGGACTTCCAAAAATTTGCTGCTCCATTAAAACAAGATCACTGGCAAAATATGTCAAAATCAACTTTTTTTGGAACTTCTGGGAATTAACCCAAGGCATACAAATGTCCAAAGACTGCTTATTCAAGGAACAGTGCTGAATCTTGAAAAGAACAATGAGCTTTGTAAAGGTGTTTTAACTTCCCCTGTTCCCATTAACCCCTTTCCAGTAACATGTATCCTTGAATACTGGCAGCTACACAGTAGTTGTTGTGAAAAAGAGTAGCCAAATGGCCAGTGGAAGGTGCAGAATGTTTTTAGAGTTTCTCCAAAAAATGTAAAATGTGGAGACCTTTTACTATTTGACTAACTTGGAGCTTTATTTCACATGACTTAGAGCTCAATTTGTGAGAATAGATGATCCATAAGATGATTGTCCAAAAAAAAAAAAAAATTCAGTGGGAATTGTTTATGTGTGCAGCTGCCTAAGGCAGTAGTACCAGCTGGGGCAAGTGAGAGGTTGAACAAAAAAATTAAAAGGAAGATATGTGAAATGAGATGTACACAGGAGACATTTTGAAAAAGCTCTGACATATTTCTGGGAATATAAGAGGCTACCTCCATATGTGGGGATATGCATGTGACCAGAAAAGAGCTGGGGAGACCCTAATGAGACAACAATGGCTGACTTTGAGGCACTACACAAGCAGAAATTAAAGGCTAAGCAGAATTATAAACTGTTATAAACACTGAAGTCCTGCCATAACACAAATGCTCAGAGCCCCTGGGCAAAGACTGAGAGACTTACTAGTTCAAGGAATTTAAGAAAATTTGTGACCAGTCACGAGTTGACCGCTAAGCTAACCAAGCAAGGGATTCAGTTACCACATATCAGGAAGAATATAAGTTTTAGAGAATTAGATCAGAAGAGTCCTTAAAACAAACAGTAAAAATAATAAACCTAGGAGGTGAAATCTGATTTCTAGAGTTGCCACATTATATTATTTAAAATGTTCAGTTTATGATAAAGAGATTGAGACTTCCAAACAAGAAAATCATACACAGGGGGAAAAACAGTTGATACTACTGTCCCTGAGGAAGTCTAATGATCAAGCTTACCTAAACAAAGACTTTTTAAAATATTTATTTATTTTGAGAGAGAGAGAGTGCACATGAGTGGGGGGATGGGCAGAGATAGAGGAGAGCAAGAACCCCAAGGAGGCTCCATGCTGACAGTGCAGGACTCAATCCCGCAAAGTGTGAGATACCTGAGCCGAAATCAAGAGTCAGACACTTAACTGACTGAGTTACCCAGGTGCCCCTTAAAAACAAATATTTTGTCAGGGCTCCTGGGTGGCTCAGTCATTAAGCATCTGACTTTGGCTCAGGTCATGATCTCATGGTCCGTGAGTTCCAGCCCCATGTTGGGGTCTGTGCTATCAGTTCAGAGCCTGGAGCTTGCTTTTGATTGTGTGTGTGTGTCTCTCTCTCTGCCGCTCCCCACTCATGCTCTATCAACAAAATGAATAAACACTAAAAAAATTTTTAAAAAACCAAATATTTTATTTAAATCAACTATTATGAATATATTCAAAGAACTAAAGAGGACCATCTTTAAATAATGAAAGTATGAGAATGATATCTAAAGAAATAGAGCATATAATAAAAAGTTAAAATTATAAAAAAAGGAATTCTGGATTTGAAAATTACACTAAATAAAATAAAAAAAAATATTCACTATAGGAGCTGAACAACAGATTTAAACTGGCAGAAGAAAGAATCAGCAAACTGGTAGATAAATCCATTGATATTATACAATCTGAAGAACAGAAAGAAAAAAAGAATTAAGAAACATGAACAGAGCTCCAGACATATAGGATACCATTAAGCATACCAGCAAATACATAATGGAATTACCAGAAGGAGAGGATAGAAACAAAGGTACAGAAAAAAATATTTGAAGAAATAATATCTGAAAACTTCCCCAATTTGATGAAAAACATTAATCTACACATCCAAGTAGTTCAATGAACTCCAAACAGATTAAACTCAAAGTGATTCACATCCAGACACATCACAGCTAACCTGTCAAAAGTCAAAGACAAAGACCATTCTTAGAGCATCAAGAGAAGGTTTTCTACATACAAGGAATCTTCAATAAGAATATTATCTAACTTCTTACGAAAATTCATGGAGGCCAGAGGCAGTTGGATGACGTATTTAAAGTGCTGAATCTGCCCTATGGGACCCCATGAACTATGCTGTCCTTATCTCCACTTAACACCTCCTGTTTTCTGCCTGAACTTACACCTGCCATGTGTTTTGTTGCTGCCCCTGCTTGGCCTGTTTCCCATTCCAAACTCCTTGACACTGTGCCTCCCTGTGGCCTGTTGCAGCAGCAGCCCTGCTCCTCCCACCCCTACCCTCTTCCTCTGGCTACCCAGTTTCATATCTGGATTTGGGCATGGACTAGCAGAAAACAAAACAAAACAAAACACGTGCTGAAACAAAAATTGTCAACAAAGATTCCCATGACTAGAAAAAAATGTCTTGCAAAAAAGGAGAAATAATTTCTAGATAAACAAAAACTAAGAGATGTTATATCTAGCAGAACTGCCCCATGAAAATATTAAAGGATGTCCTTCAGCTTGTAATGAGAATGCTACACAGTAACTTGAAAGAACACAACAAGTAACTGGTAAAGAAAACTACACAGGTAAATGTAAAGATGGTACAGATCTAATTTTGGTTGTAAATATTTTCCAATCTAATTTAAACAAAAAAATTACATAAAATAATAATAAAACTACACTGGTGGGCTTATATAATGACATAATTTGTAATACCATTATAGCACAAAGGAGATAGGAGGGAATGGAGCTATAGTGGAAGCAAAGTTCCTATATACTATTTAAAGCTAATAGATTTTAATCAGAAACAATGTTTTAAATTAAGGAAGTAATTGAAAAATTCAGGGGAAACACTAAAAAACAAGGGAATTAAATGTGATATTAGGACAAAATCTATTTAACAAAAATAAAGGCAGTAATGAAAGAAATGAGGAATAAAATGTACCCAAGGTATAAAGAACAAGAAAATGGCAGATGTAAATTCAAATTCATCATTAATTACATTAAGTGTAAATGATCTAAACACTCCAATCAAAAGACAGAGATTGGCAAAATGAATGAAAAGCTATGGTCTAACTATATAGTATCTAAAATGGACATATCTTAGGTTCAAAGACACAAATAGTTTTTGAAAGATGTAAAAAATACACACCATGCAAATAGTAATCTAAAGAGAGAAGAAATAGCAGTACTAATATCAGATGAACACACTTTAAGGTAAAAATTATTATTGGAGACAAAGAAAGATACTTTAGACGGATGAATGAGTCAGTCCATCACAAAGGCATAGAAGAAAAAGGAAAAAAAAGGTTGGAAAGCAAGAAGCAAAACTACCTCTGTTCACAAGTAGCATTCCTAAGGAATTCACCAACATGCTCTTATGACTAATAGATTAGTTTAAGTTTGCAGAGTATAAGCTCTATATGCAAAAGTCAAGTGTATATCTATTCATTAGGAATTAACAGAAAAAGAAGAAAATTCCATGCAGTAGCATCAAAAGGAATAAAATATTTAAGAATAAATTTAAACAAAAATATAAGGTTTGTACACTGAAGACTGTAAAATATTATAGAATGGAATTAAAGAAGACAAATGAATGGGAAAAATATGTTATGATACTTTCCAAATTGATATACTAAATCTACCTAGTCCCTATCAAAATGTCAGTTGCCTTTCTGTTTGCAAAATCGATAATCTTGTCTTAATGAAAATAAAAATCCAAGGAGATCAAAATAGTCAGCATAATATTGAAAAATAACAAACTTATCCTCACATATCCTAACTTCACTCACATATCCTAACTTCAAAATTTGCTAAAAGCTACAGTAATCAAGACAATGTGGTACTGAAATAAAGATAAATGTTAAATATTTAGACAAGTGGAATAGAATTGAAGGTCCACAAATTAAGCCTCACAATTATGGTACATTGAGTTTCAACAAAGGCACCAAGACAATTCAATGAGAAAAAATAGTATTTTTGACAAATTATGTCAGGAAAAGTGGATGTCTTCGTGAGACAGAATGAGGTTGGTCCCTTGTTTCACAGCACATACAAATATGATTAAAAAGGGATCAGAGATCTAAATATAATTATAAAATTCTTAGAAGAAAACATAGGAATAAATCTTTGTTATCTTTGGTTTAATGATGGCTGTTTAGAGATGGCCTTAAATGCACATGCAACCAAAGGTGGAAAAAACAAACAAACAATAGATAAACTGGACTCTATTAAAGTGAGAAACTTTTATACTTCAAAGAACACCTTTAAGAAAATGGATAGTCAATACACAGAATGTGAGAAAACATTTGCACATCATATATTTAAGGGATTTATATTCAGAATATGTTTATGTAATAATAGTAACTCAAATTTTAAAAGTCAAACAACCCAATTAAAACATGAACAAAGGATTTGAATAAATATTTTTCTAAAGATGGTATAGAAATGACCAATAAGCACATTAAAGGATGTTCAGCATCATTATTTTTAGAGAAATGCAAATCAAAACCAAAATGATTTTAACTGTGGGTTCTTACCCTCTCTGTTAGTTAAGGTAAAAAAGACACAATACTCAGTATTGTCAAGAATGTAATTCATGTCCTCATACATTGGTGGTGGCATTATTGAATAGTATAGCCACTTTGAAACACTGTTTTCTCAATAAATTAATTATAGAGTTACCATGTAACCTAGCACTTCTATGTATATACCCAAAAGAACTAAAAACAAGTATTTGAAAAAAAATTTGTACATGCATTTTCATAGCAGCACTATTCACATTTGGCAAAAGGTGGAAACAAAACAAATATCCATTCGCTGATTCATGGATAAGCAAAATGTCTATGTCGATACAATGGAAACATTATGCTCAGTGAAGGAAAATAGTCACACTCTGTATGATTCCATTTATATGAAATGTCTATAATAAGCAAGTTCAGAGGGACAAAGTAGATATATAGTTTCCAGGACTTGGAGGAAATGGAATGGACAATGACTTACTTTTTTGGAGTGATGATGTTAGATAGTTGTGATGGTTGCACAACTATGGGAGTGTACTGAAAACCATTCATGTGAGTTGCACTTCTCTTGAAACTGGACCACGGCTTCTGAGAGTTTGGTGAACCAAATTTTGAATCACTTCTGATTATGTAATTATCTAAAGAAAACTCATGAAAAATAATTTTATCTGCTTTCATTTACAAAATATGTTCTAAAAGTCAACTCATTCTTGATAATTTAGGTACCATATGTTTTAAAATATGAATCAGAAGAAATCATTTTACTTTCTAATGTATTGAAATATTGCTAGGTTCAGTGTGAATTGTTGAACAATGGATTTTAGGCAGTGGTGTGCTAGAACCAGCTCATACAGGCTTGTAAGAGCCATCAAATTTTTAGTTAGTAAAATATGTTGTAGTCTTTGAATAGCTTTTAGATTTAAATCTCCTAACCTTGAGCAGATTTCCAAATTTGCCTTTCAGCCAAGAGAGTCTTCTAAAATAGGGCAGGACTGCAAGGGCATTATCAACCGCAAATTCAATCTTGATGTAGTTCAGCTATTCTATTCTTCAACTCGCTGTGGGAAATGATTGCCAAAGTTGATTCCTGGAACTTTTCTTACTCCTTGAAAACTCCCAAACCATTCCTGATTAAAATATATAAGATAGTGTTCTATTTTCTCTTTCAAATTTGTTGGAAAAAAAAATTACTAGTAGCAGTCAGTACATAAGAAGTATAGGCATTAAAATGAGACATTAAATGTTTGGAATGATTTTGTTTGCCCCAATTTTACAATTGTTGCTATAATATAGCAAGTATAAAGTATGCATCTATTCTGAAATATGGAATAATTTAAGTAGTCACTTATCTGCCAAATTCTTGTAGCAACTCAGTTTCACCTCTTACAGTTATCACAAATACATTGTATTAAAAGTTATCTTTCCTTTTAAAATATTTTTTTAAAAATTGCTTGATAATAGGGGTGCCTGGGTGGCTCAGCCAGTTAAACGTCCGTCTTTGGCTCAGGTCGTGATCTCATGGTTCATGAGTTCGAGTCCCATGTCAGGCTCTGTGCTGACAACTCAGAGCCTGGAGCGTGCTTCAGACTCTGTGTCTCCCTCTCTCTCTCTGCCCCAACCCACTCGCATTTTGTCTCTGTCTCTCTCAAAAATAAACAAACATAAAAAAATTAAAAATTGAATTAAAAAATTGCTTGATAATATATATTCCACATAATCATTGTCACTGTCTTCTTTTTGGTTTATTCAGTTTAATAACCTGAAAATCTTTTAAAATTGGAGTAATAATTATGGTAGTGTTTATGTCAAACCATATATTATCTACCAACAAAAAAAAGGGGGTACGTGATGCAGGATATAAAGTATTATCTACTGCATGGGGCCTGCTAGTGGAACTCTCTTCTGTCCATAACCTATTGGTTATGTGGGTCTATTTTTCCTCATTTTTGAAATGGGAATAGATAAGATAATACATCTGAAAGTGTTTGGAACAGTCAGATATGATATCAAATGTGATGCAATTACTAAACAATAAAGCACTTTGCAACTGCCAATTGTTATCACTACTGTTTATATTGTTGTAGAAAAAAAATAGAGCAGACAGATAAATTTTCTGGATCTTTATAATGACCTGTTAACATAATTACTATCCTCAGTGACCCATTCTTCCCTAAATTTTGATCTTTGCTGCTAATGGACTTGTGTGTCTTGATTCCAGCCTATACTTTACAGTTAATGGGTAAGATTTTAACCTAGATTTCTAATTATGTAGATGCTTTTGAAATAATATCTGCACCAAGTGGTTTTATAAGGAATAATTTGGTTAATGTTATTAGCATGATCTTCTATATAAAATATCTTTCCATTTTCATAATCTATATTCTTTGCAATTTAAGAAAACCAGCTTGTCTAAAACTTTTTAGTCTTTAGATTTGGTTGAATTAAAGGTATATGTTTAATTTTACATAAAGAATATCAATGAAGAAGTCACATAATATCTTGATAGGAAATAAACAGTTTTGAAAAGTGGGTGCACAAACAAGTTACTTTCATCACTCATGGTATTTTTTCCTTCTCAAATTTACTTTCTTGCAGGTAAACAAAAAGAAGTTCTTTCTACCAATATGGATTTATTTTATACTTGCTATTTTCTCTGTTTCCATACAGAAAATAAGAAAAATCTTATATAGGAAACATTTTCTAAATATTAAACTTTTATGTATTCAGTTGAAATACATATTCAGCTTTTATAATCAACTTGACATAGTGATCAGAAGGCACAGTTCTAATTTTACTTAACATATTGACGTTCTCTGTTGCATGTGTTATTTTCAGTCTGGACAATGCTTCAAGGTAGTTTTTCATTTTTGATACTATGTCTAGTGGTCTTTTACATTTTCATTTGCACTTTTCTGTCTTATGTGAGGGTATATCAAAAAGTTGGAGCATATTATCTGTCTAAAATACATTTATGCCATCCAGCTTTAAAATTATGCATTTGCAACATACATGAGAATCTGCTAGTGTGTGTGTGTGTGTGTGTGTGTGTGTGTGTGTGTGTGTGTGTGTAGCATAAACTACTCTAAACTGATGTGAAAATCAGACTCTAAATAACAAAGGGTGAAGGGTCTGATAACTTTTTTAAAAAGACACATACAACAAGACTCATCTGTGTTCAGTTCTCTAGGCAAGGACTTTGTTGTTGTTTTTGAATGACACTTGCCTAGTTAGAAATGAAGTCAGTACCAGCAAGATCAGAATAAAGCAACAGGAGATCATTGACCTAGAACTTGGCTCGTATTCCAAAGGCTGTAAGGCCTGGGGTTGTTCATAAGAAGGAGTTGGTCACCATGTGGTGCTATTGTAGCACAGCAGGCATGGGTCTTTTTGCAAAATGAACAATAACATTATGTTTGCAGAAAGCATTGGTTGAAATATGAAATCTGTTTTTTTTTTAATTTTTTTTTGTTTTTTTTTTCAACGTTTATTTATTTTTGGGACAGAGAGAGACAGAGCATGAACGGGGGAGGGGCAGAGAGAGAGGGAGACACAGAATCGGAAACAGGCTCCAGGCTCTGAGCCATCAGCCCAGAGCCCGACGCGGGGCTCGAACTCACGGACCGCGAGATCGTGACCTGGCTGAAGTCGGACGCTTAACCGACTACGCCACCCAGGCGCCCCTGAAATCTGTTTTTTAACATATCCATAATAGCAAAGGAAATATAACAAGCTGATGAAATGCCAATAATAAACAAAGTTAATCTTCTAATGTTAGTGTTCCTAAATTCTTTAAGATCTAACTCAATGTCTGTAAAAATTCACATAAATAGAGGTGCCTGCATGGCTCAATCAGTTGAGCATCAGACTCTCGATTTTGGCTCAGGTCATGATCTCAGGGTTCGTGAGTTGGAGCTCTGTTTTAGGCTGCAAGCTGACAGCACGAAGCCTGCTTGGGATTCTCTATCTCTCCCTCTCTCTACCCCTTCCCTATTTTTGCTTTCTCCCTCTCTCTCTCTCAAAATAAATAAATAAACTTAAAAATAAAAATACAAAAATTAAAATTCAGGTAAATAAAAAAACACTACTTTTGTTTGTTTGTTTGTTTTTTATGAAATTTATTGACAAATTGGTTTCCATACAACACCCAGTGCTCATCCCAAAAGGTGCCCTCCTCAATACCCATCACCCACCCTCTCCTCCCTCCCACCCCCCATCAACCCTCAGTTTGTTCTCAGTTTTTAACAGTCTCTTATGCTTTGGCTCTCTCCCATTCTAACCTCTTTATTTTTCCCCTCCCCCATGGGTTCCTGTTAAGTTTCTCAGGATCCACATAAGAGTGAAAACATATGGTATCTGTATTTGTCTGTATGGCTTATTTCACTTAGCATCACACTCTCCAGTTCCATCCACGTTGTTACAAAAGGCCATATTTCATTTTTTCTCATTGCCACGTAATATTCCATTGTGTATATAAACCACAATTTCTTTATCCATTCATCAGTTGATGGACATTTAGGCTCTTTCCATAATTTGGCTATTGTTGAGAGTGCTGCTATGAACATTGGGGTACAAGTGGCCCTATGCATCAGTGCTCCTGTATCCCTTGGATAAATTCCTAGCAGTGCTATTGCTGGGTCATAGGGTAGGTCTATTTTTAATTTTCTGAGGAACCTCCACACTGCTTTCCAGAGTGGCTGCACCAATTTGCATTCCCACCAACAGTGCAAGAGGGTTCCCGTTTCTCCACATCCTCTCCAGCATCTATAGTCTCCTGATTTGTTCATTTTGGCCACTCTGGCGAAAAAACACTACTTTTGTACATGCTCTCTCCATCCTCCTTTCTTTCTCTCTTAGACACACACGCACACACACACACACACACACACACACACACACACACCTGTACAGTCAATTAATTGCTAAGATTTTGCAAGTACAGTCCCAAGTCGCAATACAGTCCTAAGAACCCTGCAGATGAATACAACCTTATCAATGAAATGAGAATATGTAAGTAGTAAATTGGGAATGCAAGTAAAATAAATTAGGAATTACCTCTGATAGAAGATTAAATACAATGTCCTTTAGTAATCAGGTAGAGTTGTTCTTGACAATTGAGATATTGCTTTTTGAGACCTGTAGTCTACTTACTGCCCCAAATGGATTTACAGTGTAATCTAGTATTAAACAATTCTTACATTACTAAAAAAGGACTTGAGTGGTTGAACTAAAATGGTTTAGTAGAAAATTGCAATCTGGTGATGACAGTTTTTAATCCCTTGTCATAAATAGCCAATTTTAAAGGCTTTCAAAGTTTTCTTATAGTTTCTTGAAGACTGATATTTTGTATATACAATAACAGAAATGATGTATTGCTGAGTGTATACTTTTTTTGTTTTGTTTTTGTTTTTTGCTAAAGAAAATAAATACTTTTGTGCTCTTGGCTTCTCTTTTGTGACTTGAGGGGAAAATTTCTAGGAATGATACAAAAAAACCACCCAGATACGTAAAATATTTTACATTTGGGCTCATTTGAACATTCTAACCATTTTTCTTCTTTCAATACATCCAGTTTCCTTTGATAATAATTCTTACTCACTTGTGCAAAACAGGAAATCATTTTGTATAGCATCAGTTTACATATTTAAAAAATGCAGTGTGTATCGTTAGAGTCTAATATCTGATTGCACTCAGGATAAAGCCACCACACAATTGTAGCACAAGGCTAAGGTGTAGAACAAATTCCCCCACTTTATTACCTAAAATTAACTTTGGAAAAGGAGTCAAGTAACCCTACCCAGTGATTTTTGCATCTCAGAGTCCATGATGACGGACACATAATTTCTATGAGAACTTTTAAAGTTAAATTGTTTTAAAGGAAAGAGATATTCAGGAAATATCTGCAAGGTGAAAATAATGGCCCTGAGGAGGAGTACATGACATTTATTCCTTTATTTAATTCCTTTCAAATGAAGCTGAGTCACCCAGGCTGAGTTAATGACAAAACAAACTAAGGCACAATGTGAAATGTAAGAGTAGACTTACCAGCTCTGTCAAAATGATCTTTCTCTTGTTTCTGTTAGTGATGCAATAATTTCCAGAGGAAAAAGAGACAAAAGAAAATAGCCAGAGGAAAGGTTTTCCTCTTAGGTTTTGGAGTATGAAATATGAATATCACTTTAATTAGGTGGGTTTAGGCCCCATATGTATGCCCACTTCCAGGTTTTTTGAACTTAGTTAGAAATGCCAACAACAACAACAACAAAAAAATACAAACACTTTACATTAAATTATATATGATTACCATTTATTTGAACTTTGGAAGAGCCTCCAAAAAGAAGGGAATTGGTTTTCAATGTATAATTAAAACTTAAACGGGGCACCAGCGTAGCTCAGTCGGTTAAGTGTCCAACTTCGACTCAGGTCATGATCTCACGGTTCATGGGTTTGAGCCCTACTCTAGGCTCTGTGCTGACAGCTCAGAGCCTGGAGCCTGCTTCAGATTCTGTGTCTCCCTCTCTCTGCCCCTCTGCAGATCATGACCTGTCTCTTTCTCTCTCTCAAAATAAATAAACATTAAAAAAATTAAAAAAAAATTTACTAATGTAGACCTTACTCCACAAAATAATAAATTGATTCAACTTATTTTTTCAGTTGAGCCAAATTTTGGAAAAACATATGAGTGAGTTAGTGACCAATCAGAAGTGAGGCTGACGGTCCATAGGAGTGATGCAACACCTTCCCTAAAAGCATTTAAAATGTCTTCCTGAGGTTTTCCATGTTTTGTGTATACATTTCAACAATGGAAATACCTCAACCACTGAAAGGAAGACACTGAAAAATGTTGAATGTAAAGAAATTTGAATAAGAATAATTCATCAAGGATTGCTAGGGTCGTCATGTCTGGGATGTGCAGAATGTGTGCTGTGTATATGAAGGTTACTCTGGATAACAACCTATACACCTGCTGCAGTGCTGAATCATTTAAGATGGGATAACAAACGGGAGGCAAGAAGCTAAGTGCTGTTTCTTTTCCTGCTTTAATGGTTACAGATTTGACATATATTAGACTTCCAAAAGTCTTTCTACCACTTGACTATATGCAATATCCAAGCTGATATGCTGTTATGATTCCCAGTGTTAACATAAAGGATCCATGTGCTTTCAGATTGTTTTTTTGCAAACTCTTGTTCCCCATTTACAAAATCACTGACTTTGGACATATTACTTGAGCTCTATAGCTTATCATCTTAAATGAAATGGTAATACTTGACTGTCTTATAAGATACAAGTGATTTCTCAGAGAATCACTTCATATTTTATGCAAATTACTTAAGAAATCATAATTCACAGTAGGTGTTAACTCCAGCAGAATCCCACAAGAAACCTTAAATTCTATATTGATGAATAAATATTAAATAAATGACAAATTTGCTTATTACTCCTCTTGTCCATTGAAATAGGAATCTATGCAAAATACTCCTGACTCAAGGTTAGAATTTCTCCATACATGCAATGAAGTTGGATTTAATCAGACCTTCTTAATGTTTTCAGCCAATTAAACAAACAAGTTGTGACACAAACTGAAAGAAGCTTGGATGTTTCCAATTTAATATAATTAGTCTGTGCTTCAACTACCAGTTACTAGTTATTTAACTGATTCAAATGATTCTCTCTACTTTACATGTAATGTGAATAAATAAAAACTCATAGTAACTTTAGTACCTTTTATATTAAAATATATGACTAGTAATTTTAATGAGAGACTTTCTAAACCCAAACTCACTTTTCAAACTATCATGGAGATAAGAAAGACCCTCAAAATCGTATTTATAATTTCAAGAGTATGATTTTTGCTATTTTATGTATATTTTCTAAGTGTTTACAAATATGTTTGTAATATTTACAAAACCACTTAACATAAAGCCATTGCTTCCCTAAAACTGTGGGAGTATAAAGTGTTTTGAAAGCTGACAGCTTGTGATGATAATTGTGCAAGCTCCAGTTGTATGAGTTTTATAGTAAAATAAACAAAAGGCTATTGGTGTCTGTTTATGCTGGATTTTATGTTTCTATCTGGAACACTAAACTCTCACTTGAAGATACATTAAATGAAACAACAGTTCCAAAGAAGGCCTACAGCCAGACTTTTAAGATGTTATATAATTTTGGAGGAATATAATTTTCTCACCAGTATATCTATGCTATTGTAAAATCAAGGTACATTTGTTAGTTTTTAAATAAAATACTGTCAGAGGCTTTATTTGAGTGGAAACAAGATGCACGTTGCATAATGTTATGAAACCTTTGCCATGACGTGGAAGTGACATGGGAGATATATGTGCCTATATATATATATCTGTTTTTGTTTCTGTTTTTTTGCTTTTGTATTTATCTTGTATTAGTAGACCTCAATTTTTTATCTCCTCTTAAGGGAATTTGGAGAATGTAGAAATTGTTTTCTCTTCTGATGGTTTCTTTTAGTGCTTTAAACAACACACTTAAATCTCTGTTTCATTATTTGTTAGCTTTAGAAAAGCAACAGTAACAATATATTGACTGTTGCCAAAATATGGGGGAATTAGTACTCTTAACAGGCCTTTATATGTTAACCTCTCTCCACCTTCGTGACCAGGCAGGGCATAATCTATATAATAACCTCAGCAACAGACACAATAGCCCTGTCCAGAATTTCGTTTATGGGCGTTTTTAGTTTTATTGCAGTCAACCATGTATATATTAATAGTTTTACATGTTGTAGGATTTCTGTCATTTTAAAATAATGCATTGTTTCATCTCTGGAACTACAACAGCTGTTTAGCCCCATTATGCATCTTTGTACACTCAATGTTAAATATAATTTCTTTTATAGTATACTTTCTTCATTCTTGAGCTTCTTATTTTGATAAGTGTCGTAGTTGGTTGGATTTCAGCCACAAGTTGTAGTAGTTGCTTTTGCTCTCACTTTTGGTTGTTAAATTTTTGATTCTGTGGACATTGAATAACATTTAAAAATATATTTATGCATTCAGGGCAGTTTAGCTGAAGATCATATTTTGAGGGGCTAAACATCCTCCCTTAAGGGATTTTAGTCACCTTTTAATATTGAATGCAGTTGGCACATTTTGCTGTTTATATTCTATTTCTTGTTCTTTTTTAATGTATTTTATTTATTCTGTAATAGTGTAGGTGTATCATTAAGTTCCTTTCATAGCTCTGGAATATCTCTTGTTTGTTTGTTTGTTTGTTTGTTTGTTTGTTTGTTTTTTACACTTTACTCTTTTTTTAACTTCCTTTACTCACTTTTACTCTTTATTTCATAGATTTTATTCACTATATTGTATTGTATTTTATTTTGTAATGGTATATATTTCTTGAAAAAAGTGTTCTTATTTTTCAGGTGGAAAAGATATACAGCAAGGAGTGTTCATCTACTTTTTCATACTATTGTTTTCTATAGGGGAAGGAGGATCCTATAAATTTAGATCACATTGGAAACATGACTATAGTTTTTACAGCTATATTTTATTAACTTCAAATATGCTTACAGCTGATGTCTTCTTTTTCTTTATAAGCATCTTAAGATCCTTTGGCTTTTTAGAAGAGCAGCAATATATATAATAACTTTAGAATTTGAGGTCAGGTTGAAAGACAGCATTTATGGTGTAAAAATGAGAAAAGCTGAAGATAACTCCATGTTTATGGTGACACCTCTGGGAAAAGGCTGACTTTAGTTTTTCAGACACCATGGCATCTCCTCACTCATTTTGTCTGTCAGAAAGGGGTGGTGAATATTCTTGGAGAGAATGACTCTTGTGGCCAGTGTCATGGCTAGAGCAGAGTGGTAAGAGCAGAAGTGGAATCCACATCTCCTGACTAGCAAGCAAGTATATTAATTAGAGCATTGTTAAATATGGTACCCAGTGAGTGAAGATAAGTAGTCAGTTTGAGAAAGGTTTTTCCTCTATAGAAAGTTGGTATTTTGCACTGTGTTTTAGGTCTGAAGAAATAATGTAAAAATTCTAACAACCACTTCTGATATCAAGCATATTACTTGCAAGTTGTATTTTAATTTGTACAGGTATAATGGTAATAATAAAATAAGAAACTAAAATTAAAATAAAATTGAAAATGCAAACAAAAAGTAACCTCAACATCCTATGTAATGTTTTATTTTTATTCTATTTATTTTTATAAAATAATATATAGCCTAAAACTTGTTTTTCACTTTCTGTCATGTCCCTTTCTCTTTGGGGGATATACTTATAGACTGCACTCCACCTTTAATATCTTCCATAGCATGTGATACCATATGTATAGCATAAATCATTCAACCATTGCCCTATTGATTTACGTGTAGGTATTTATAAAATCTTTACATTTCAAACACTGCTTAAGTAAATGGCTTTTTTTATTGTCACTTTTATGCTTAAGGTGCCAACAATTTTACTATCATATATATTGACAATATTTTCCTCAGTCTTTGATTTTTTCCTAGGGTAAATTTTGCCATAGAAAATTTATATTTTATGTGGTGAATTTTTTCAGCATTTTCTTTTATGGTATCTGAACTTACATACTTGCTTTAGGCAAGGACTGATACTTGTGAGATTCCAAATGTATTTTCTTATAAGTCATTTTCTTTTTACTTATTTTATTACATACCTATTATTTATTGAATATTACTGTATCTCTGTTGGATATCTAATAAATATCTAAAAGATATATATTATTAATGTTTATGTATAAGTATAAAATCTCTTCCATCTGTAACTTATTTTTATATGGCATTTTACATGATATGATGTAGTTTCTTCTGAATTTATATTCAATTACATCGGCACCATTTAAAACAAAGCATCCATTGGTTTAAATTAAGCATCTATCATGTATGAATTCTTCATATTAACTTTGATGAATTTCTGTACTCTCCATTTTATTCTACTGAACAGTTTTTACACTACTCTGTCAATGCCATAAAGTTTGATCACCCTAGCACTGTAATGAGTTGTAATACTTAGTAGTGGATGTCTTTTTAATCATTATTCTTATTTTTAAGAGCAGCATAATATTCTATTATGTATTTTATGATAGTCCAGTTAATGGACATTTAGGTTATTTCCCATTTTTCCTACTTATGTGAATTCCCTTTCCATTGCTCTTTTTAAATTCTGATATTTTACGTTTTCTTCTTGTCTTATTTCCTCACTGTGAGAACTTTATATTGCCTGAGCAGATCTGCTGGCAACAAAATCTTGTAGTTTTCTTTCTTCTCAGAATGTCTTTATCTAAACTTCATTCCTGATGGATATTTTCACTAGTTGTAGAAATCTAGGTTGACAGTTATTTTTTTTAGAAGTTGAAATATGTGCACCATTCTGACCTCCATAATCCCTGATGGAAAATCCACTGTCATTCAATTTTCTATTCTTCTTCAGTTAGCCCATTGCATCTCTGAATGCTACACTTTTGTCTTTTGCTTTAGTTTTCAAAATGTGATGATGTGTCTGCTCATAGATTTTTCTTGATTTATCCTGTTTGGGATTTGCTGAGCTTCGTGAATCTGTAGGTTTGTGTCTTTTATGAATTAGAAGTTTTTAGCCATTTTTTATCAAAAAAATTTTTGGCTCCATATTTTTTCTCCTCTCCTATTGCAATTCTGATAACATATATGTTATACCTATGTTAGTCCCCCACAAGTCCCTAGAATTCAGTTCAATTTATCTCAATTTATTTTCTCTATGTGGTCCAACTTAGATAATTATATTGCTTTGCTTTTGAGTTAACTGATTTTCCCTCTGTCATCTGGATTTTGCTACTGAGCCTATCAAATGTGACTTTTATTTTGGTTGTTGTATGTGTAGTTCTAAATATTTCCACTTGTTTCTTCTTTATATATTTGTGTGTGTGTGTGTGCACATAACATACACACACACACACACACACACACACACACACACACAAACCTATCAGTTGCTTTCATGAATGGACCTCTTAAGCAAAGAGTTCATACACAGATATAATAGATTTCTTTCTCTAGCTTCCTCTTTCCCATTATCTTCCCCTTACATCTACAGTTTTTGTGTACATTTGTATGCCTAATGCAGAGAAGGAATCATCAACATGACTCCTTCCACTATTTCTGTTCCACCCAGGTGGAGAGGCAAAAGGGCACCACCTCTACTTGAGTTAGAAAAGACAATGATGGTTTAACATTTTATTAAAACTGGACCTGAAGAAAATCTGTTGTAAAGATAAGATTTATTAAATGTGAGTGTTGAGATATATTCATCAACAGATATCTCTTAAGCATCTTCCATTGAGTAGGAAATGTTCTAGGCACTGGGAATATTGTACTAGACAAAGCAGAAAAGTATCAGTATCAGTGAATCATACAAAATAATTGAGGAGTCAAAAAGTAAACATAAACACACCAATGTCTCACCTTTAATTGGTGCTAAGTATATCTTCATTTTATTATTTTAATGTTTATTTATTTATTTTGAGAGAGAGAGAGAGAGAGAGAGAGAGAGAGAGAGAGAGAGAAAGAGAGAGCCAGGGAGGGACAGGGAGAGAGAGGGAGAGAAAGAATCATAAGCTGGAAGCACAGAGTCCCAATGCAGGACTCAATCTCACAAACCATGAGATCATGATCTGAGCCAAAACCAAGAGTCAGAGGTTTAACCAACTGAGCCACCCAGGCACCCCAAGTATATCTTTTTTAAAGGCATAATTTATAAAGAAATGATCAAACTCAACACCAAAAAAAATCCAGTTAAGAAGTTAGCAGAAGTCACGAATATACATTTTTCCAAAGAAGACATCCAGATGGCCAATAGACACATGAAAAGATACTCATCACTCATCATCAGGGAAATACAAATCAAAACCAGGATGAGATAGCACCTTACACCTGTCAGAATGGCTAAAATTAACAACACAGGAAGCAACAGATGTTGGTGAGGATTTGGAGAAAGGGGAATCCTCTTACACTGCTTGTGGGAATGCAAACTAATGCAGCCACTCTGGAAAACAGTGTGGAATTTCCTCAAAAAGTTAAAAAATAGAACTACCCTACAACCCAGCAATTGCACTACTAGGTATTTACCCAAAGGATCGAAGGAGCACATGCACCAAATGTTTATAGTAGCATTATCAACAGTAGCAAAACTATGAAGAGAGCTCAAATTTCCATCCACTGATGAATGGATGAAGAAGATGTGGTGTATATATATATATATATATATATATATATATATGTATATATCACATCATGGTATATACCACATGTGGTATATACCATGTCATCTTCATATATATATACATATATATATGTGTATATATATATGTATATGTGTATATATATCACATCTTCTTCATATATATGAAGATATATATTCATATTCATATATATTCATATATATAATATATTACATTATATAAATTATATATATAATATATATATTAAAATATTACCCATCAAAAAGAATGAAATCTTGACATTTGCAATGGCAAGAATGGAGCTAGAGTGTACTATGCTAAGCAAAATAAATTAGGGAAAGACAAATGATTTCATTCATATGTGGAATTTAAGAAACAAAACAGATGAACATTAAGGAAGGAAAAAAAAGAGAGGGAAGCAATCCATAAGAGATTCATAACTGTGGAGGATAAAATGAGGGTTGATGGGGGGGAGGTGAGCAGGGGATGGTTAAATGAGTGATGGGTATTAAGGATACTTGTGTTGAGCACTGGGTATTATATGTAAATTATGAATCACCAAAATCTATTCCTGAAATGAATTTTATACTATATGTTAACTAACTAGAGTTTAAATAAAATTGAAAGAAAGGAAAGGAAAGAAAAGAAAAGAATACAGGAGCAGTCAGGAGTCAGAAAGATTAAAGAGTTCCAGGTCAGGGGAATGTTCATTTTTATAAGGTGGCCAGTGAAGATTTCTTTAACGTTAATATTTTAGTAGAAGACTAAAAGGGTAGGAGACTAAGCAGTGAAGACTTTAAGGGGAAAACATATTCTAGAAGGTGGTAGAACAAATACAAAAGTCTAGAAATATAAGAATGCCCTTGATGTATCTAAGGACACTAGGGAACCTAAGTGACTGAAACATAGGACCAAGGGAACATGTTGTAGAAGATGAAGTCAGAGAGGCAGGAGGGAACCATTTCATCTGGGGATGGGGAACTCATGCTGTCTTTGGGTTTTTCACTGGGTGAGAAAATACTGAGGTGTTTTAAAGGGAGGAGTTATACTATTTAGGTTAATTTGTAAAGGAAACATTATATTTGTGCTTATAGGATAGACTAGAGTATAAGAGTATCTTGAGTTTTACCCAGGGTTTGGAGGTGGAGGTGGTGGAAAATGATAACATTTTGGATATAATTTGGATTTACAACCAATAAAATATGTTAATGGAATGTATATGGAATAGGAAATTAAAAAAAGAAGTTAAAGATAACAATCTGCATGAACAAGAGGAAGAATGGAGTTGATATTTACTGAGACACAGTAGACTAAAGGAGTTCATTTGTTGACAGAAATCAGGGGATCTTTTTGGAAGTAGTTAATTGGATATACAAGGAAAAGCTAAAGCTGAAAATTTAGGGTTGTCAGTTTAATAAGGCTATTTAAAATCATGAGATTAGATACATATACTTTAGGAAGCATTAGGTTAAGAAAATGCCAACTCTCAAGATAGATTTCCAGAACACCCAAACATTCAGAACTCAGAAAAAGAGAACAAGTAAAAGAGTCTTAGGAGAGGTAGTCTATCCAACAAGTAAAGCACCCAAGAAAGGTAAGGTGGTACCTTGCAAGTGAAGTTGAGAAAGGTATTTTATGAAGGACCAAGTGGTCAACCATGTCCTATAGGCCAATTCAGAACAGGTCTAATTGTTGAAAATATTGCTTGGCAAAATAAAAGACATTGTTTGCCTTGACCATGATCTATTTCAGTGGTGAAGATAAAAACTTATAGGGTAGGATCAAGAAAAACAAGAATGAATTTTGCTTGGGCCAAGATAATGGTAGTGACAGAGTATTTGAATATTCCCAATCCTTCCGAAATGAATTTAAAGGGCAGAACCTAACAATCAAACATAATCTCAAGAAGATCACCTTCAAAAAGTAAGGACACCAATTTGATAACTATTGAAATATTTCAGGTTAGGATATTTTTATGGTTGGAATCTGAATGGTAACAATGAAGATGATGAACAATATTTTGATCCTTGATATCTTTTTTTAAGGAGAACCTACTAAGAGAATTTTCTGAACAATTGGATGTAGGGCTTAAGAGAAAGAGAGGAGCCTAAGATGACTTTGAGTTTTTTGAACAGAGCATTTGGAATGGTGCAATTGCCTTAATTGAAATGACAGTGATTTTTTTTTTTTTAAGAGCAAGTCAGGTCATGGCACAAAGCTGCTTTTAAAATTTTCAAAGGTTTTCTCAATTCACTCAGAGTAAAATTTGAAGTTCTTACTGTAGTATATGCCATACACTGCACTAAATAACCTCTTCTTTAATTATAGTAATGGCCTAAAATTCTTATCTGGCAATTAATTTTACATAACTAGGTGATATTATTTATAATAATCATACATTAACTTTTTCTATTTCCATGTCTTGTTCTACATAAATAATTGTAAGCTGTGTAAAAGTAATGCTACCTTTCCTAAGACTTAATAGTCCATGCGTATACATACAAGATGTTCAGAAAGGTCTTTTTTAGTAAATAATATAACAGAAACTCTTGCCTCTATATGTCAGACATTGTATAATATGGAAATAATTGAAGTTCTGTGAGTTCTAGAAATGTGATGATATCTCTGTAGACATCTCATAATAGGTAAGAGACTAGATAGGTTCTCGGTGTACTGGCCAATATATCATTTTTTCCGAGTACAAAATTAGTTTCACATTTTACATTTTACCTGACATACAAAATAGATGGTAGACTAAAATGATGGTGGTAATAATAAAAAAAATAATAATAAATAAGAGTAATAATGTGTTTCTAGTGTTAGGAGTCACTTGCTTATAGCATGATCAGCAGCACTATAGAAGATCTCAGTGCAAAATGGAATGAACTGAAAGAGGTTTCAGAAATGTTTTCATAGTAAGTCTAAATCATTTGCACTTTATGGGACAAAAGCCAATTGGAGGAGATTGCTTATATAGAAAAAAAGCAAATTCTTGATTCACCATTCATTCACAATCACTTACAGATTTATATTTTTATGAAAGAGTTGGAAACAAAGGGAAGATAGGACAGTTTCAGCTGGAATAACAAAGGCTCAAAAATCTTATATAGAATCGTCAGATGTTTTCAGCATAAAATCTTGAGGAATTCAGCTAAGAGTTGTAAAAAGCAGGTGTTTGTTCTAAAAGTAGACTACCAGAACAATGAAAACTTCTAAGATAAAAATTAATGAAAGGAAAACTCATAAATGTGTCACAAAAAGATAATTATTATCTCAGATATAAACCAGATGCTCTCCTGTGAATTGCATATTAATATTCACAGATAGAAGGTTCTGTTTAGACAGAAAGATTCCATTTGATGGTTTACAATGCAGTAGGTAGAGAAGCTGGTTTATGAATGATGATAATTGGACCATAGCAGAATCAAGAATTTTAGATTTGGAGATTTATTTGGATGTTGCTAGTCCTATCTGATTGTAGAACTTGCTTTCCATTTTCAATAATTAATGGCCATTCACAGTTTTGTGACTTCTGCAAATTATACTCCTGTAGAACTCATTTTCCCTAGTAAAGCTTGTGGGTTTTTTTAATTAATTACAACAGGAATAACATAAATGTATGTTTTATATGGCCTTGTGTAGTATCATCCGGTTAAAGGATAATATGTGATCCAAATTTTGTGATTAAAGGTAAATAAACTATTAATTATTATTTTTAGCTATTAATTATTTAGAATTAGGTAAATTCTTTAGGAAACAATCCCATTCAATTAAATGGCTCTTTAAATTTCTTAATATGTGGCCTGAGAAAGTGTTGAATAACAGTAGCTCTAGATCAAGGTAACTGATCAGTGATCCTAAGCAAATTAACCCATCAAAAGTGAACAAGCTCCCAAATACTGACCAGCCAGATGAACATGACTCAATCAACATCAAAATCAATGAGGTGAAAAGAGTCTGCCTTCAGTGAAAATCAATGGTGGTGAAAATGGACTTCCTTGAACTTGACTTTTACAAATTTGGAGGCTGCCTTGAATAGCAGAAATGTATTTCAGTCATAACAGACTCCTGCCTCTTTTTAGTCCCTATAATCTGCTAGAATATAACAATAATTTTGTGTTATAGCACCTGGAATTTTTCTTTTTAAAACTAATGCCAGAAATTTTAAATATAAGGAATAAGAATCACCTATCACCTTTGGAGACTAGTGTCATATAAATAGGCACATCATTAAACGGTCTTCTTAATTTTTAAAAAGCATTGATTTATTTTGAGAGAGAGAGAGAGAGAGAGAGAGAGAGAATGCCCAAGTGGAAGCGAGCAGGAAAGGGGCAGAGAGGGGAGAGAATACCAAGCAGGCTCAGCACTGCTAGTGTGCAGAGCCCAATTTGGGGCTCAGACCCACTGACCGTGAGATTATGACCTGAACCAAAACCAAAAGTCAGATGCTTAACTGACTGAGCCACCCAGGTGCCCCAAAAGTCTTTAAATAAATAGGTTATCTATCATTTAAACTCCCCAGTCACTTACTCCCTCTTATTTGGCTCTGGGAAAATACAGCAAAATATGTTTTTCAAGGTAGCTCAAAATAGAGTTGCTGGATGACAAGTCCATATAGTACTGTTCTGATACCCTCTCTTTGCCCAAAGCAAAATAATTTTGTCCTGTTCAATTATAGTACTGATTTTTAAATCTATTTGTATTTTATTTTATTTTTTGAAGTTTTTATTTAAATTCCAGTCAGTTAACATACAGTGTAATATTAGTTTAGGTGTATAGTACAGTGATTCAACACTTTCATACATCACCCAGTGCTCATCACAACAAGTGGACTCCTTAATCCCCATCATCTATTGAGCCCATCCCCCCACCTACTTTCCCTCTGGTAACCATCAGTTTGTTCTCTATAGTTAAGAGCCTGTTTCTTGGTTTCCCTCTCTCTCTCTTCTCCATTTGCTCCCCTGATTTCATTTTTTTAAGTTGATTTATTTATTTTGAGAGAGTGAGCAGGGAAGGGGCTGAGAGAGAGAGAATCCCAAGCAGGCTCCACACTGTAAGCATGGAACTGAATGCGGGGCTGGAACTCCCGAACTGTGAGATCATGACCTGAGCCAAAGTCAAGAGTTGGACAGTCAACCGACTGAGCCAACCAGGTGCCCCTGATCCCCTGATTTTAAATCTGGACGCTTGAAGGCTTACGGTGGAAAGGGGATAGAAGCTCTGTGTCCAGCATTCAGTCCTATAGCCTGATGTGTCAGCAACTCCTGTACCACTCATTCAACCTTATCCTTGTCTCCCCTAAAGTCAAACAACACGGTTCCTAAATTCCTAATACTAAAACCCTGTCATTTGCTTACCATGAGAACTATACTTCTTTACAAAGGTATATACTTCCAGATAAGATTTCTAATTGTCCCTAATATGCAAGTCTTGAATAATGTTAGAGTCAAAATACAGTACCTTCATATAATGTACCTCTTTATTGAAGTTCTTTGAAAACTATGGTTTGTAATTTATATTTATCTAGAGTGGGGATCAGGAAACATTTTCAGGAAAGGGATAGTAAACATTTTAGGCTTTCTGGTCTATACCGTCTCTGAAAAACCACTCAATTTTGCCATAGAAGTGTAAAGATAGCGACAGACAATACATAAAGAATGAACATTGCTGTGTCCTAATAAAATTTTAAATTTCATGTAATTTTCATCTGTCAAAAATTATTATTCGTGTTTGATTTTGCTCAGGCATGTGAAGCTGTACAATTCATTAGTTGTGGGCTATACAAAAATAGGTGGTGGTCTAGATTTGGCCAGTAGGCTATAGCTTACCCCCTCCAGCTGTAAGTTAAACATATGAGGTATTTCTATATATTAATAGGTATATACATGTTTAAGTCCTTATTATAAATGAGTGAAAAATCCAAACCCCTCAAGTATTTTCTGCTTCTATCATATTTCCCTAGTAAAAAGTTTAATATGACATTATTATTCCAAAATTAGCTAGCATTGCTGGTTAGATTTTCTTCAGTGAAAACACTGATTATGTTTTACCATATATTAATCACAATACATATTGAGTATCTAGGATAAAGTAAAATAAACAGTTACTGTCTCAAGGATTTTCTGTGTTAAGCTTTGATAGTTCATAACAGATTTATTTCAGATAGACTTTCTGATCCACTCATTGTAATGTAACATTAATTAAACACACTGTAAACCTGCATGGATCCATTGGCATAAAGGTTATTAATCTCCTTTTTTGTGTGTGTGGTTTTACAGTCTGTTGAATTTTAAACAAACCTCTCTTCTAATTAAATATATATAATACATATTAAATAACTATCAATGACTAGTATATTTTTATATTCATTTATCACAAATACCACAAATTTTATAAACAACACTCTTTAAACTAATAAGTCATTGTTATTATCTCTTTTGCTTACTTTAAAATACTTCTTTTTTTTTTTTTGGAAACAGTATCTTGAAAGCCTCAGTTGCAATTCTATCCATTTCACATATAGTTACTTACTCATTCATTCAACAAATAATTTCTTGGTTCCTACATAGCTAGGCACTATTCTCGGAACTTAATACAGATCAATGAAAATGGCTCTTTGCTCATGGAATGGTTACCACGTTCACTCTAGCAGCTAAGTAGAGATGGATGAATACTCACAGATACAGCCCCAATGGAAATTTGTGAGAGGACACTTTTATTCATAGTGCTGTGTATGATAGGAGAAGAGTCCGTTGTGATGATCATTATGAGCATTTATGGAGCTTTCTCAGGGGCAGTGGCTTTTCACCTGGGAAATGAAGAGTTCCCATCTGGAAAAGATGTGTTAGGGCCTAGAACACCACAAGGAAAAATATCTGTTAAGAACAATAAAACATTAACCAGTGTAGAATTAGAAGTTAGTGGTTGAATATAGCCAGAGGACTGAAAAGATAAGTTGGAACTAAATTTCTGCTTTTAGCTGAATGTAAAAGGAAAGTAAGCTCACACACACATAAATGATTACAGGGATTTATTTCCTAAAAAAAGTTGTGAAGACAAATTTCAGATCAGGTATGCCCTGATCGGTTCTGTTTCCTGTGATTTTCTGGACCTGCTTTCCTTTATGTGTTAAAATCACTGTACTTCTGGGACCATATTTAAAGGCTTTTCATGTGATTTTCTCTAAAGAGAAAGAAAAATTATTTCCTGTAATTCCCCAGTAAAATTCTCCTATGTTTCACCACCTCAGACTAGATTAGATGTCTATCTCTACCAATCCCTGCCACCATAGGACCCTATATAGTGACTGGATTAGGCTTGGACTTTCAGAGCCAACCACTGGCAAGGACATGACTCACTGTTGGAGGTGGGACCTGCATCCTCCTAAGAAAAAGGATTGCATGGTGGGGAACTAGGGAGTTACCTGTAGCCAAATTGGAGTGTATCTGGTAGTGGGTAAATGGATGTTGAGGGGTCAGCAAGTGTTAGCCATACTAAAGTGTCTGGATTATGTCTTGTGAAGTGGACAACTGAGTGACATCAAATGTTATCAAACAGAGAGTGACTGAGTATGCATAATTGTGTTTTATATTTTATCTTAACTTCCTTCTTTGCTGGTAGTAACAAAATATATTTTAAATAATCTGATTTCATTTTTTTCTCTTTTTTAAAACAGTTTTATTATGAAATAATTTATATGCTATACAATTTACTCTTTATATTTTCATCAACTCAAAAGGAAATCCCTTACACTTTAGCTATCCTTCTTCTTTTCACCCCTTTCCTCCAAGACCTAAGCAACTCTTAATTTACTTTTGTCTCTATTATTTCCCAATCATTGACATTTCATATGAATAGGATTATATACTATGTGATCTTTAGTGATTGGCTTCTTTCACTTAGCTTAATATCTTCAAGGTTCATCTCAGTTGTAGCATGTATCAGTATTTCATTTCTTTTTTGACTTAATATTTCATTCTGTGGATATACCTCATTTTGTGTATGTATTTGTTGGTGGTCACTTGAGTTGTTTGTACCTTTTGGCAACTGTGAATAGTGCCGCTATAAACATTCATGCACAAGTTTTGTTACCTGTTACCATGCACAAGTTTGCCTACCTGTTTTCCATTCTCTTAAGTATATATACCTGGGAGTGCAATTGCTGGAACATATGGTACTTCTGTGTTTACTAATTTGAGGATCTGCCCAACTGTTTTCCAAAGTGAATACATCATTTACATTCCCACCAGCAGTTAGTGTGAGTGTTCTGATTTCTCCACATCCTTTCTAAAACTTTTTATTATCTGACATTTTGATTGTAGCCATCCTACTGGATATGAAGTAGTATTTCATTGTGATTTTGATTTTGATTTTCCTGGTGATTAATGACGTTGAGCATCTTTTCATGTGCTTGTTGTAATCTTCCTTGGAGAAGTGTTTATTTAGATGTTTTGCTCATTTTATAATTGAGTTGGCTTTTTAATATTGAGCTCTAAACACTCTTCATGGAGTCCAGACATAAGTCCTTATTTAGAATATATAATTTCTGATATTTTCCCCCATTATGTGGGTCATCTTCTCACTTTCTTGATGGTCCATTTTGAGGCACAAATGTTTTAATTTTGATGAAGCCAATATTATTTATGTTTTTTTTCTTTTGTTGATCATACTTTTGGAGTCATATTCCATGTTTATATTTCATAAGGAAAAATTCTATATCCATGTTTACCATGTTTTGGCTTTTATCCATTATACTTGTTATTAAACTATAGATAATAGTAAATTATTAAACTCAGTATATATCACAGGAATAAGGAACAGTTTTGAAAAAAAATCTTATGCAACTGGGAATAGATGTTACCTCACAACTGTATCAGTAAGCTTACCCTACAACAAAATTAAAAATAAGTTAAGCAGATGTTAGTGTCCTAATAGAGAATATTATAGGCAAAAGATTTACCAGGATCTAATCAAGATACCTACCTGCAAATATTACATACACAGATGCCACACCTATTTTAAGGCAATTAAGTATATAATAAGTATTAATTCACAACCTGTTCACTCTGTCACTCCTGCTTATATAACTTGTTTTATATTTTTAAATTCCCTGATGAGAAAAGTAATAGGAAAGAAGCAGCAATCTGGGCAAGAAAATATAGTAATATTGAAATTGAGTTTTTGTCTTTTTACCTGAATTCAGAGAATTGAATATTGTTACACTTTTGGTGGTATAAATAATATGATGCCATCACTGAGGGAAAGATCATAGTAGTTTGCATGTAGTAGGGACTTAACAAATATTTGTCTAAGAATGATTTTGCAAAATGGCTACGTGGATATTTCTTGTGGCTCTAGATAGATGAAGTTAAAAACCTGACTGACTAAATATAGAAATTTTTCCATATCATAGATCAATGACTATAGAAATGAGGCAGTCTATCAAGATAACTTTTAATACAGCAAGGATAATAGTTTAAAAACCATGTAAATTTAAAATTTTCAATCAGTATAAATCAAAGCCACTTAAATTGACACAATGCCAAAAGTTGTTTAGTATTTATACAACTAGCACAACACTTACTCAAAATTCTAGAATGATGCAGTGTTGGAATACAATGAAGTTTGTTGTGACTACCCTGTGGATAAAACATAGACTCCCAGACCAAATATTTTTTTTGATATCAAGACTGTTGATACCACACATACAAAAGGTAAGAAGATATTTATTATTTATATAATTGAGATCACTAGGGAGATCAGGGCAGTCCTCTCAATCAGATCCAAAATGGCTTGAGAAAGCAGGGAAAGGATGCTGGCTCAGAGTGTCCATTGTGGCTTCAAATGGGATTGGGTTATTGGGTTTCCACCTAGAGGCAGGAGCTTGAGTCTTCAGAATCTCCTGTTGGCATCAATGAAGGAAACATCCAGGCTTTCTTGTCAGTTTGCCCAGATATAGGGCAGAAAAATGAAAAGGAAGGAGTGTGGCTTAAATGTTAGCAGTCAGACATCAAAAATGGAATCAGCCTTATTACAGAGTTCCAGTTAAGGAGAAGGCACATAGAAGTTAGGAATGTGTAAGTGCTGAATCAAACTTCCTTGTTTCTAGTACCTGCTCTGCCATGTATTAGATGTTGGACCTTGGGAAAATTACATCATATTTTTGCATCTCAGGATCTGTATCTGTACAATTTTTTATAATGAACTTCCTGCCTCCTAGAATTTTGTGAGTAAATGAGTTAATATTGTAATTTGCTTGGAAAAAGGCGTGAGTCATAGTAAATGTTCAATAAATGCTGTTATTTTTTCTGAAGCCCAAAAAGTTACCTTAGTTGTCCAGGGAATATAGTGGCAGAGCTAGGCTGAAAACCCAATGTAAAGAATTCCATTCCTTGCTATTTTCACTATGTGAACCCTAGCTTCCATTGCCTACTATCAGTCTCAGACTCACTACTCTCCTCAGAGTACAATATCCCATTAAGATTTGTGAATATAAATCTTGCACCTGGGCTACCTCACTCACTTCTGTGGTTTTAATTAACCTTGCTATATAAGTCCAAATTTGTATTTCTACCATAGATCTCTCTGCTAACCTACTAAATGATATATAAAATTGTCTACCTTCATATTCTGTTTCCCTCACAGGCTTCAGTGTTAACAGATCCCAAACTGAATATGTAATTTTTATTCCCTGGCCATTGCCTCTAAATCTGTATTTCTGACTTATCATCCAAGTCATAGATCTGAGAATTGTAGGAACTCTCACTTTCTGTTGAAAAATACAACAAATAGTTGTATTTTATGTTTAGATCATTTCTTCACAAACTTTGCCTTAAATTTAAAAAATGTTTTAATGTTTGTTTATTTTTAAGAGAGACAGAGAGAGACAGAGTGCAAGTGGGGGAGGGGCGAAGAGAGAGGGACACAGAATCTGAAGCAGAATCCAGGCCCAACCTGTCAGCACAGAGCCTGAGGTGGGGCTTGAACTCACGAGCTGTGAGATCATGACCTAAACTGAACTCGGATGCTTAATGGACTGAACCACTCAGGTGCCCTGGCTTAATTTTTTAAATTATACTGGAATTCAGCTTTCAAACCTCAGGCTGCCTACTTTTTAAAAGCCTGATAAAAATGATAATAGCTATCACTTGTTAAGATTAATTAGGTATCCTTGTTAAAGTAAGTTTTAAAAAACATTTTACCCCATGTACGCCTCTTCATATCCCCATGAGGTGGGTATTACAAATACCTGCATATGAAATAAGAAAACTGACCCAACATGATTGTTCACTCATGTGACTAAAGTGACAGAGGAGAAAGAATGTAGAACTAGGATTTGAAACTAGCTCCATCTAATTTCTAAACCAGACTATATAAAATTCTGCCCCTCCTTAGATGTTTTCCCACTTGTCTTCAAACTTTCACATTTCCTATGAGATGAAATAGAAATATCTTGGTACAATTTATGTTTAAGATGTGAAAATGTGGTCTGTATTTGAACTTTAGGCTTATTTTTAGCCTACAGACACTCACAGGCTGTGCTTCAATTATGTTAATCTCTTTCCTGTCTCCATTTCTTGGTATTTGCATCCTCTATTTCCAGTCTGATGTCTGCCTGCAAGGCCAACTGCATAACTCCTGAGGCCCATTTAAAATATGAAAATCCAGGGGTACCTGGGTGGCTCCGACTTTGTCTTGGGTCATGATCTTACAGTTTGTGAGTTTGAGCCCTGCATCAGGCTCTGTGCTTACAGCTCAGAGCCTGGAGCCTGGAGCCTGCTTCGGATTCTCCCTCTCTCTCTCTGCACCCCCCCACTCATATTCTCTCTCTCTCTGTCTCTCTCTCTGTCTCTCTCTCTCTCTCTCTCTCAATAATAAATGTTAATTTTTTTTTTAAATATGAAAATCCAGGGTGCTTTGTTCAAAAGGAAGAAAAAAGTGCTGTTAATGGTACTAAACTATAAAGGTTTTTTTTTTTCTTTCTTCCTTGGTCTCTCTCTACACTTGTCTAGTTGTTTTTATTTCTATTTGATGTCATTCTAAGTAAATAAAAATTAAAATGAAAAGTTATTAGCAAGAATTTTACCATTCATTTTCATATTGTGCTATGTCAGTTTTATATTTTTTAATGTTTATTTATTTTTTGAGAGAGAGAGACAGAGTGTGAGCAGGGGAGGGGCAGAGAGAGAGAGGGAGACACAGAGCCCAAAGCAAGCTCCAGGCTCCGAGCTCCAAGCTGTCAGCACAGAGCCCAAAATGGGGCTTGAGCTCACAAACTGTGAGATCATGACCTGAGCCAAAGTCAGATGCTTAACTGACTGAGCCACCCAGGTGCCCCTGTACTGTGTCAGTTTTAAAGGCAAATACAGGAGCAGCCTGTGGAATCACTGAAATCACACAATTCGTATTTTCTGCCTCACATAGGTATATGCATTTTTCTCTTTCCAGAAAAGTGGAAATGAGGCACAAAATTAACTCACCTTTTTTTTCACTTCTTGATATGTGCACATTCTACTAATGCACTACCTTTAGCCTACTGATGAATAAGAAATGGCTGAAAGAAGAGGAAGTATGGATTGTCCTATCTTTACCTTTCTTTTATGTCGTCATTTTCACATATGTGGCTGGCTAGTGTAGGAAAATAACACATGCAATCAAGGATATAGGGCTCTTTGGTCATTTGTGTTTCTTGGAACACTACCACTTTCTGCATTTGGAGCAAGTTCTGATTCAGAGGCAAGCAGGGCCATCAATGTGGCCTTCTTACCTTCTCCTGACTGAGCCTTTCAATTCCCATACATGAGGGGTCCATCAGAATCCTGTATTCATAGGGTATTGTGAACACTATGTGCAAATATAGTGTGGCAAGGAACAACAACATATTACATGTGTCTCCTTTGCCAATGTACATGGTCCATTGCCTGTTGAGACAAAAGCATAAGTCCAAAGATACAATTATTCAAGGTTTCAACATGGTAACAACAGATATCAGACAAAGCACAGAGTCCTTGGAATTGACCCTGGCCACGGTGTTAAGTTCCACTTCTCTTTGAAGACTCAGCTTATCCTTATCCTTAAAACTTTAGGTTTACTAGTATTTTATTATATTACCATTTATTTAGCGTCATAGATATAGCACATGATATGTAATATCAGAATTTGCAAATAGTTTATACATTTAAATAATATGTATAAAATACAAATTATATGATTTTGTGATGGTAAATGTGGAGATGAATATCCTATTAGGTAGATGTTTCTTTCTATAGACCTGGATATGAATGATTTTAAAATCGTTCACTCATTCTGCATAAACGCCTGCTCTACCTTGAATGACATTTATTTCCCACACATAGTTTTACATGTACAGGCTAAGTGTAAATATGTGATCTTTTAACAGATTGGATATATTTTTCATCTAAAATATTTCTTTTAGCAGGAAACCCTATTTCAGAGTCAAAGAAAATCTCACCATATTGTGAGAACACATTTTTGAATACTGTGTCATACAAATATTTTCCAAACACATCAGGCTGTTAATTTAAAATTAGGCCTGGACTGAAAAACTAAGAAAACACAGTTCTCATCATTCAGCTCAGTGCAAGTCTGGCCATGAGTTTGGTTATAGTTAGGCCAACTACCTTGCCACCTTCGGCCTTGACATGGGACAAGTCCCTCTGCTCAAATGGAACTCATGTCTGGGTTCTTCTAACACAAGTTAAAATTCCTCAAAAATGAGGTGAACACTCCTTGACTGGGTTGATCAGTAATTGAAGTCATTTTCTCGAGAACTTGCTACCAAATAACTACAGGAGTAGATACCAAAGAGTTATTTGTTGGCTATCCTCCGACTTCGATAATAACTAGCTCTGACCTAGAAAGAAAGTTGGAGATTGATTTACTTCCCTTTTATAAGACAGGGAAATAAGCCCTTCTGATGGAAGGGGAAGAAAGATAATATATAAATACATACAGATATAGATATAGATATAGATATAGATATAGATATAGATATAGATATAGATATAGAAGTGTTAGTGGTGTTTTGCTACTAATAAAATAAAGCAGGGTCATTCAAATAGCTGAAAACAATAACAGAATTGGGTAAGGCAAGTTTAGATAGACCCCAGATGCGTGAAACAGGTATGCTATGACATAAGGTGATAGAAATCAGGAGCTATAAGTCATGGACCCTGACACTCTTGATGTCTTTCCAATCTTCCTTTGGTGATACAGTGGAAGAAGACTCTTCCTAAGGCAACATTTCCCCTTATGTATTAAGACTCCAGCAGTGTCTTCAGCACGTTGTCAAGTGTCCTCAGCTGTGTAATCGAATATTGCTGAATGGCTGCACATGCAGAACTTCAGTGAACGAATTGGCAAAATAAGCAATTCCAGGTTATAACTTAATACTAGCTGAGAGTCCCATTAAACTATATTCAAACATAATAATATTGGTATATTGTCCTATAAATAATTAATATACAAGATGAAAGACCATGACTCAATTAAAATTTTTGAATAAAATTTTTATTCCTAGAGTATGGTTAAATTCTATTCAATGTAGTTTTAGGGTTAAATTTATTCTTCTAATTTATTGTAGTATGAATAAAGGAAATTATCAGAGACAATATTGCATTAAAATGGATTTTTTCTTTCATCTTTCTGCATTAAGAAGTATGTGTATGGTGTATGCAACAACAGTTAGTGATATTCTAAATATTAAACTTGTCCAAGCTAATTTAAACATAATAATACTAAATATTAAGACTGTCCAAGTACATTGAAACATAATGTTAACATATGTGGAAAAAAAACCCACTTGGTACAATGATGATACATATTATTAGGATGAAATGCCAAATCCTTCTGTGATTACTATTCAAATCCTTTGGAAAATTATAGATCTCAAAGGTATTTTTAGTTCATTTTCAGTAGAAATATATCTTCACACCCACACATCATTTTTCTTGTATCCAAATGTTTCTTCAAATTATATGGTGCAAAGAAATTATAATGGTAAGATCTCAGGTTCATGTTTTAATAGAAATAAATCCACAATATAAATCGTATTTGAGGAAAAAAATGTTAATTTTGTATAAAATGCTGTAAATAATGAGTCAGAGCTGAAGAAAATCTGTGGATTTAAAGAGTTTGTATATGTGCCATGCATGTATTCACATCAGATTTAAACTCATTTGAAAATTAATATTCACTAACCCACCATAAGATATTTTTCCAACATAACAGATTAATAGCCTTGATTAGAATAATTATCTGATAAAGTAGTATAGAATGATTTTAATATACTGTATAAAATTTGCATCTCAAAGAATAATATAATATGGTATTGCAGAATTTTGCATGATACATATCTTTTATTATAAGGTTTCCAACTGATGAACAAGGGAGAGCTTCTTTAAAAAAGATTTCTTAAGATAACATACATGGAAAATGCTTTTTGTCCATAACACATTTAAGCCACCTGCTTTGCACCATCGTTTTCTTCTTTCAGGAATGAAACGGTTCTGCATTAGCTTTAAATTATTCTGAGGGCAAATGCTCTTTTCATGAAAACCAGCTGTGCTGAATAAATGCAAATATGTGTCATATCACAATTTACTGAAGGGACAGAGCCAACAGCAAAACCTTTTGCTGTACTAATTAATCGTGAATCAAAGCTTCATCAGAGACTATTGTCTGTTGCTATATGAAAATCTTCTAGGTACAAGGAATAGTTTAACAACATGCCAATTATATGAATCTAGAGATAGGTGAGAGTTAATAAAGCACCAATAAACTACAACCAACTTAAAAATGGTCATTTTTAATAACTGAAAATACTTCAAATCAAGAGCTTGCATAAGGGTGGATTAGAAATTAGTTGCACATCAGTCCTTTTGGCCTCGAGTGGTGACATCATTAGGAGTACATATCCATATAAATGTCTGGTAAACACACTTTTTTGTATTCAGTAAGTCATTTCACAAAACATTGGGTTCCAAGTAATTTATTATAAGCAGGTTTTACAAATGGATAAGACATAATTTCTTTCAATGGTGAGTTCACATTCTTTGAGAACATACAATATCAAGGTTTCCATGTTGCAAAGATTCACCATTCACATAGGTTATGGTTATCACTTCCTTAATTATAGCATACACTCTTATGTGCGTGGGGTCCTCTGAGGCTGTGTGGTACACTCTGTGTGGCCATATCTGGTGTTTTTCTTGTTTGTTTGTTTGTTTTTTGTTTTTGCCACAGGAACAAGTAACTGCTCAGAGAGAGCAACCTAAGAATGCAGGAATAGGAAATAGAGAACCTACTTTTATGTGGAAAAAGTGAGAGAAAGCTTTAAAAATTTGGTTATGTTTTTGCTGTTCCTGAACCATAAGGAGCATATTTTTCCAAAGTGAGATGGGAAAGGCATTTCAGGCAGAACATACATTACAGGCAAAGACAAGGGAGCTGGATTTATCATATGCTTCAGGCCTGAGTCTAGTAGAGAAGAGTAGGGATAGATATTAGAATAAGATAGACAGGGGTTAATTCTGAAACACTTTTGTAGAATATAACTGGGGGAATGGGGTCATCATTTTTGTAGCCTGGAAAAAAAAATCAGTCTGGCCACAGTGTTCAAATGGAATGAAGACACTAGATACAGTGAAACAAATCAGATGGTTTGTCATAGTTGAAGCAAGAAATGATAAGGGCAGGAACCTTTTCTGTCTTTTTCATCATTATATCCCCAGTAACAAGAATAGTACTTGGACATAAAGGTGAACTAATGAGCAGACAGGAAGAAGGATCTAACATGTATTTAGAAAATAAAATAATAGAACTTCAAATTCCAAAGGATAGGGGTGCCTGGGTGGCTCAGTCGGTTAAGTGCCCAACTTTGGCACAGGTCATGATCTCACTGTTTGTGAGTTCGAGCTCCACATCAGGCCCTGTGCTGACAGCTCAGAGCCTGGAGCCTGCTTCGGATTCTGTGTCCCCCTCTCTCTCTGACCCTCCCCCGCTCATGCTCTGTCTCACTCTCTCTCTCTCTCTCTCTCTCTTTAAAATAAACAAAATAAATCAAAAAAGAAAAGAAAAGAAAAGAAATTCCAAAGGGTAGGATCAGAACATTTAACAACGCATTTTATATCAAGCAATGTTGAGTGTAACTGAGATGGTGCCCAGGGTCTCATCGCAATATATTTGGTCAAATTACAATGGTCTGAACACCCCAACTGTTCACTGCTCAAACCTGTTCACTTTACACAAATATTTACAATATATGCCTGAAGGAACCAAAAAGGGGCTCTAATGTTCCCTATTTATCACCAGTCCTTCCAGAATTACTACATGCACTGCTGTGCTTGAGTGAGCTTCTACTGACTCACATGCTCTGTTTGTGGACATTTCTTCCATATTACATGAAACTCCATCTTGGTGATTTGAAATCACCCATTGTGAAAGCGTTTAAGCTATAGGAATTGGCAAATGTTACAAACTTGTTCTTCACCCTCCTCCAAAAATCAGTTGTAAAACACTAGTCAGCGTACTACTGACTACGTGAAGTCTTCTGTGCTTTCTTTTCCTGTCCCACCCACTTTTTGTTTTCCAGAAATTTTCACAGACTACATAGTGTCAGAACTCATTCATCTCAAGGTGCATTGCCCAGTCTTCCAAAGCTACCTCTCAGAGTTCTCACAACAGTGCTGGGATCTGAGGCAAGAAAATACAGCTTTCCTTGATTCTTGGACAAGGAATTTACTGCTCCTCACATTTCCAAGTTCTGCTTGTTTCAGGATCTTTTAAAATACTTCATATTAAAAATCCATGAGTCTTTATCCCTCAAACCATAAAGACTTGCATCCTATCCTAGTGGCCAAGATGTGGGCAGGCACCACTGATCCAGCATTTATACTCAGCCATCACTAGCACCTTCCACAGGACCAACAAAAAAGTATATCACACAAACATACAAGAAAATCTAAGCATGTTTTCTGAATACAGCTGCTATACTAGAAGAGTGGTAACTCCACTTCAGGCAGAGAAATGTTTTGTTACATTGTTACTATGGGGACATGGGAAGAATAAGTGTGTTTGAGACCACAGAGCTTGCCACAGTTGAACCCATACATACCCAGTATTTAACATGGCATCATGACTATATAGCTTAAAAATAATTATTTCAGGGGAGCTTGGGTGGCTCAGTCTGTTAAGCATCCAACTCTTGGTTTCAGCTCAGGTCTTGTTCTCACCATTTCGTGAGTTCAAGCCCTGCATCGGCCTCTGTGCTGGCAGCTGAGAGCCTGCTTGAGATTCTCTCTCTCCTTCTCTCTCTGCCCCTCCCTCAATTGCCCTGTCTCTGTCTCTCTCAAAATGAATAAACTTAAAAAAATATATTTTTTTAAAGAATTACTTCAACACCATTAATGCTCAGGTAAGCTTTTTTTTCTATGCCCAATAATGTAAACCCTATTTCTGTCAGGTGTCTGAAATACAAAATAAAATTAAAAACAATAATAACACAAACTTTGCAAAATTAAGCCTTGGTACAGGATAGGTGGTATGCTTGGAGGAAAAGCAGAAACTTGGAGTAAAAGTATGTCAAATTTATTTCTGGGTGCCTTTCAATGTCATAAGACCTCCTCTTTGCTTAACTGTGAAATGGTGAAAAGACTTTTCCCTACTTTTCTTAAACAGATTTTGTGATCTTAATGAATAAATGTATGTTTAAAAATTCCATAAACTTTAACTACTGCACATGTTATTATGGCATTATTCATTGTAAAAATTGAGTGAATGAAAGCACATATTATTATAGGGACCAAAACATAGGGCTGTATGTAGCACATCACCTTAGACTTTCCCAGTATAGTTGACTTTTTCTGTCTGATTATACCATCCCTCAATACACTCATTTTCCACCAAACGGAAAAAAGTACCTTTCTTATAAAAAGTAAAACATGAACATTGTGACAGCATGTACATGATTTCTAAGATTTACTAATTATCTGGTTAATTTGATCAATATAAAAAGCCATTAAAGAACCCAATGTGTGTAAAATTTATATTAATTGCTCTAGTAATACAAGTAGCTGGAAATGCAAAATTCCTAAAATACATAGACATTTTAAAATGTGTAAAATTACTACACGGGTTTGTAATGAAAACCAGAATTGAAAAACTTTTTTTTTTTTTTACTTTTATGATCTTGGGGAAGTTCTCAGATAAGAAGCAGATTTCTCTTCTTGAAGTACAGATAGTTTTATCCTCCAAGTATTTCTGGGATAATTGGAAGGAAAAATTTTTTTTTAAAAAGTATCCCAGTGTTTCACACAAGCCAGTTGCTGCTTACATTTAACTAACTTTTGCCACAGACGCATCAAAAATAGCAAATCTATGTGCACATTTCGCAAAAGCTTATAACTTATGTTCCTTTAGAACAAGTTTCCAATGTGAATTTCTGAATTACTAAATAAAAACCATTAGCAACTTGATTTTTTTTTTGCTTGTTCTTTTACAACTGTAGTTCAACAGAAGAAATATTATCATTTTATGAATGTGTGAGACACTGAATGAATATAAAGTTTAATCTGGGCATATTCATAAAAACTTTATTACTTTTTTGTTGGTTGAATAATCTTATTCTAATTAGATTTATGCTGATACTATCTGAACATTCATATTGAATGTTTTCACATTTTACATGAGAAATAAAAGCTATATCTGGGAAAGGGACATAAAAATATCTCCAGATCATTCTTCAAATATTTGTATTTACATACAATGTTTACTAGTGTGTTTCTTTCTGATATAAAACCCAATTCCTGAGTTGAGATTTTGGCAAATTAAAATAATAAAATTGGTGCTACCTCATGATTAATGTAAGTATTATATTTCATCATTGGAATCTGTATTTTTTATGAGAACCATAAACTATTTATTTAGTTTTGGAATGATGTAGTTTAACAGAGCAATAAAAATAGCTTTATTTTGTATAATTGTATGAGTTGGTAGCAGGCAGATTATGAGATCAGATTATGAAAACCAAAGGTTAAGGTCGAAGCTAATATGATTACATTAGTTTGTGTTTGTATTTTTGGATTTTGTGGATTATATAATTCATTCAATGCATTAAGATATTGTAGAACCATTTTTAATGTGCATTCATCTCTTTTACTTTTAAAATAATTGATTGCTACAAAGTTTAATTTACCCAAAATTTAAAATGAAAAAATTAAAAGAAAAAATAGAAATCACTCTTAATTTTGCCACAAGGAGACAAAATATTTATATTTCATGTATTTCTTTCTAATGCTTTTTCCATTTAATTAAAAAATTAATTAAGATTGTATAGTGTATTCATATTTTATTTTATTTTTTAAAAGTTTTTTTAAGTTTATTTTCAGAAAGAGAGAGAGAGAAAGAGCCTGCGACCATTGGAGGGGCAGAGAGAGAGGGAGAGAGAATCCCAAGCAGGCTCCATGCTGACAACACAGAGCCCGACGGAGGGCTCGATCTGACAACCGTGAGATCATGAGCTGAGTCAAAATCAGGAGGCAGACGCTTAACCAACTGAGCCACATCCAGGGGTCCCTAGTGCATTCATATTTAAAAAAAAACTTTTGTTGTATTATATATAAAAATTTTATTTTATTATTAGGGAATGAACTTATCCATGTTATTATCACCTATGTCAAGGAAAAGAATATCTCCAGTGCCGGAAATTACTCTTCTATTCCCACCTAATCACTAGTCTCTGCTACTCCACAAAGTTAATCACTAGCCCAACTTTTAATACCATACATTAAGTCTGGCTGCTTTTAGCTTTATAAAAATGACACCATATATTATATTTACTTGTGTCTGCTTTTTGGGCAAACATCATTTTTGAGAGCTCCATCCAATATTATGAGTAGCAATTTACTAATTTTCACTGCACTCTTCCATGATAAGAGTATACCTCAATCTGTGGGAGGGGGGACGGGCTAATGGGTAAGGGGCACTAAGGAATCTACTGCTGAAATCATTGTTGCACTATATGCTAACTAATTTGGATGTAAATTAAAAAAAAATAAAAAATAAGACAAGTTAATAAAAAAAGTAGATTCTCCAGTGAATTTTCCAATAAAAAGAATAAAAAATAAACATGAAAAAAAAAGAATATACCTCAATCTATTACACATTGTTTGATAAACAATTGGGGTGTTTTTCCAACTTTTTGCTATTAATAGTAACACTGAGTGAACATTTTGCAATGTCTTTTGAGACATAAAAATATTTCTGTAAGTACGGTCCTAGAGTGGAAAGGTTGGGTCGCAGTGAATGCTTTCATTCACATTAGTAGATAACTGGCAGTTTCCAGGGTGTCTGAATGAACTTAAATTCCCAGCAGCTACACTATATGAAAATGCCAGCTAATCCAAATCTTTGTCAATTTTCTTTATTTTAGACATTTTATTCTAGGAATACCTGATTGTACCTTTTATGAGTATTTCTCTAATAACCAATGAGAATGAGCATCTGTTTATATTATTATTGACCAGTTGATCAACCTATTTTTGGATGGTCTATTCAAGAACTTGCTCATTTTTCTATTGGTCATTTCTCTTTTGGTTATCTCTCTAGATAGATAAGATAGATAGATAATAGATACATAGATACATAGAATTTATATACACATATAGCATATAGATATATAGAAATATATATTTTCCAAGTTTTTATGCAAATTCTAATTGGTTAAAATACAGTGTCACAATAGTTTTAGGTGTAGAATTTAGTGATTCATCACTTACTTACGACACCTGGTGCTCATCACAAGTGCCCTCCTTAATACCCATTATCTATGTATTTTTTTGTTTTATATTATTATTGTATATTGTATCTACTCATTTCAGAACTTTCTATACTTAGCATAGTCCACTTTATCAATTGCTTCCCTTTCTGCATAGTCGAGGAGATATTTCTTATTCTAGAATATTTATCATTCAACTTTTTCAATATTGATCAAAAATTTCCCTGGAACAGGTATTCAAAATAGTGTAAAGGGAGAGGTCAGGTTTTATTTCTTCTCTATGTATGCAATCAGTTAACCCATGACCAATTAAAGAAAACTATTTTTACACAACTGCTCTAAGTATTCATTTATCATCTCTATCATCTATCTATCATCCATCTATTTATCTATCTATCATCTGTCTAACATGTCTGCCTGTTTATTTATTGGTCTTTGTACCCTCTATTCGATTCCATTGGTCTCTCTTTCCCTCTCTCTCCCTCTTTTTTTTTTTTTTGACCTATACTACTTTTACTAGTGCCACACTATCATAATTACCGTTGATTTACTCCTTTTCTCTACTATAGGATTTTATATCACATTCTTTCTGCAAGGTTACTTTAGTTTTATTTTCCCATGTAAATTTAAAAAATAGTTTTTTCTATTTAATTCCCATGAAAAACCTGTTAGTATGTAATTGAGTCTCTAAATTAATTTTAGGAAAAAATGATTTATTTATAATAATACCAAGTCTTCATAAATATTGATATAGAGTATCATGTCTTTATATTAAGGTCTTCTTTAATTTCTTTAAAACAAATTCTATAACAATGTGTATAAAAGTCTTATGCTCTTCATTAGATTTATTCTTAGCTTTTTAAATGATTTTTATTTTACTGTAAAACCTATTTTTAAAAATCATTTACTAATGATCTGTGCCTAGTAAATAGAGTTTTATATATCATTTGCATATCTAGTAAACATTTTATACTCCATTATTAATTATAGTAGTTTGCCCATAAATCTTTTGAGTTTCCTACATTGACTCTCAAGTTATTTGTTTATTATGACAGTTAAATCCTTTCATTTCCTGTCTGTGTATGGTTTATTTTATTTATTTATTTATTTATTTATTTAATTTTATTTATTTATAATGAGTATTTATTAATTTGTCAAATTATACCATGGATAATCTCCAGTAAAATATAACATATACAGGATCACAGCATAAACTCTTTTTTATTTTTATTATCCAGGAAGCAAATTTCAGATTTTGCCTTTAAATATGAACTTTAGGTATTTTTTTAATGTGCTTTATCAGATTAAGAAGTTCTTTATAGCTCCAATTTGATAATGATTTTTCTGATATATAGTAGTTAGTGAAATGCTTTTCTAAATCTGTTGAAATAGTTAGGTTTTCTTTTTTATTTTGTTAATGTGATTGACTTATAAACCTATACCAACCACATCTTCATAAAAGAGTAAAAATATCGAATCTGACACAAAATATTTAAAAAGATAATAATAACATTAAGATATCCATACTTGGAGCGCCTGGGTGGTTCAGTCAGTTGAGCATCTAATTCTTGATTTTGGCTCAGAGCATGATTCCAGGGTCATGGGATTGAGCCCTGCATTAGGCTTCATACTGAGCATGGAGCCCACTTAAGATTCTCTCTCTCTCTCTCTCTCTCTCTCTCTCTCTCTCTCTCTCTCTCTTCCTCTCCTTCATCCCTCTCCCCTGCTTATTCTCTGTCTCTAAAATAAAAAGTAAAATAAAAGACATATGAAAGCAAGAATTTCAAGTATGTGACAGAACATAGTTTAGAATGAAAAATATTGGAAGGACAACTGTACTTTGAGTTTTTTGCCTCAGAGGCAATCCTAATAGATTGTACCATTCCAGGTTTGGGCATTGAGAGATGTTAAATAAATTTGAGATATTTAGATATAAGTATCTATAGAAATTAATGATTAATTAGTTGCTAAGGATGCATGGAAATGAGGAATTGGAGATATTTCCTAAGCTTCTGTTTTCACCATCTATGAGGAAAATAAAGACATGGTTTGGTAGGAGGGAAAAAGGGAAGAAAGATAATGAGTTCAGTTTGGACATTTTGAAATTAAGGTGGGTCTGTGATATTAAATCAGTTATCTTTTGGTGGCAGACATACAGATAATTTTTCATTGTTCTATATTTCCCACTACTTTTCAGAAATCTGCAGTGAGCACATATTATTTTTACAATCAGAAAACAAAATTAAACCAGCATCAATTGATTGCTTGTGGAATTTCTATGAAATTGTAACTTATTTCTTATCACTGAAATAATAATTTTGTTAGGATAATTATTGACATAGACGAGTATATAGCACATAAGAATAATACTAAGTAAAAGAGAAAATTCTGCCTCCATTATTTACTAGTCATGTTGTCTTGGAAAACTCCACAAACGTCTCAAGGCATTTTCATCTTTAATATCAGATAAAATAATTATGCCACCTGTGTCTGAGGGTAATTATGAAGATCAGATCTTAAAATTTTGTTTATTTTGAGAGAGAGAGAGAGAGAGAGAGAGAGAGAGAGAGTGTGTGTGTGTGTGTGTGTGTGTGTGTGTGTGTGTGTTTGCGCGCGCGTGCATGAGGCGGGGGGAGGGGACAGAAGGACAGAAAGAGAGAGAGAGAGAGAAAATTCCAAGTAGGCACTGAGCTGTCAGAGCCTAATGTGGGGCTCAATCTCACAAACCATGAGATCATGACCTGGGCCAAAATCAAGAGTCGCTTAACTGACTGAGCCACACAGACCTCCCTGAAGGCCAGATCTGATACACCCATGATGGTAAGTAACTGTTACTGACTATTTAGTGGTCATAAGAACTATAGAGAAAATATATAAAATAAAAAGCAAGTTCTCATTTTTCTAAGAAGTATTAAAAGTTTTAAGAATAATCACTTAATTTTCAAAATCTGGTCATGTCTTTTTCTCAGCACCAAGGCTGCTATTGAGTTTTTTTTTTCTCTTTAACTATTTTTTTTTCCAAATCCATCTAATCTAATAGTAATTAAGAAGGTAAGAATGCTCAGTTTCCATTGTATAAAAACAACCGAACTTTGAGCTATTATATATACACTCTCAGGGTGTTTCAAGTCCCATGAAGTATTTTTTTAGTTCCAAGGTTTAAAACACTAGGGACAAGAGTTCAGTTAGCAGAATCCTTCTAATTGTCACATTGAAATAAAATATTTATATGTTTCCTAAGCTACAGACACATATACTATTATAAAACATGTCTAAAGAATATGTGTTCTATTTAGGCAAATATTATAAATAATGTAAAATTATTTCAAATATGCATTAATAATTTTCAGAGAATTAGAATACTAAAACATTTAGCTCATGACTATACTGAAAACATTGTGATTTCTTTGGGACCTCAGAGGGTACCTCTACACCTTGGGATATCAAAATAATTATAATTATTTGGCTGTAACTGAAAGAAAATACTAAGGTAAGAACATTTATAGAATACCATATCACCTAGGTTTACCATGTATTTTTATTTGAGGGAAGATATTTTCACCTCAATTTTAGAATGTTAGAGTAAAAAAGTAATACTCAGGTGGGGAAAAGCATAATATAGTGGTTGAGATTTTAGGCTTTGGAGTTATGTTGTCTGAGCTTCAATTCTAGCTTCTCTATTTACCAACTTTATGGCAAAGATAATTCATGTCTCTCCTCAATATTTTTATTTATAAAACATGAACTAGTCTAAGACATCTGCTTAGCATATTTTATGGCACAAAATGAAAGTTAATGTTTATTGAAGAGATAAATATAGTATATATTAACTTCTGGGTGCCCCCTTAATCTTCTTACCTAAAGTGAAGAAAGTATTATGATAAGAGCTTTGAAAACATTTTTATTAGGTATTTTAACGATATAAATGAAAATATTTTTATTACATTTTCAAAATTTATAAATTCTATAAGACTGGCACTATATACTAAAACATTGTATGTGCATTTTACTCGTTAAAAGATTCCTAACATAAAGTGTGTTTAGATTGAAGTGGTTATGTGCATGTTATTTAAAATTATATTAGTGAGAGGATGTTGGAACCCAACATCTTAAAAAAGATCTTCAGGGACACCCTGGTGGCTCATTTGATTAAGTGTCTGACTACAACTCAGGTCATGATCTCATTGTTCATGAATTCGAGCCCCGCATTGGGCTATGTGCTGACAGTTCAGAGCCTGAGCCTGCTTCTGATTTTGTGTCTCCCTCTCTCTCTGCCCCTCCTCTGCTTGTGCTCTGTGTGTGTCTCTCTGTCTCTTGAAAATAAATAAGCATTAAAAATTAATTAAAAAAAAGATCTTCCACACCTATAGCAATATTGCAATTCAGAAGTGGAAAAATCAAAGCTCTGTTCATGCATCTCATGGAACTATAACACATATTAATAGAACCCATGTCAATACTAATATTTAAGTTTACATTACATTTATTGACTAAACCTAATGTGGATGTCATAGTGTTGTTATTTTGAGTTGTAAATGCTTCAGAAGTGGTTCAGGCCTGGAAATGATTGGAAGAAGATAATACTGCATGAAGGTAAAAATTTATACTGCATTGTGAAATCTCAGTTACAATAAACCACTTTGACCCATTATTTAAGATAACTACACACAGAAATTTGAAAAATAGCAACAACTTAATAAATTTGCCATATAGAGAGGGATATATAAATTAGAAAATATATTTTGAAGTTTAACACTGCCCATTTACCTCTTGTTATTGCTGCATTTACTTTTTACAGCAGTTTTGTGTTTTATTCTGCAGTGTAAGTGACATTAATAATTACAAAGTATGAGGGCGCCTCAGTGGCTCAGTTGGTTAAGCGTCCAACTCATGATTTTGGCTCAGGTCATGACCTCAGGTTTGCGTTGAGCCCTGCGTAGGGCTCTGTGCTGACAGCACAAACCTACTTGGGATCCTCTTTCTCCCTCTCTCTCTGCCTCTCTCTCTCTCAAAAATAAATAAATAACCATTAAAACAAATTGCAAAGTTATGATGTGGATTAAACTTATATATTCTTGACATGAAAATGTTCCATATGCTTTTGTGTTTGGAATAGAATTAAAGAATCAATAAAAATTCTGTAGTGCCTTACATATATACACATATATTTATTTTTTATTCTTAGTTACTAAGATTATTTGGCTAACACAAGGTAAAAATAATACCAGATTCCATTTATATGATGTCTTCTATGTCTCAAGAGCTTTATGTGCACTTTTCTTTACACATCATCCAAAGTAGATGTTATTAGACATGGTTACAGATGAAGAAACAGGCTACATGATACTAAGCAATTTGACCAGATCACGTGGCTTCTAAATGGCAGGGTCTTTGTTATTTCTAGGTAGCATATTTTTTCTCTGAGTAGGTGCATTAATTGAGTTGGTGTCAAGAAATGCATGTTACATTCAAGTTAGGAAATTTGAGGACAGTTTAATTGAAGGGATTATTTACAGATATACAGATGGGTTTAGGAAAATGATAAGGGATGGGGGAATATAAGAGAAATCTGTGTGGTAAGAACCATCAAACAGGAGCTGAAGCCATTAAAGATGAATGTTATAAACCTATGATTACCTGGTGGAGAGGCAGCTGAGAAGATAAATACCCTGGACTCCTTCTTCTACTGGCCTCAGCACCTACTTCTGGTGCCTCATCTTTGCCAATCTGGAATACAAGCAACCCACTGATGCAATCCAAGGAAAGTGTATCTAAAGGGCCAAATGACAGCTATTCAGTATAGAGGGACAAATGGCAGCTATTTCAGTATATAGGATATATTTAATAATTTCTGTAGAATGAGAATCCTTTAATGAGAAGGAATTTTATTCTCATATCACATGCAAATTAACAACCATGCCTATTTTGGTTCCTCAGTTTGTGAATAAAAGGGCTAATCAAATCTAAATGTCATATAAAGTAGTAAGCTTACCAGTTAATAAATATAACTTCAGTGCATTAATATGATTGGAAAGAAAAAAACACAACAGATAGCAACAGATTTCATACCACGCTCAGGAAATCAAGAAATGTGCCTTCTACTTCTCTCCACTGGCTGCCCTTTCAATTCATTTCTCACTTTATGCAAAAACTATAAATTCCAGAATACGTTAGTATGCTGGGATGAGGTGGTAGAGTTACAGGATATGGCATTCTGAATGTATTTTTATTTCAATAATATGTATAAACGTGGTTAGATATGAGGGGGCCAAGGGTCAATTATGCCAGTATGTGCATTCTTTCACGTATTTTGTTGCACAGTGAAGACCCTCACACTTAATCTGACTTTTGAGAGTTATTAAAGAATCTAACAGCCTAGGGAGTGATTTTATCACACTCTTGTAGCTGCAAACAATACAACTATATATATGAGAAGCTAACAGATTACAAGTGCACACTGATGAATTACCTGAAGCCTCTAGCTGCACCAATGTTTGCTGGAAAAAGGTGAATGCAAAACAGATCTCTCTTTGTTCTTGTTTAAAGCAGAGGAAAATCTTACTGTCTTTGAAAAGATTCTGCACGAAATAGAATACTTGACTTCTTGTGTTCTCTTGAATACTGAGAAAACTGGGTTTAGAATATTTTTTGTCATGAAATAGAGTAAAAGTTTAGAAAAAAATATAATTGTTATCTTAAAAGTGCAAAGGGCTGTAGGGTGAAGTATAAATGGATATACTGAATAAATGGATGACTGAAATCAGAAGGAGAAAATAAAAGTAGTAGTAAAATTTAAAAAAAAGAATTCAAATGTACATTGGAAACAGTAAAAGGAAGCATATCATGGGATGAGGAGAACAAACATAAGAAGCTCTCATGTAATAGAGGAAAAGAGAAAGAAAATTTTAAAATGGAAAAAAAGTTAAAAATAAAACTAAACTAGGAAGTAGAGATTTGTATTAAAAATTATAGCCCTGCCTATGAAAGATATCAGATAATATGAAACAAATCTTAAAGATGTTTTGAAGAAAATATTAAAGATAAGGGCCTCAGATAATAACCCTAAGCAGAACAATAGCTTCAGTGAATAAAAATTATTTAAATAGATGCAGATTTAGTTAAAAGTTAATGCTAAAAGTTTAAAGTTAATGCTAAATATACATGTGTAAATATCCAGAAAGAAAATATTTATGTTAACCAAAAAATAAATATGGTCATCCAATTCACCTGTATTGCAATAAAAAATAAGAAGTTTATGTGTTTTTAAGGGACACAGAATTTGACTAAAGAATTCTGAACTCAGATAAATTTTAACAAGTAAAGACATCATAATGAATGTTTGCACATGAATATTTGCATAATGATATTTGCAAAATATAAAAAACCTAATATTTATAATTGGTATCATAATTAAATAGTGATACAAAACTTAAAAGTCATACTTTAATACAATTTATTTAAATTCTGGTTAGTTTACATACAATGTAATATTAGTTTCAGGTGTACAATATAGTGATTCAACATGTCCACACAACACCCAGTGCTCATCACAAGTGTACTCCTTAATCCCCATTACCTCTTTCACCCATTACCCCGCTGTAAACCTCCTCTCCGGTATCAGTTTCTTCTCTATAGTTCAGAGTCTGTTTCTTGGTTTGCCTCCCTTTGTTTGTTTGTTTTCTTTCTTAAATGACACATATGAGTGAAATCATATGGTCATACTTAATGTGCTACTATAAGATTTGAAATCAACTAGGTACATGTTTAAACATTTACAACAGTTATAAATATGAGTAAAATTAGGTGCACTTCTAAAAATATTGTAAAAGCCTATAAAATATAAATGGCAAAGAATTGAAAAAATATTTATAAGCTTAAATATAATAATTATATAATAAAAATCTAACCCATGACTCAAAATTTTGAATGACAGAAATTTTAATAGGTGATAGATATTTAATTCCTGTCTATCTTAAAGAAGTGTGAAAATCATTGTTTCATTCCAAAATTAGACACATAGCTACTAAACATAAATAAACCATATAAGCTAATAAAAAATTTAGTTCCATAATATTTACAGAAGATACATAAGTGAACAATACCTAATTTATATAATAAAATCACAGAAAACAATGAATAGCATAAAAATAAAGACATGAATAATGAAAAACTGTGAAGTAATTTGAAACATAAAAGCTATTAAAACTGTTTTAACTTCCTCTATTTAGAGAGATATTCTGATTATATTAAAGGTAAAGTTTAAATTTGATGGTACCTGTAAAAATGAAGAATAAAACTAATTTATAAGGTAATAATATACAGCTGTTAAAAATGGGGATGCACTGTGGATTGTCACAAAATATCATGGAGGACAAGTGACAACCTCAATAAAGTATGCTTTATATGATCTCATCATCTTTACTATTTTAACTAAAACAGTGACAAAACTTTTGGTGTGGAGGGGGGGATAGAAAGGATGGGTGAATGGGTGTTTTTAATATTCATGGACAAAAAAAATAGCCAAACAAAAACAGGAAACAAGATTGACAATAAATAATGGGGAAACAGTGTTTACTGAGGTGAATAAAGTAATTTTTAATTGATGAAAATGAAAATCTATAAAAAGTAGAAATAGTGGTAAATCTCCATTCATCTATAACCTCAAAATATGATTTCAATTGTTACAAGATTTTCATAGAAACATGCTTTTTTTGACACTTAAATGCATTGCCATTAATATATGAGTATATACAGAAGTTCATAAGTAGTGAATAAATAATTTCAAAGTAGATAGGCATAATATGTCTAACAAGATAACCCCAAAAGAGTGAGAAGAAATGAGGCTGTTTCCCATAGCATGTGTTCCCGTTATGCACAGAAGACTGCTCAGTCCAAATTATATCCCTTTATTAAATAATTTTAGTTCAAGTTACCTATGCAAAAGCAATCACTAAAAATGTAGAAAATTTACACAGAGTTGTCAATTATAGCATTCTTCACATGGCAGAAATTGGAAGTAGTATAAAAGTTTAACATTAATGAAATGAATTATGGTATATACACACAATATAATAATACTTATTAAAATTATTACATAGAAACAAAAAATGTTTAATGGCCTTATACCACATTAAAAATAATATTAAGTGTTAAATCAGGATGAAAGAGCATAATTTCAGTTACATAAAGATAAATTTAGTTATTTTAGAAAGTCTAGACTGGAAAGACATAACACTGGCATGTTAAGAATGATACTCTCTAGGAGCGCCTGGGTGGACAGTCGGTTAAATGTCTGACTCTTGATTTTGGCTCAGGTCATGATCTCATGGTTCCTGGGATCAAACCCCATATCAGGCTCTATGCTGACAGTGAGGAGCTGGCTTGGGATTCTCTCTCTCCCTCTTTCTCTGTCCCTTCTCTATTTACACATGCTCACACGCTCTGTCTGTCTCTGTCAGTCTCTGTCTCTCTCTGTCTCTCTCTCTTTCTATCTCTCCCTCTATATATATGTCAAAATAAATAACCTTTAAAAAAATGTGATTCTCTAGGTGTTGATATTTCAAACTTGTATTCTCTTAAGATATTTATTTACAAAGTTTCCGTAACGAATGGTTCTTTTTTTTTAATGAAAGGAAAATTTAACGCAATGAGTTAATCTTTTTATTTGATAAAAATTTATATAGACATACACTTATCCATAGTTGTTTTGTTCCTTTTGAACATAACATTTATTCCTGAAAATCATTCATAAAGAAAATATAAAATGCCTAATTTATTGTGAAGCAGTCATATATAAAATATATGTATACACATATTTATACACATAAATATATATACACATATTTATTTGATATTATATATATATAATACATATATATATTGTCATTATTCCAAATCTCATCCTTAGTTTGACACCTTTTTTCTATCATGCTTTAAATGAAATACAAATAAGTTCTTAGGATGTGTTGGAACATTCACTTCTGTTTAAGAGCCATTAATACTTAAGCATGTTTTTTGTTTGTTTATTTTTGAGATTAGGGACAGTATTCTTCAAACCTCATAGTTACTATTAGTTTCACAGTTACAATTCAATGAAATTTTATGAATAAATGAATTAGTAAATGCAATATGTTGATAAATTATCATTATCCATTATTTAGTAACAGTTATAAATACTAAAGAAAAACCTCAGATATAATTGTTAAATGAATAGGATCATGTGTGATGGGACAGAGTGTATAAATGTACCTTTTTACTGCATGTTTCCCTCACTAGATCCGAATCAGATAATAAATTGATTTGCTATTACTTTTCATTTCTAAACATAAAATGCCACACACATTTTTAAACTGTAGTGGAAGATTTCAGATTATGTACGACTATTCTTCCGAGTTACCTTCCCAATTTCTTCCTATTTTCTTTATAACTAATGATAGGAACTTGTTTTATTTTTTTAATGTTTGTTTGTTTGTTTATGAAAGAAAGGGAGTGTGTGCATTCCAGTGAGCTGGGAAGGGGCAGAGAGAGAGAGAGAGAGAGAGAGAGAGAGAGAGAATCCCAAGCAGGCTCCGCACTGTCAGCATAGAGCCGCATGTGGGATTTGAACCCATGAGCTATGAGATCATGACCTGAGCTGAAATCAAGAGTTGGAAGCTTAACTGACTCAGTCACCCAGCTGCCCCATGAAATGTGTTTTATAATTGGCAATTCTATTTGAATCTTACTTTTCCTAGCTAAAGCTATACAAGAAATACCATATGAAGTGTTACATAATATTCAAGATGCTTTGATTATACAGCTTCTTCAAATTCCATATGCATCCACACTTTCTATTACCACTGATGACAGACAGTTTTGCATGCGTTTCAAGGATAACTAGCATTCAGTGATTTTCTGAAAATGCACATATTGGTAAGTTCTTCTTTTCCTTTCTATTTTGGTCCTTTGTTGGTTGTTGAGGAAACAAATTCCTGGGGCATTACAATCTGCAGCCTTCCAAAGGGATTCTCTCAGTGCTTTCAAAATCTAATTATATGACACATGATGGGCCAAAAATCAGCTCCTCTGGTAATGTAACCCGTTAAAAGACAGTTGGTTTAGTAGCTTATTTTTACTGTGTAAGGATGAGCAATAGTGTCTCATTATCTGTTTCAAATTTGGAATCTCATTAAAGACATCAGTAGCACTCTTGTAAAAACTTCCTAAGAATTACTTTTAATATTCTTTTTTTTTACCAATACTGTGAAAAATTGTATAAGGAAATAAAAGGAAGTTTTTGAATGTGGCAGCAAATGAAATGAAATAAAACAAAACTTTGTGAAAATTTGTATCAAATTCTCATACTGACTGATCATTAGAGTCATGTGATAAGCTTAAATAAAATATTAATGCCTGATCCATGTACCTGACCAATTAAATCCATGTCTGATTCAACTTTGCTTGGGCAAGCTCTCAGTTTATGAGCTCTTAGTGACCTAGCTCCCAAAATGTGAGTGAGAAATAATATACTGATTTACTCTGATGGGGTATAAAATTATGATAACTTACTAAATGGTAATCAAATAACCCAGTACATGCTTGTTGCATTCTTGTAATTCACAGATTACACATAGGACTAAAAGCAAGTACTGACTCTTGTTTTCGTACATTAACTAGGATTAGAACAAGTGTGTGTGTGTGTGTGTGTGTGTGTGTGTGTATTGTTTCTCCTTTGTTCCGAGTCTTTAGCCATTTTTTTCAAAGAAGTTTTGCAAATTGCAGCTTACCTCTTTTATTCACATGGAAAGAATTGCTAGTCATCAATTTCACTTTAAAGCTAAAATTGCATATATTAGAATCAGTTAAAATTTCATTATGATTGGCAAAATGTTTCCTTTCTCTTTCTACTGTATTTTCAGTTTACATGTCAGGCATAAAACTCAAATTTTCCTGCTTTTAAGAACACATAAGGATTAGAAATGTTAGTGTTGATGGAAGTTGTCAGTCTGTGCTCATAAAGTGGTCCGCTGACCTTTAATTTTGATATGAATAAAGTTTGTTGTCATGTTCATGAAGATTAAGAGGTTTGTGCTGTTGGAAATGGAAGTTTTATATTGATCTATAACATTTGGCTTTCTCATACTGTTAAATTTAATACTTTTTTACTTAGAACTTTGTCAATCTATATTCCTATAATCAAAGATGATCGATCCTTATTTCTAACTACTCACAATCTATATCAAAATTGAATAAGATTTAAATATCTTAACTAAGTCTTAATTTCCTGGTAAAAATATTAAAACAAATATTAAAAGTTTTCAAGAACCCAACAATAACACCAAGGGTATTTAAAAACAATTACTGTTATTAATAATTCATCCTGGAAATGTTAAGGACTCTCCGGAGGCCTGCACATGAAACAGCCCCAAGTGGAGGAAGCATCATCCATGGTGCCTCAGGGACTTCAGATTTCTCTTTATGATATTTTCCACCCTGATTATAATTCATACTATGATACTTAATAGTGTTTTCTCTCCAACCTATTCTTGATTGACACCTCAACTGAGAAATATTCACTTCATTCTCTCATTTCTGGCTCTGATTCCTAATTCCACTTCTTCGATGTTACTTTTGCTTCCAGCTCCACCCCAACATCTGTTTCTGACCTTTAGCATTAATCCTAGTTAACTAACATTTCTCTTTTTTTTTAATGTTTTATTTATTTTCAAGAGAGAGAGAGAGAGAGAGAAACAGTGCAAGTGGGGGAGGGGCAGAGAGAGAGGGAGAGAGAATCTGAAGCAGGCTCCAGGCTCTGAGCTGTCAGCACAGAGTCCAATGCAGGGCTTGAACCCACAAACGGTGAGATCATGACCTAACCTGATGTTGGTCACTTAACCAATTGAGCCACCCAGGCACCCCAACATTTCTCTTTCATTTGAAGCTCCCGAGGAAAACTTCTATTCTTCAATTGTAATTATTTTGCATAAACATTAGAACATTGTACTATAATGCTGTGCATTGACAACTAACATTATGTCTATAGTGTTGTGGCAGGTGTGTGTGTGTGTGTGTGTGTGTGTGTGTGTGTGTGTATATACACACACACACACACACGGTATATACATATATACATTTATATAGTATATTATATAAACTATCTATGACACATGTGTATAGAATCATTTTTAGTTTCACTTATCAAGGTCTGGGGTAAGAGCAAGAAAACAAGCAAATAAGCCATATAGAATCATTATAGACTTATCCTATCAGTTAATATTTGAAATTACTTTAATAAATATCTGAAACACAGTAACAATAGGGACAATTAAATTATTTCCTTTAATAAGTAAAAGCGAAGAAACAGTTAAGAATTAAAGGATGTACCTTATCACTGTAGGAAAAGGGGAACTGGGGCTCCTGGGTGGCTCAGCCAGTTAAGCATCCAACTCTTGATCTCAACCTCAGTCTTGATCTCAGGGTCATGAGTTCAAGTCCCATGTTGGGCTCTGCACTGGGTGTGAAGCTTACTAAAAAAAGAAAAAATTAAGAAAAGAAAGAAAGAAAGAAAAAGAAAGTACAGGGAGGAGGAAAGAAAAGAAAAGAAAGGAAAAGAAAAAAGGAAGAAAGAAAAGAAAGAAAGAACTAAAGAATAATTTATAGTGCATAGTTTTTAAAAATTTTTTTAAATGTTTATTTTTGAGAGAGAGAGAGAGCGAGCGAGCATGAGCGGGGGAGGTGCAGAGAGAGAGGGAGATACAGAATCCAAAGCAGGCTCCAGACTCTGAGCTGTCAGCCCAGAGCCCGACGCAGGGCTCAACTCATGAACTGTGAGATCATAACCTGAGCTAAAGTCGGACACTCAACCGAGCCACCCAGGTGCCCCTATAATGCATAGCTTTAAGTATATTTGTGGACTTCAGTGAAAATAAATGAGAATGCATACAAAAGCCTTACTGCTCCCTACTAAAAACTCCTGTTTTTCATGAAGGTACTGTTGTCATATAAGCATGTAACTCCTGGAAATTTATTTTTATAACTGCTACTAATACTATTTATACTAATAATTACCATACTTTATAAAGAGAGTGCTATCATCATACGTTTTCACCTTTTAATTTGATTGTGCTAATCATATAAAATTAGAGAATAAATCTTCTAATGATAACAGGTGTGCTTGTTAGCATGCTTCATAGCTATTTTGATTAGTTTATATCCAAAGTATGCAAACAGTTTTGATTACCTGTATACAGTACAGCATTATAGCAAAACTCAAGATGAAATCATAAAGAATTTCTGAATTGCAATCTGCAAAATATCCTTCAGGTTAAAGCAATACCTCTTAAAAAAGAGAAAAATAAGATCTGCACTCCATGTCATATAGAGTTTAAATTAGAAGACTGATTACCTATTTACAGAACCTGTCTGTGAGCTCAGTCAGCAGCCATAGATGAAAGCTGGGAATTCTAGTTTTATCTTGTTTCACAATAAAAGTATTCACAATGCTCTATATGTTTAACTTCAAGCTGAATGGTGAATTCAATAGTATTTTCACTTGTGTAATTATGTAATGCCATTAATCCTGTTGACAGTCAAAATTCTACAATAATCAGCTTTTCACTGTTTTATGAATAAATTCTACAGGATTATAAATATTATATTCTTGAATTTATTTCTATTTTACTTAAATAATATACTTCAGATGTTAATGTTTCTAAGCAATTTTCACTCTTTAGAAATATTTGTTTTTATGGCTTGTGTGGTTATGAAATAGTCTCTGGAGAGAAATGACAGGCTCACTGCTATTATAAACCTCTGCATTTCTTGCTATATTAAGCAATAATAGCTTTGATTATTCTAAAATATCAATCCATCTAACTCCGAAGCAAATTCACTGTGAAAAGTTACTTTTTATTTTCTCTTCCCTCTTAAAACTAACATGTTAGTTCAGAGAAGGATATGAGAATATACCACGAGTGCTAAACTTTGCTATACTAAACTTGACCATAAAAGAGAAATTTTTAGTTACTTAATCCTGCAAATAACTACCTTTGAAAGAACTTTTACTTTGCATTTAGGAAATGTATGAAGTTTTAAATCTTCATGGAAACCATATAAGATTGATTGTTATGAGACCTAATTTTGAATTCATTTAATGATGTAAAAACTGAGGTCCAGAGAGATTGCCCACTGAAATAACACTAATAAAGAGAAAATCTGTGTTTTGAAATCCTAGTTATGTCATCACTCACTTTATGACATACAAAACTTCTCTCCCATGTAAACTTCTTTCATATAAACCTTCGTATGTGTAAAATAGGTGTAAATCCACTTATCTCATATATGCAGGGCTGAAATGCCTGGCATGATCAGTGAGCTGAAGTTATCATTGCATTATCATCTCTCCTAGTAGAATTTCCATTGTAATTGAGTTATGAGGCCCTAAGAACGTCAGAGATATCTTGGTTAAATTTGGGTATTCAGTCAGCCAGTGTAAAGGAGTGTGTTGACTATTAGTCTTGATGTCTTCCTGAAGTTATGCCACATAGGAAGTCATTTTTCCTCTTTTTTGTAAGCACGATATCAAAGTTACTTCTAAAACAAAAGTGTTAGTCCTTTGCCAAGGAGCCATGGCAGTCATGCATCCATAAATAGGGTTTAACTGAAACTGTATGCTCTTATCATTGAGATTTATTTTTTGTCCCCTGATAAGATTATTTATCAAAAAAATGAATATGTGTTTCCCAATATCAACACATATTTGAATCATGCTAATGTAATCCTGCTAAGAAATCTTCTCTCAAAAGAGACTATTTTAAAATAATCAAGCAAACAAGCAAATAGAATTTACCTGCTTTTCGGGTTGTATGTAACAAAGCCCTAAACTATTTGAAAAACCAACTGGGATTTGGTCTTTACAGCTGGGAGACCTTTCCACTCCTTGCTGTTACCTTTTTCCTTTCAGCTTCCCTTGGCTCATAGTATCCTCTAATACAGAATATCTTTCCAGAAATCCTAGGGTCTGCTGTCCATGTCACCTACCTGCTAACTGGTTGTGATAGATCCTGTAGTAGAAACAATCTCCAGACCCATTCCCATCTCTCATCCTCAGAGAGACCCAATCAGGCTCTAATGTCTAATCTAATGAGAGAAAGCTCCTCAAAGGGTCTTTTCTGGAAAATACATGAGACTTTTTTGTTTTCTTTTGTTTTGTTTTGTTTTCTTTTGTTTTGACAGAGAGAGAGAGAGAGAGAGAGAGAGAGAGAGAGAGATTGAGAGCAAGTGAGCATGAGTCAGAGAGAGGGGCAGATGCAGATAATCATTAGCAGACTCCATTCTCAGCATGGAGCTTGACACAGGGCTCAATCTCACCACACTGAGATCATTACTCAAGCTGAAATCAACAGTTGGGCAGTCAACTGATTGACAGATTTGGGCAGTCAACAGGGTAACTGAGCCACCCAGGCACCCCAATACTGAGACTTTTGTGTCTAGAAGCCATTACCATTGTCCCAAATTATGTTTTTCCTTTCCTTTTCTTTAATGATTTAAGTGAATAATAAAAGATAAGGGAGATGTATTTTAGGAATGATCTCCACATACATGACCTTGTATAATTTTGGTAGTTTTATAGGGACATGAGTGGTAGAAAATAAAATTTCAAAACCCAGTTGCATGGTGGAATGTTGAGAAGGGAAATATGTGGCCCTTTCCAAGATAACACACTTAATAAAAGTTGTTGTCTAGAGATTACTTCATATGATTCTTATTCCTCCTTCCCTTTGCTCACAATTCTTCCCATACTCCCTTACCCACTTGTAACTCCCATACCAGGTAGAGTCCATAATCCCAGAAAATGGAATTTATCACTAATGATTGCTCACTAGGATGGGATGGAGTGCACAATTACTATGCTAGAGCAATAGGTTAAAGAAACAAATATGAGATCAGTTCTTGTTCTCCTGGACAGGAATGCCGAAGAGTTTTGTTACAGAATCCATTTAAGCTGCAGAGCCTCAATTTTGTAATCCTATTAGTGCAGTGCTGCATTTCATTCATTCATTCATTCATTCATTCATTCTTCCTATAATAATTACAGTCTTTATAATGATTTCTTAGGGATATGCATCAGGAAATAATTTTTATTCTAGTGAGCAGATGATAGTATGACCTGAGTGACATGCCATACATACATATATATATATATATATATATATATATATACACACACACACACACACCCATATACATATATATATATATAGCCACACATATATGTTATATATATATAAATAATGGCAAATCTAAAAATGGCAAGCATATATATATGTGTGTATATATATTATATATATGTGTGTATATATATTTTATATATGTGTGTATATATATTATATATGTGTATATATTACATATATATATTATATATATATATAAATGTCAAGTATAAAAATGGCAAGCATATATAATATGCCATTGTAATTCTAGAGGTAATGTACCATGTTCATTTAGGAAATTTATAATAGAAACAGGTTGACTTTTAAAATGAAATTCTATTGATAGCATTTTCTAAAAAAAAGAAAATCGGTTCCATTTTAAACAACAAACTAGAAAACTAACTTAAAAATAGTTTGGGGGCGCCTGGGTGGCGCAGTCGGTTAAGCGTCCGACTTCAGCCAGGTCACGATCTCGCGGTCCGTGAGTTCAAGCCCCGCGTCAGGCTCTGGGCTGATGGCTCAGAGCCTGGAGCCTGTTTCTGATTCTGAGTCTCCCTCTCTCTCTGCCCCTCCCCCGTTCATGCTCTGTCTCTCTCTGTCCCAAAAATAAATAAACGTTGAAAAAAAAATTAAAAAAATAAAAAATAAAAAATAAATAAAAATAGTTTGTGTATTAGAAATTGCAAGTCCCAGTTTCTGCAGACTATTATTCTTTTTAATTGCATTAAGAAAATTAAGAATTTATGCAAATACATTTTCATCATGGTTTTAAATGTTTTAATTATTCAAACTTTTGTTCTTCTATTAGCTAATAAAAACACTATGTAGATATACTGAGACAGAAAAAAATGAGAACAATGGGAGTATTATGGTCTGCTATGTATCCACAATGAGAGAAAAAGTGTAAAAACAAATGAAGTGCGATCTTTAAATGATTAACATATATCAGGAGAACTTTTAAAGAAAATTTAAAGAAATGAAACTTTTGGTAGTTGGAAGTCTCTTATAAAAGAAGATGGAATTTGAAAATGTTAAAATTTCTACTCATACTGTTTCTTTTTCATGTTAACATCTGTCTCTATTATTACACCTACACATGTTTTTCAAAGCCATTTTCACTATACCAATCATTATGCATATTCATTAACATGTATAGTGTAGTTTAAAAATTCACTAAATTTTCATAAATATTAAAACATCATGCAAATAAGGGTGTTGGGTTCATCTGAAATTATTATTTCCATTTTAAGAAGAAAGTCATATTGGATATACATAAATGCATATACTGCATACATGTGTGTTTACATGAATTCATATTTAGGTATGAATACACACACATCCCATTATAACTTAGAATACTTGTATTACTTGTCATTGTACCTGATGGACATTTCACTGTATGTGAAAATAGTAATCTAAACACTAAAAGGGAAGTGAAGTACAGTGATGTGAAGTGAAAACCTAGAAAACTTTTTTCCCTGGGTAACAGTTATCTAACTCTGGTTTTTTTGCTATTCCTTAAAATAAATTTATTTAAATAAGACATTTTATGAGTTATTTTGAGACACTGTGAACAGCTTATCTATACTTCCAACATACAATTTTTGTTACTGTTAAAGATCTGAAATTGTTAATATCAGTCTGAACAACTTCTGCAATGTCTCTTTTATAAAAGTACAAATGTTTTCTTTAACTTAGTTATGACACCATTTTCCAAAAGTAGTGTAAACATTTGGGGAGAAAAGTACAGATGATTCTTGTATACAAATATGGCATTATTTCATTTTTGTTGACATGCATCTAATCTTCATAAGTAAATATGTAATTTATATATAATTATTATAGATAATATAGAATTGATTATTATATAACTTATATATTTATAATTGCATACAAGTATATAATTTATGATACAGAATCATATAAGATTTATAATAATATATGACAAATTATGAGTATATATTGAATAATTGTTAATATATTATTATGCCAATTAACCTTTAAATATTAATACATAGTGTTTACTTATGCATAAATATATGTATACATAAACATATGTATACATTGTGTATTTATGTATATACATAAATATGTTATTATATAATTTAAATTTTATAATATGCAATGTTATATATTTTATCATGTATTTCACAACTTAATATAATATAAAATATGTATGAATTTTATTATGAAAACAACCATATTTATTTTGATAGGTATATTTTCATACATATTTTTAATTATAAGAATTTTAATGATAAGCTTGCCATTTACTCTGCTGAGTCAACCATTTCAGTCCCTCTTTGGCTCAACTGTCTTCCCAGAAAGACTTTGCTATCGTCTTCCATTTATACAGGCATGCTGTTCCCGTGGGTACTGGATGCTTGCATGTTCATACATTCACTGGCTGAAGTAATCATGTGAAAGCTACACCTAACTGAACCATGGGCAATCACTGTTCAGTGTTTTATATTAATAAATCAAAGTTGTATGTAAGTGTATAACCTAACGAAACCCTGGATCTTATTAATCTTGTTAGGGCCAGCTGGTCCACTGAACTACTGAGTCCTCATCACATGTGCAGTGGGATATTTTGTGGCCTTAAAACAATAACCATCTTATATACTTATATAAATTACCTTAGAAGATTATTTTTATGGTTTCTGTTTACAAAAATAACTTGAACCACTTGTATCCCTTCTTAACCTCCTGGTTTCATGCTATTCTTAAATTTGGTCAACAAGTCATTAATATCTCCTGTCAAATTATTGAATGTATATTGTATAATATATATTAGAGACTAGGGCTGCAGTCCTTTTTAAGTTGAAAATGATACATAAATTAATAAGAAAATGCGATAGGATTTTGAGTGATTATGATGTGCCAAACCCTATACTAAGTTCTTGAGATGTATTTGTAAATTCTCACAATGACCCCTCTGGTTAATATTATTGGAATCTTCTTATAAATGTGGAAACGGAGGCATAGGAAGGTGAGTAATTTTGGCTGAGATCATGTAGTTAGGTGATGGCAGAGTAAGAATCCAACTCTCAGCAGCTGAGTCTCAAATTGGTACTTGATTTTATGCTAAGCTGACATGACCATCTCTAATACTTGTAATTACACCACTCTTTATAGCACGTTTCTACTCCTCGTCTGGAAGAATATTATGAGGAATTTGTCAGAGCATATGCTGAAATGTAGAAATATATATATATATATATATATATATATATATATATATAGCCAAGTATGTCTTTTAGACAGTAGCTTGTGTATGGTGTAAATTTAGAATGTAAAAAAAAATAGTGAATGGATGAATAAATGAATCAGTGAATCCAAAGCATGGTAATTCAGTGCATAACTCTGAGATCAGATTATTTGGTTTAGAAACTAAACTGACATGTTTTATTTTTCAGGGACTTATTATGGCTGCTTTTCCTTCTATGCTATTCTTAAGCTATGCTTTTATTATCCTGGCTATGAATACTCACTGACATTGATCTCTGTCATTTAAATCTGTAGTTCCGTCAATGTTTTTTGTAAAACTGGAACATATATCTATCTCCAGTTTTCCAGTGACTATTCCATTCTGTGTTATGCATCAAATATCATGAAGACCACTTTCATAATCTTAAGTTGAATTTTCTCAGTACCCTGGGAAATAACTCATTTGGGCCAGGAGACAAACTTATTTAGAGCAATTACCTGGCCTCTTACTATCTCTTCACTTATCACAGGCTTCAATTCCCTCTTTCGAAAGTTAGATCTGCACTTTGGGCCTGATGCTCATTCCCCTTGACAAGAAAAGACAGAGGCAAAATAGGAGTTCAGTAATTCTACTTTCTATTATCTACTAACCTTACAGCACGAGCTCTGAATAGCAGACCTGAACTTCTATTATCTTTTTGTTTGTTTGTTTGTATTCCCAATAATCACTTTTAAAAAGTCTTTTATCATGTTACTAATTCATTCAGCAATGTATAGTAAATATGAGGCACTGAATGTTATATGGCAGAAATTCTACATGCCTGACTGTGGCATTATAGAGCATATCTGCGGGAAATACATCACAGGTTAAAAAGTTCAATTAAAAAGGACTGAATGAAATTTGAGGCCATGTATATAGGAGGCAACCACTGACCCTGCTAGAGAAATCACTAGGCTTTAAAGGCAGGTGATTTTTGAATTGGATTTGAAGAGTTTTTCCATGTTTTCCTTTCTTTATATGTGCTTTGACCATTTAGACATTATTCTATTTCTTTTTTTTTTTTGCTCTGATTTTTATATCCACAGTTGGCTATGACATGTAATCATAATTTCTCTTTGTGTAATGGTTCCTTTGATCTCGTTAGGACTTACTGTCTCCATATATTTGAAGGACTCTGCTCTACTTCTCTTCCTTTTCAGTTTAGATGCAGGATTCACCACACCTATAATTCACTGTTAACAATACTCTCACTGTTTTTGTCAATTTGCTACAACCTACTAACAAAATCCACACTCTAGAGGAATGCAAAACATGTACCTCCTAAAATTCTCCATTGGACTAGAATGGTGACAGTAATTCATGCCCAGCAACTATGTTCATTTGTTAGGGCTGCCTTACAAAGGACCACAAACCAGCTGGCTTAAACAACACAAGTTTATTGTCTCACAGTTTTGGAATCTAGAAATCCAAAATCAAAGTGTTGATAGGATTGGTTCCTTCTCAGAGTTGTGGAATAAGGATCAGTTCCAGACCTCTCTCCTTGGCTTGTATATGACTATATTCTCTGGCCATCTGTTCACACCATATTCTCTATACATGTGTCTGTCTTTTTGTCCAAGATTTCCTGTTTACAAGGACACCAGTCATATTAGAATAGAGCCCACTGGGGCGCCTTGATGGCTTAGTCAGTAATGTCCGACTTCAGCTGAGGTCATGATCTCACGGTTTGTAAGCTTGAGCCCCGCGTCAGACTCTGTGCTGACAGCTCAGAGCCTGGAGCCTGCTTCGGATTCTGTGTCTCCCTCTGTCTCTGCTCCTCCCCCACTCATGCTCTGTCTCTCTCTCTCTCTCTCTCAAAACTAAATAAACATTTAGAAAAAAAATTTTAAATAAAGAATAGAGCCCACCTTAATAATTTCGTTTTAACGCGATTTCCTCTGTGAAGACTGTATCTCCAAATAAGGTCACATTCTGAGGTACTGAGGATGACTACAATGCATCTTTTGGCGGGGCACGCAATTCAATCCATAACACTAATTTTAATATTTTTTCCGTCAAATATGTTTATCTGTGTTTAGATTATTCCCCCTCTCTATCACACTTATTTCAAATAGTTTTACACTTCTGTAAATTAGACACCCTTTCTGAATCACTAAGTCATTTTGGCAGGTTGTCTTTACTCATGCTTCCAAAAAAAAAAAAATCAGAAAATTAGAAGAAAAAGAACAAATGGGCACACCTATCTCTATCTATCACCAATCTCTTTCTCTTATATTTTGACAATAAAAACAAAGGATATGTTCTTTCTCCATAAAAATAACCTGTCCATCTAAACTGTAAATGATATTTCTTTCCACTTTCCAAAAATTCAGTGCCATTAAGTCCCCCCTTTTTTATTTTCAACTTATTCTTTCTGTTGGCCTTTCCTTATTAGCAAGTAAGCATGGTCTGATATCTCTCTTATTAAAACAACCAACCAGTTATTAACTAGTTCTCTTTGGTCACTTTTAAAATTTCATTATCTCTCATTTGTTACCCAGATAATTCCAATAGGGATTACACACTCTCCTCTCTTTACAACTCCCTAAAATTTTTAGTGACCATTGTGTTACCAAAATCATGCTCTCTATTTATTTAATCTTTGAACAATATTTGGCACAGCTTATCATCCTATCATTATAACACTGTCACTTGTTTTCTCTCTGGTCAGACATGGCTATCGGTTTTTTCCAAATTTCTGTTCACTTCTATTTCTAAATAATTTTCCTAACCAACCATAAGTATTGGATTTTTTTCTTTTTCTCAGCATGACTTCCTTGGTCTTTTGGCTTTTTACTTTATATCCTTTTCTCGTTCAAGACTTTCTTCCTGGAACACACTTGTCTCTCCTCCTCTCCTTTGCCATACCACACCTAGCTCTTACTCAGCTTTCATATTTTAGTTCAAATATAATTTCCACAGGGTTAAGTTGATCACATTATAATCTCTGATGATGTTCTAAAAGGATTATTTAACCTCAACATCCTCTTCTTATTGGGCCATTCTTTTCTTTTTTTTATAAGTTTGAATTAAATATTGTCTTGACTATCAATTATATGTAGCTTTGGGAAAGTATCTTAATTCACCAATGTCCAAAGTTCCCTTCTATGATTTTCACAAGCTCTAAGATGACATAATCACATTCTGAATTGTTCTCATTTCCACCTAATCAAGATTCCACCTAATCTTGCAATTAATAATTACTCAACAGAAGTATCTTGGTTTAATACTTTCTACGCCTTCTGAGAAATTAATGACCTATTGTTAAATATCTTAGATTCATTTTTAAAATGTTTATAACCTATCATCAGTTAGAATATAGCCTCTATAAAATTAACTTTATAGTGATTTTAAAAACACTTTGTTACTTTCAATATGATGGCATCAGGAAACACTGAAACATTTATAAGAATGCCCCACACTTTATAATTTTTAAAACGTCAGATAAAGGAAGCACATATAAGATAAGTTAATATGTTATGAAGCTGACAAAAGAGTACAGAAGCCAGCAAGTGAAAGATTTAAAACAGCTTTGGTTTGGAACTGCAATCCCTAGGTGGTCTAATTCGAGCAGAACATTGCCACAAGGCACAGGACCCCAGCATTGTTAGAAACCACTCAAGTCATCTGCCATTTTGTCAGATGGAGGAGCTTCCCCACCTCGTAGATGAAGCTCATCACTGCCTTGACAACGTTGGGTTCCACATCATTAGTTTCCATTTGATTCTATAGCAACAAAATAAGAGAAAATTAATTATAGTAGATGCTGGAAACCAAATAGTGGAATTAAAATCCCAGCATTCTCATTTAATGGCCAAGAAACAAATTACACTATTACAGCAGAACAGCTTTTTTAACCTCCTGTGCTGGTTTCTGCATTTTGCTCAAAAGTGGAGCTTATACTCTTGAAATAAACAACTTTATTAAAAATGAATCCTGGAACATTGCTGTGGAGGGTTCAGTCAGCGATTCTTTCCAATATGTGAACTCTTATGAAGAAACCACTTCCACGATTCTGAGAAAAACGACTTACCTCCTTCTGTTTGCTTAGTAAACAGAGTAACCTTTTTACTTCAAAATCATCTCTTAGATGAACTCAAGCTGGTAAGACAGACTGGCAAACACTGGCACCATCAAATGATTATACATTTCATTCCAATTTCACTCTAAGGCTGATTAAAACAAGGAAGTGTAAACAGATCCCTTTTTAAATGGAACTGATCCAAATTGCTGGCTCAGACTAAGGTCAAAATCAGAAAAGGCTTGAAATGGAAAGGCTGTAGGTATATAATGCGTCCAAAGAACCTCTTTTATCAGAGAAGAGTCCTCATTCTTTCACTGTAACTATGAAATTGCAAAAGGACAAAGCTTTCAAGAAAGTACTTTATATAAATGACTTCTTGTTTTTATTCCCTACACTTCATTCTCTAATAACACTCCACATTGAGAAACTGCATTATAAGCTTTATTAGCCATGTGAACTCAAGGGTATGCTAAATGGCAAATAATATGTGCAAAAATGCTTTCGAGCCTGTCGCATTCCTTTCAAGTTTTATCTTAAATAGAATTGTAACACATTCCAAATGGCTGAAACCAGCAATATTTTTGTTATTATCTATTGTGTGTGTGTGTTTACATACATAAATATGTGTGTGTTTTATATAGGCAGATAGGAAGATGTGACTTCAGATGCTATAAAAGTACTATATGGTAGCCTGGAAAACATATATTTAATTTCTAAATACTCTCTTTTATTTTGTCACTTCCTATCATCTTTGTACTTCTCTTTTTATTTTTTCCTTTTTTTCATATTTCTGTTACACTACTTACCTACCAAATGTTTATCTATTTGTATCCAAGTTGTATAGTTTCATTGTATTGGAAGTTAAAGAATCTACTATGTGACTCCCTGAAGGGTTCTTTCAGTTGAAGATCAATTGTCAAGTGTTTCTTCTTTTTATTTTTACTTTCAGCATGTAATAAAAATGTGTTTATTTTCTTCACTGATATTGTGCAGACAAGGAAAATCATCAGTAATATTTCATGCATTCCTCATGATTATTGCATTAATTACTTTTTTCATGAATGATGCTAAGATATATGCTTCTACTGAGACTAAGACACACATGATCTGACTTCACTCACACAAATAGATTTCAAAGGAAGCATTTCAAGGTTAGTTACAAATGTAGTAACATTGTAATGATTATAGTCCTGAACAAAAGACTCTAAAATATACGAATTAGAGAAATCATGGTTAGGTTACCAACAAGATAAAAAAAATAGAGAACATAATGTTTACGGGAAAAGAGTGGGATGGTGTATGAAAATAGGGATCAAACATTCATAATGTTATATAAAAGTTACTGTATTCATATGTCGTATTTATTTAAAAAATTTGATCTTCACAGTCACCTGCAAAGTAGGTATAACTATTTCCATATTGAAGTCAGAGAAGTTGAGTAACCTGTCAATTGTCAGTTATTAGTCATTCTTATGCTACTGTATCATCACTAGGCAATAATATTCTTAGCAAATTGTTTTATAAGAGAACCCTCTCATTGTTTTCCATTTTGGAATCTTTTTGGACTCATTTCCTCCCCCAGATAAGCAAATGTTGATGAACTATAGCTAAAAAAAAAAAAAAAAAAAAAAAAAAAGACGTTGTAGAAATTCAATTCACACTTGGTCCAATGCCCTTAAACTTTTTTACTGACCCTCCAGTTCTAAGCAAGAAAGCAATTTAGGCAGAATAAACAGATTGGAGTACTTGCAAAGACTTAAATATCAGATATACTTCTCAGGAATATCATGGCTTGTGACTAGATACATGATTATTTAATGAAACCATAAAATTTATAATGTGATGTTTAAATGCATTTTTTCTTTCCAAGTTTCTGATATTTAAGAATTGCCATACCCTAACTTTATTTTATAATATCAATTTTTGGGGATTCTCAATTAATTGAAGCCCTCTTACTTGTATACTTCCATACTCCTCATTATACTAACTCTCTAGTTATTGTCATAGGTCCTTTAGGTGATAAATACTCATAAGATTTCTCTAATTTCTGTTTGGATATTACCTAATTAATTTTGAGCGTGGAATATTGTGGTTAGTCTTTGGAAGATCACCCTTTCCCCCTCTAGCCTCCCACAACACAGACATGCACACACCACCACCACCAAGATAAGAGCAAAATGAAATGCTGCATAATCACAAAGTTTTTACTTGATGAGAGTTTTAGACAATGCAAAGAATTATCCTAAAATAAATACTAACATCCTATATACCTTTCTGTTTTGATTAAAAAATGCCTTCAATAAGGGTGCCTGGGTGGCTCAGTTGGTTAACTACCAGCTCTTGATTTCAGCTCAGATCATGATCTCACAGTTCATGAGTTTGAGCCCTATGTCCATTTCTGCCCTAACAGTGTGGAGCCTGGTTGGGATTCTCTCTTTCTCCCTCTCTTTCTCTCTCTGACTGTCACACTCACCCTCTCTCTCTTTCAAAATAAACATTTAAAAAAGTTTAAAAATGCATTCAATAAGTGATTCTTAAGTTTCCTACATTAACCACATAAACTTAACATATTCAATGAAAGTTCTATATTAAATTCCCTGAGCAAGTTATTTTAGTGCACGGTAATGATGATTTTTTATACGTTACCTTTGGGTCCAACCAATTATTTTCTAGCCATGTTTTTGTACCTTGCAATACTTTTTCTTGGGGAAATTAATTGAGTGTTGTCATTGCCACTTCCCACTATAAGTTTCAGGATGAGATTGCAAATGACACTAAAATTGCTAAGTATTTCCAAAAGTTCCCTGGTAGTGAATAATGTCCCCAGGAAAATGGACTAGTATTTAGGAGAATGGAATTACTTCATGGCAGAAGGTAAAAAAATGAATGACTGACAATAGTGGTGTGCTTCATACGAATCTGTAATTATACTTTTTCTCTTAAAGTAAGATGGTTGAGAGAGATTAGGAGCAAAGGAGTGGCACATTAAAGCATAAAGAAACTCTTTACCAAAAATAAGTAAAGAGTGAAACTTGAACATAGAAAAAAGGGGTTGATGTCTCTTCCTGCTTCACCTTACTCGTGAGGAGATCGATAATGGGAGATCCAGCAACAGAACCACTTCTTTCCAGGCTGGAAATGGGACCATAGAATTAGAGCTGGAGCCTCAGAAGAATGAGAAGCAGCTTTTTAGTGTTTGATCCTAGAAATCAGTAGAAGGAATTTGTAGCAGCTGTGTTTCAGATAAAGCAGAGATTACTTGCACACAGAATATTACCTCTGCATACTAAAAGACCAGGATGCCTAACAGGGCCATGTTCCTTTCCACTGGGGCTAAATTCCCTTTCACTGTAGTTTGGTAAGAAATCTTTGGTCACATGGAAATGGAGATCACAGCTACAACTTATGGTTGGGATTGTCTATGTAATTTCAGAGATTCAATGTAAAATGAAAGTTCAGGGCCTCTTGCTCAAAAAGCAGGGGAAAAGTGTTGTTAAAAATACTGAAATACAATGCTTTTTATTCCGAGGTTCCTTTTTACTTGTTATGGTGTTTTTTATTTGCTAACTAATATTCTAAGTTAAAGGAAACATATAATTTTAAATTATTAACATAAATTTTATTGTTCATCTTTATATTATGCCATGCTAGTTTTAAATGCAAATATAAGAGCATTTAACTTGCATGTAGAATCACTGAAATTACAAAATTTGTATTCCATAGCTCAAATATGCATAAGTATTTTGTCTTAATTGAACAGTGGAAACACTCTGCAAAGCTAACTTAACTGCTTTCATTCCACTTTTTGATATTCACACGTTTTACAACACTCTTTTAGCTTACTGAGAAAAGAAATGGACCTATAGGTTAGTCTCTTTTTCTCTTTCCTCCTATATCATTTTGAGCTTAAGTGGTTAGATAATATGGGTAAATAGCAGGAGTAAGAAAGGACAGTTTCTTGGACATTCTTTCTAATGTCCAAGTCTTTGGACATTAGTCTTTCTAATGTCCAAGTCTTTCTAACATATCTTAGAATGCCATTGCCCTGTGTCTCCCTTCAAAACAAGTTCTGGTTCTAATGGAAGGCATGGCCTATCAAGCTTTTAGTCCTGCAGCTTATGTGGTCCTAGACATGACATACCTTGTGTTTGCTTTAAGTCTCACTGAACTTCCATGCATTGCACTCCATTGGAATTCTGTGCTCATGGGACATCATAAAGGCTGCTTGTAAATGGGTCAGCAAGGAGTGGTGGGAGGAACACATACTGTGCATTTCTCCTCTGCTCTTGCTCCACTGAACCATTGGACTTTACTTTTAAAATTCAAGCTCATGGGGGAGGGGAAGGAAAAAAAAAGAGGTTAGAATGGGAGAGAGCCAAAGCATAAGAGACTGTTAAAAACTGAGAACAAACTGAGGGTTGATGGGGGGTGGGAGGGAGGAGAGGGTGGGTGATGGGTATTGAGGAGGGCACCTTTTGGGATGAGCACTGGGTGTTGTATGGAAACCAATTTTTCAATAAATTTCATAAAAAAATAAAAATTAAAAAAATAAATAAAAATAAAATAAAATAAAATAAAATAAAATTCAAGCTCAGTGATAAAACTATTAAGAATTTTGAGATGGTCACAGCAAAGCATTAAAAAAAACAGACAAACAAGAAAACAAAAATATGGGGACTTTTCGACCATGGAGCTTTGTACAATCGCAGAGGCTGCAAGCCCATGAGATTGGCTATGCTTGTAGCTCTTTCATCCATTCACCTCAGTGTGATCTGGTATGAACTTCAACCTTTCACTTTATGAGAAAATGCCAAAATATTCTCCAGGGTAACTCTACAATTTTCATTCTTACTAGCATTGTACAGGAGTTCTGCTTGCTCTGGAACCTTGCCTACACAGGTACTGGTATTGTGAGGGTTGGGTTTTTCCAACCATTTTAATAGATGTGTAATAGTAGCTAATTGTGATTTTAATTTGCATTTCCTGAAGGGTACTGATATTTCTTTCATTGTTCTTACCCTCCATGTGTCTATCCTCTTTTGTAAGGAGTCTTTTGTCATGTGTCTTATGTCTGTATAATTTGTATTCTTACTATTGAGTGTTGAGAGTTCTTTATACAAAATTTCACAATAGCCAGACTTACAAACATTTGAGAAAGCCGAAAGGCTAAAGATATACCTTTTTATCTTTAAATAAATTGTATCTAATATTGTCAACTTGGTTTTTGTCAGCTTAAATCAATAGATTCTGAAGACTAATCTTATTACATTCTTGAAGGCATTGCTAGGTGGACATTTGCAATATTTTAACAAATAAGAGATTACTGATTCGCCATCAAGCTCTTAATCCATGAAGGGAGCTGAAAGATTGTCCTTCTTTAAGTTATACAAAGTATTGACTTAGGGAAAACTTTATAGCTTATCTATGGACAAACTTTTGAATTTAAGAAGTAATTAAGGGTGTATGCTTTGATCTACAAATTGGGGTTGCAGTTAATATTGCATATTCTTCTCTCTAGAAGATGCAAATATATGACACGTGTTATTACAGATAAAATAAATTTCCCATGGTGAAATTTTTCAAAAATATAATTCTAATGGCAATATAATATTCTCTTGGTGTTTATTTATGTAAATAATCCATTATATGGACATTTGGGTTGTTTCCAGTTTTATTTTTCTTGTTTGCTATTATAAATGAAAGCAAAATGAACATGCAAATAAATACATTTCCCAGTGTATATCTTAATTTCTTTCTCCATATATAGATCTCAGAAGTGGAATTATCTTGACATACAGGCAATAGATCTAAATAATCTACCACTATGGTATAAAATAGACTATTACAACAGTGTTGTCATATATATCATATATCTTCTTCTTTCAAATATCAGTAATTAATCTTTATGAAGAAACTGGGGCTAATGGAGAAATAGTAAATTTCCAGTTCATTACCACCTGCCAGAAACAGATACTTTGAGCTTCTTTACAAGTAGTATATTCATGTGTGTATTACTTATTCTTTAGATTCGTTAAACCGATACCTATCAGTGTCCACCTTAGAGGTAACATGGAAATTGGTTAATAGGATCTGGAGACAACGTGAAACAGTTTGCATCTCTGCCTTATCAAATTAAAAGGCAATACAATAAAGTATTATTCTAAAACTAGGGCACAAATACCATTTACAATGCTCTTTTGGATTTCTGGGATTGCAATTACGCACAGTTCTGGGGTCATTTTACATAATCCAGTAAATGCACATATGGTGTTCTAGAACATAATCTACATATCATGTGTTTCTTGATAATAAGCTAATAGCTTTGTTTCCTCTTAGTCCTTAGATTTATGTTCCCATACCCAAGCTGTGACCTGCAACTGATGCCTGTGCTTGTATTCAAGTCTGTGTTGAAGTGATGTTTGTGTCTGATCAGAGCTCCAAATTATTATTATTCTTTCCTCCTATTGCTAGTACATTTAGGTTATATCAGATAAAAGATACCCATGTATGATAATTACTTAGACCCAGAAATGTTCCACTTACTAGTAACTAAATATGAAAGCTGAGATCAGTGTTCAAAGTTTCACTATGCTGCTTGACTAAAATATTTGAGCCTCTAGGGTCTCAAAAACTGGTTGTAAATCTTGCCAAGAGTGGATTACACTATTTCAGTTCTTAACTGTATTAGTTCTTTTTGGAACATAGAAGTGCAAAGGCAAGCACAATTTTTAATTAAAAAGTCTACTGGACATTTTCAAACCTTCAAAAAGGTTCATGTCAGCTTCTGTTCTATAAATGTGCAAGCCTATTTTTTTCTCCTTTGGTGGCAGCTGTTCCTTCACCTGTAATTCAGCACATAATTTCAGAAACACCTGGGATCCTATAAATCTATATGAAAAATCATGGTATGTTTAAACAGATGCCTGTATGAGTATATTCCCAGATGGATGGTTATTGTGGAGAGGGTCTTTTAATTTTTGTTTCTGTTTCCTTTTTGGTTTGTCGGATCTATACACCATTATGCATAAACAGATATAATTGGAACAGGCTAAGAATACCACCAACATTCTTTTCCGTACTATATCTTAAACATAATCATTAGTATACCACTACATCTGATAGGGGAAAAGGGGAATAAAATGCATGTAGTCAGTGTGTTATCACTTAAGGAAATTCTTTTTTATCCAATAGCAGGCTCCAATTTTCGTAAGTTAGATGAAACTAGTGAGAATATTGAACATTCTCACTCGTGTGGTTGACTTGTACAAATATCCCCACTATTTTTTTTAATTATAAATATTTTTATCGCATAGTGAGTATCAAAATGTTACCAAATAAGTGAAAATATGAAACATTGACAGAACACCAAAAGGTCCTTCATGTAACAATCTGAACATTGTACACTTATACCTTCCCAAAAATGTAATCACTGTCTTGACCTAGGATAATCACTTTCTTGATCTCCATTATTAGATTTACCATATAAACATACATCTTTAAATAGTAAAAGTTAACTTTGTCTTTTTGAAATAATTTTATGTGACCAAATTGTACATCATGTGCTCTTTGATGTACCTTCTATTCACTCATCCTTACATTTATAAGAACTAACAATGCTGTTGTATGTAGGTACATTTCCTTCATTTTCACAGATCTTTGGTAGTCCAGTAATTGAGGAAGCCACAAATTAGTTATCCATTCTCCCCTCCTCCACTGTTCTTGAAGCCACTGCTTACAGTATTGGAGTGTGTACTAGAAAGCTAACCAATAATGGCATTCAAAATACTGCTGCCTCCCCAAACCTGGCTTTAGTCAGCATGCTTACCTTCTTTGTGTCTTTATTGTCAGAAATCTATGACTCCCTGTTCCAGACTAACATTAGTTTCCCTATGCATTAGCTTATTAGGAATTGCCTATGGAATTTAATTTTAAACTCCACATTTTCAGATGGTTTGAAAACAGTAAAATTCAGGTAGGATCAAGATAGGATCAGGTAGGATCAAGAAACCTACCAGTTTTAGAAACATAAAAGGTAATTCTGACATTAATACATATTAAAGTTTTGGAGACAACACATTATCAAAGAACTTCTTATTTAGAATTTCTTATAGTGATTAAGTCTAAATTAATGAAGCAACTGATTATCAAAGCAGTAGAATACTCTTGTTGTTTATTTCTATTCACATCTAGTAGTTTTTACCCTATTTTAGAACAATCATCACTGTATCACCCCTCAATGGTATCCAATAGTGTCTGGAACAGATCTCATTTATGCAGTGTGTTAGATCACCTGGATATTACACTTCTGCTTCTCTAACAGAAATCCATCTCTCCTCAACGGCATCACTCCTCTTTCATTTATCTCAAGTAGAGACTATTTTTTTTTTCAAATGTCTGATTCATGAGTTTACACGATTAGAAAAAGGTCAGCATTTTTGTCTGTTTCCACTGCTAATCTCAGGCCATTGTTCATCTACTGTTATTCATAGTCCCTAATATTTTATTTATTTATTTAAAAAATTTTTAACATTTATTTATTTTTGAGACACAGAGAGAGAGCATGAACAGGGGAGGGTCAGAGAAATAGGGAGACACAGAATCTGAAACAGGCTCCAGGCTCTGAGCCGTCAGCACAGAGCCCGACGCGGGGCTCGAACCCACGGACCGCGAGATCATGACCTGAGCCGAAGTCGGATGCTTAACCGACTGAGCCACCCAGGCGCCCCAGTCCCTAATATTTTAAACATGTTTTTAAAAAAGTTTCTGTATGTCATTGATTGGTAATAATAATAGACTGAAAAGAAAACATATTAAGACATAAGCTTAGTATGCCTATCACCATTAGGACACACCTTCTACCAATTTTCTAATAACAACCCTGTGAGTGTACTTTACCCAAGTACACACTTACATAAGCATGTTGTGTTCTGTGACTGGTTACTTATCACTGGCCAGTTAATTATAGAAAGGCCAGACTTTTCTGACATGGTTTGCTTTTCACAAAGCCATGTTGGTTTTCCACCTTGTACCTTGTGTTCTCTAGATTACTGCAAATTGATTGTTTCAGTTTGTGTTCTAATTACTTTGTTAGGTATCAAAATGAAGACTACTATTTTTTAAATACTGTTCAAAAGAACCAAAACAATAGTCCCAGAATGAAGTCACTTACACTAAGGTCTGTGTCCCCAAACTGAAACTTAATTTAATTATAGTTTTGTCTCTCTCAGAAATGGAGACTTAAGCCATTCAAGCAGGAATTTCCTGATCAAGCACTAGTTAGGTAATCTGCTGGATAGATGTCTGCCATCCCCTAAAGGAAAATAATCTTGTAATAACCTGATTTTTTTTTTTGCCTAGTCTAACTTTCTTGTTCCCTCTCTGTTCTGTATATAGAAGTCTTTATTTTTGTATAGCTCCTCAGAACTCCTTTCTATCCATTAGATGGGATGCTTCCCGATTCATATCAATGTTTGCTCAAATAAACTTGTATGATTTTTAATATTTTTATTTTATCTTTTAATACTACCAAGTCAGCTTTTCTTCCCCTTTGAAAATATGAGTAAATTATGGCAAGAGCCTAAATGTCCATCAACTGATGAATGGATAAAGAAATTGTGGTTTATATACACAATGGAGTACTACGTGGCAATGAGAAAGAATGAAATATGGCTCTTTGTAGCAACGTGGATGGAACTGGAGAGTGTTAGGCTAAGTAAAATATGCCATACAGAGAAAGACAGATACCATATGGTTTTACTCTCAAGTGGATCCTGAGAAACTTAACAGAAACCCATGAGGGAGGGGAAGGAGAAAAAAAAAGAGGTTAGAGTGGGAGAGAGCCAAAGCATAAGAGACTCTTAAAAACTGAGAACAAACTGAGGGTTGATGGGGGGTGGGAGGGAGGGGAAAGTGGGTGATGGGTATTGAGGAGGGCACCTGTTGGGATGAGCATTGGGTGTTGTATGGAAACCAATTTGACAATAAATTTCATATATTGAAAAAAATATGAGCAGAAATAACGTCTTCTCTGCTTTTTCAAGTAGTATACTTACATTTATCTAGGACTTTAACAAATCCTTAGGATTTGCTCATCTGATTTAAATGAATGTGTTTTCTTTAGCCAAGAATCCCTTCCCTCCTCTTCTTAATTTGGATTCTGCCTCTCCTATTATTGGCAGCATTCTCTTTGGACACATGATCACAACTGAATTTATTTATGTATACACATTTATACAGGTGTTAATCCAAAATAATAAATGACTTTTGGTGGAGTGAGACAGAAAGGAAGGACGTAGGGAAGGAGAAGTGGGAAGAGGAACAGAGGCAGAAAATAGGGGAGAGAAGACTTAGGGAAAGAAACACCTGGACTCAGTAGCACATAGTTAATAAAATATCTCCGTAATCCTGAGTGAGCTACGGAAGAGAGAATTATTGTTTTCATAATGTACATCTGGTATAAACAATTATAAATCAAGGTAAGTTCTTCTAGGATGAACTTTATACTCACTGAGACACATAAGATTAATGGCAGACCGTGAGTGGCTGAATCTGCTCTATGCCTGGAATTTAGTTTTAGTCACGTAGCCCTCACAGCAACACAGTAATTTTAGCATTATTATTCCCATTTTATGAAAATAAAACTAAGGCCCAGAAAGATATTGTAACTTTACCAAACAGTCCTTGGATTTGAAACAAGATGTGGGCAGTCTCCTTAATTCATTTCACCATACTGTCTCACTTGCTGCCTAACTTTGTACTTAATTTTGTGCATACTTACTCATTAAAGTATAATTTATATATTAAGAGCACAAATGTAATGTGTTTTGTTTGATGAATTATGATCTTTGACATATCTGAGTAACCACCACCCTTAAAAAAGATATATACTGTTTCTAAACAGAAACTCCCTGGTGCTCTTTTCGACTAAATGCCCCACCTTCAGGAAACAACCACTTTTGCAAAATTCTGTATGTTCTTTTACTTACTTATATATAAAGAAACAGGATGTGTTCTTTTCTGTGTCACTTCTTTTGCTCAACATAACCTTCACAAACTTGATTAATGTTATTTTGTGTATTAGTAGTTTCTGCCTTTCCTTACCGAACTGTAACTCATTGTATGATGAATATGACATTCTCCTATTGATGGGCATTTGTTTCCAGCGGGTAGGTAAATACATACATGTGGAATTGCTAGGCCGCATTGTAGGTCTGTTTATCTTTATACTAAACTATCAAACATCTTTCCAAAATGACAATATCATCTTGCATTTCTATTCACAAATTGTTAACAGGTTCAATTGTTCTACATCTTCACCAGAATTTGGCATTATCAGTTTTTCCATTATTTTGTTAATTCTGGTGAGTAAAATGTTCTCTCAATCTTGTTTTAATGTGCATTTCTCTTAGGATGAAAGATGTTGATAAATTGTTGTGATCACTTGCTTATTCCCACTTTGTTTTGAAGTGTCTCTACAAATGTCATGCCAGTATTAAATGCTTACATCGTATTTTATTATTGATTTATAGGAGTTACTTAGACGTTCTGGATGTGAGTCCTTTGCCAGATATATGTCTAGAGATAATTTTAAACTATATAATGTACCATAATATACCATGTATATGCCATTACACACACACACACACACACACACACACACAATTTTCTTAATGAGATCTTTTGATGAATAAAAATATTTAATTTGGGGGCACCTGTGTGGTTCACTCGGTTAAGCGTCAGACTCTTGATTTCAGCTCAGGTCGTGATCTCACTGTTCAAGGGATCAAGCTCCTCTGAATCAGGCTGTGCACTGGCAGCCCGAAGTCTGCTTTGGATTCTCTCTTTCCCTCTCTCTCTGCCCTTCCCCTGATTGCACTCTCTCTCTCTCTTTCAAAATAAATAAATAAACTTTTTTAAAAAAAGTTTAATTTTGACAGAGTACAAAATTATTGTTATGTTTTCTCTTTATTGTTGGTGAGTGATTTTTTTCTAAGTTTATTTTGACAGAGAGAGAGAGAGAGAGCACATGCAGTAGGGAGGGGCAGAGGGACGGAGAGAAAGAATCCAAAGCAGGACAGTGCAGAGCCCCATGTGGGGCTCAAACTCATGGACCATGAGATCATGACCAGACCCAAAACCATTGATTGGCAGTTAATCAACTGAACCACCCAGGCACCTCTGTTAGTGAGTGATTTTGTCTTTTGTTTAAAAAATATTTGGCTACGATACAATCACAACATTCTTTTCTATGTTTTATACTAAAGGTTTTAATAAATTTAGCTTTTACATTTTAGTACTCTGATTTATTATGAGCTAATTATGATAAGATTCTTCTTCTTCTATTTGGATTTTCTGTTTTTAAGCACATTTTGTTAAAAAAGTGTTTACTTATAAAATTATCTTGGTACATAGGTCAAACATTATTAATTCATATATGGGCTGGTCTGTTTCAGAATAATATTTAATTGCATTGATGTCTATTCTTAATAGTGTCAATCTCTTTTGATCACTATAGCTTCATAATAAGTTTTAAAATTAGGTAGATCCTAATTTGTTGTTTTTAAAGAGTGTTTGATTATTCTAGATCTTCTGCATCTCCATATAAATTTTAATCATCTTGAAGTTGATTAATTTCCAGACACACACACAAAAGCCTGCTGGTATTTTGTTTAGATTTTATCTAATCAGAAATGAAATCTTAAAGATTTTGAGTCTGTGTACTTGGTATGTCTATTTACATCTTTTAAAAAATATTTATTTATCTATTTATTTATTTATTTATTTATTTATTTATTTATTTATTTATTTTATTCATGTGTCAATGACATAGAACATATTAATTTCAGTTGTACAACATATTTTTTAAATATTTGTACCTATTGCAAAGTGATCACGACAGTAAGTCTAGTTTTTTCCTTATAATAAGAACTTCCAATATCTATTCTCTTAGCAACTTTCAAAATACAGTTTCAATATAGTTTTTAAGTGTTTTGAAATTAATTGGTTTGAATTTATTTTATTTTTATTTAGTTCCAGGTGTAGAATTTAGCAATTCATCACTTATACACAACACCCAGTACTCATCACAAGAGCCCTCCTTAGTACCCATCACCTATTTAACCCATCTCTCCCACATACCTCCCCTCCAGGAAGCCTCAATTTGTTCTGTGTAGTTAAGATCTTTCTTACCTTTCATTCTCTGAACATTGTCTTTAGAAGTTTTTAGAAGTTTAAAAGAACAGAAGTTTTTAATTTGATAAAGTCTAATCATTTTTTTTTTCAATTTCATGATTTCTGAGGGCTTTTTATCCTAAGAAACTTTTAATTGACCCGAGGTTAAATTTTTTTTCTCCCATGCAATCTTCTAGAAGTTTTAAGTTTTTCAATATATTTTAAAATGCACTATTAATCTTTAATACAGGAACCTCAACAAAAATATTCTATTAGTATATTTTTCCTGATTTGTAAAATAGACTTATGGCATTTTTTAACAATTATGATCATAGAATACGTGTGTGTGTGTGTGTGTGTGTGTGTGTGTAATTATGCACAGAGAAAGTAGAATATATTCCTACTTCCTAGATTCAGTTTGTCAGTGTAAAAACTAAAACTGAAACAGGTTTCTGGTAATAATTTTATAATAATTTAATAATTGTAATATTTATTTCTAATATTTATTAAATATATAATTTAACAGCCTAATATTTTTTTAGTGAGAGAAATAGAAAAGGGAATTTTGATAGGCTATAAGAAATTTTAGACAATTTATACAAGCATACCATAAATATTTTCTGTAACTTTTATACCAGATGGATCATGTGGTTTATATGTGGATCATGCCCCTTTGTTTTAATAGAATCATGCTCACATTTTTAAAAAATGAAATGAAAATCTGCTGCATTCATTTTTGAAACCTATTTTTGCTTCAAGATATAAAATAGTAATCATTCAAAAGCAATAAAAGGCTTTCAAATTAAAGTACTATTGAATAATGTGCAGAGTGTTTATTTCACCTTCTTCTCTCAGATGTGAATAATTAATTTTTAGCCTTAAATATGGGCACAGGAAGAGTTCTTTAAATAAATGAAATCCAAACTAACACTTGGATCATCACCCTCAGAGCTTTTGAAACTCTAATAATTAGTTGTCTGCTGCTGCCTAATTTCATAATTCTGAAGGCAATGGCACTGATAACAGTTTCACAATTTTCACAACTTAAATTAATTAATTACCACAACGTGATTGACAGAATGAGGAAAGAGTATTGTCTGAACTGGGTTTTGTTGCCAGGCAAAAAGCCAGGGATCCTGGGCCTAAACAGGAGAGGAAGTAAAACACAAATGAGGTAAAATGATTTTAATTAGGTTGTAGATATATTCTGCTTCTGATAAATTCTCTCCAAAACACAAAAACAAATAACCCACAAAAAAACAACTCTAATTGGAGAAGGTTCAAGTACAATAGGGAACCCATAGTGGTCCTCAGAGATTTCAGAAAACTTTTCAAGATATCTTATCTCCCTCTGTCCCTTATAAGTTCATGTCTATTTTGATATAATATTTATCAATGTAATATAATATTTAGACCTTTTGATAAAGCACTCTGCTTGAAGCAGATTTGGAAACAAGTGGTAGAAATTGAAAAGTCAAAAGAAAGTTTCCACTTAGTTAATTTTTTCAATAATAATGAGATATTTTATTCAAATTAACCATAAAAATAGAGTAGAATATCACTGTGGAAATTTTTTATAAAGGCTACTTATTTAATGTATGTAGTCTTAGTGTCTTGTGGATAAGATGCTCTTTAAAGGATTTTAGTGATTCTCCTAGTATCTGATTCCTGTGCTACATGGTAAATCTTTATTTTTAATGTTTTTTAATTTATTTTTGAGACAGAGAGCATGAGCAGGGGAGGGGCAGAGAGAGAGGGAGACACAGAATGTGAAGCAGGTTCCAGGCTCTGAGCTGTCAGCACAGAGCCCGATGCGGGGCTCGAACTTATGGACTGTGAGATCATGACCTGAGCTGAAGTCGGATGCTCAACCGACTGGGTCACCCAGGCGCCTCTGCGACATTGTAAATCTTAAATAAGGAAACATACACATTCCCTTTCTGATTTTCCCTCAAGTTCACAACAATCTCTAGCTCCAGAAACACACAGTCTTTCCTCAATGCATGTGTACAAAGAGAGAGACAGCAAGTTTTCTTGTGTCTTTTCTTATAAGGGGACTAATCTCACTATGAGGACTGCACCTTCATGACTTCATCTAAACCTGCTTATCTCCCCAAAGCCCATGTCCAAATACCATCATCCCATTATGGTTTAGGGGTTCCACTTATGAATTTTGAGGAAAACAATTCAGCACATAACACTATGGTTCTGTTTCATGAGCATGTATTTACTTTAGAATTGAATCATCAGTAGTATATGTTGAAAATGTTAGATTTCCTGAAATTACCTAGAGATACCTCTGCATAGCCAATAAATAATACTATAATACAGCAGTGCAAGAACAACCTTTTCAATTGTGGCAAAAATCAACATAGGAAAGCTGTTATGTAAGGAATCCTATAAGTTCTCATCACAAGGAGATTTTTTTTTCTTTTTTCTTTCTTTTTTTTTATTGTATCTATGATGAGATGGATGATAGCTGAACCTACTGTACTAATCATTTCACAATATATGTAAATCAAACCGTTATGCTGTACCTCTTAAACTTTCACAATGATGTATGTCAATTATTTCATGATAAAACTGGGAAAAATAGAAAAAAGTCAAATTAATCATTTAGTATCTTAGGGGCTTTTCTATCTCTGCATTAGTGGGTATACATAATACATAAGAGTTTACACAATTATTAAATGGCTTCTTCATAGCATCCACAAAATTTCTCTACTTCTTGATGTCTACCAATTTAAATATACCTAATTAGGGTTTTCATGTCATCATACTTCATCACAGTAAATTAGCAGAGTTACCCTGAGCGTCTCAGGTTACATCTATCAGCAAGTTAAAAAACCAAGGTGGCACAGAGGGAGAAGCTGAACTACATGGCAGATATAACAGTGATCTCAGCCAGTTCCTAGAGGAGATTTGTATCTGGAATGTCCTTTCAGAATTTTCCCAAAATGGGTAGGGTATTCCTGTCTAGGGGACTACAGGGCTTCCACATTGACCAGCTATGGGATGCAGGCTTCCCTGAAGCAGGCAATGTAATTGTAAGGAAACCATTCCTTTTCACTGGAGGCCTGGTCCTGGAGAGTGATCCAGCTGAGTTTTCAGCAGCCAAAGCTTGCAGCAGATGGAGAATGAGTAACTACACTTGATAGGAATTGTCTATTGAACTGTAGCATCCACTACATATTTGCTCTCATAGTACCAGCTAAATTCTCCAGTGATGCTGCATTACTGAACACTATTTTTATACCTCTAGCAAAAGCAGCTTTTCCTTGGACAGAAATGACTTTTCCTTGGATTGGAACCTATCTTAATAGGAACAGATGATTTAAACCAACTTCTCTTGCTAAAAAGACAAAATTTTACTATGAAAAGAGCTTTGTGTTTGAAACAGGAAAACTATTCTTAAGTTCTATCACTTGTTTTTTGACGAGGTGTTGATCTACAGATGTAATGATTATTATTTGTAATACTATTGAAGTGTAAGGAAATACATCATAAAAACTCCAGGCCTAATAAAACAAATAAGAAAAAAATATAAGATAGCTGAATGAGAAGTCAATCAGCCAACTAAGCAAATAAATGAAATGAAAATGTAGAAGTTTTACAATACAACAAAAATAAGCCTAAAAACAAATGGATGGAAGAGATCTATTCACAATAGCAGCAAAAACAATCCAATATCTAGGGAAAGCTTACAAGAAATGTGCATGACTTATGTGAGGGTAACTATAAAACTTTAGTGAAGGACATAGGGAAAAAATATATATGGAGAGGAATATTGGGTTCTTGGATATGGTAAAGATGCCAATACTTTGTAAAACTGTATAAAATTAAGTTTCTGTCTCTGTGTTTTATTGCATCATAAGAAATTATTCAGTCAGACTTTAATCGAATAGGGAGGTTAATTTAGAATTATCTTGTAGAAAATACAGGCATGTGCATATGTGTGCATGAAGGAAGGAACTATTGGGGAGTTAAAGGTATTTTTCTAAAGCAAATTGTTTTGGTAAATGAGTGGAGAAAAAACATAGTGGTTTCAAATGTGTACCCTGAAGAAAACTTTGTCAAGTCAGAAAATTGTGAATTTTAGATCTCATATTTAGACTGTTTCTTACATTAGCAACTTCATGTGATCAACTCCAGTATGAATAGTTGCTAAGATTACATATTTTTATAATCCAGGTTAATAATTTTTGGAAGAATGCCAATATTGACTAGCAGTTACTTTATACATTCAATACAATTCTAATGATAACCTTATAATAAATTTCAGAGAAATCAACAGGATAGTTTGCTGAATGACAATGTTTCATTTTAGGTTGCCAGGCAATGAACTAACTGGGGTTGCAACTTTCTCTTCTCAATAGAAAGGGCTTCCCATAGTCTCTTTTTCTTGATCAGCTCTTGCATATTAAATGCTATTTGTATACAATTATTCTCCTATTTATCTGACATACAATTTCAGACAATTTGTAACCTAAGAGTTTACCAGACCACTTGGGAGAATACGGAGAGAGTAGGGTCTCATTCCTGGAACACGGACCCACAGCACAGAAATTACTTGCTAATTTTTTTCCCCAATAATGCCTCACTTTTTTATGATGTCACTTCTAGAATGGCAAAACCCTGAGTACTTACAAAATCTATTGTTTTGAGCAGTAAAGAGAGTTTGAGTCTTTCCTGAGGGGCATGACAGACCTTATTTCTAGAACACAAGTAAGTCCAATCTTTGGAAGTAGGTAAACAATAGAAGGGTGAGTAATTTCTCTTCTCTCTTCTAGAGATGTTCAGGCCAGTTAATTCATGTCCTATTGTGGGAACATAAGTGGGATTGATTTCTGAAACCCTTGTGGTTTTTTGCTGACTTTAGCATCAATAATTCTTTCCCTGGTACCCCGCAGTGAGAGGACCTGTAAGATCTCAGTATTCTCCTAATGTCTCCAAATGTTATGCCTACTGTTGCTGAGCTGTATGCTCAGCTGTTGCTCACATGTATGCCATGCGTGTTCATGGCTTCCTAAGCAGCTAAAATTCAACATGTGCATAACCACTGTCACAAGAGAAGGCAGTGAAAATGGAGAGCAGAAGGTAGGTTTCTTTGCTGGAGCACAGAAGAGCAGTGTTTCCACAGCTGTATGAAGCATCAGGTACACCTCTCTAAGATGCCCAACGCATTATCTTATATTCATGTGATTGTTATGTTTGCCTTCCCTCATGACTACATGGCACTTTATTATTCTAAATTTTATTTTGGAGAATATATTAGTTTACCATTGCAGTGTAATGAATTACAACAATGGCTTAAAACAAGGCAAATTTATATCTTACAGGTTTTTTTTTTCAGGTCAGAAATTTGGGCATTGCTGAGTTATAGCTTAGCTGGGTCTCCTCAGGGTCTCACAAGGCTGAAATTAAAATGCTGAAATGTAATATTATCTGGGGGCTTGTGTTGGGAAGAATTAGCTTCCAAGACCATTTAAGTTGTTGGCAGAATTCATCTCCTATGGTTGTTTCCTTGCTGTCAATGAGGTTCCACTCAGTTTCTGCAGGATGATATAATTCCTTACCACCAGGCCTTTTTGCAACATAGTAGATTATTTCTTCAAAGCCAGTAAGGGAGAGTGTTTTAACCCAGTCGGCTGAGATGGAGTCTTATATACAATGATGTAATCATAGCAATATCCCATGACCTTTGCCATTTTCTTTAGGGTAAAAGCAAATCACAGCTTTCTCATTCACTTAAATGGAGAGAGTTATATGAAGTCACAAGTCATCAAGGATAAATTTAAGATATATATGCCACAGAGAATAAATGTAAACAAATAACAATACATTTTTGAAAAAAAAAAAAAACACTGAGGGGCACTTTGTCCTATTTACATCAAAATATTCCATAGGATTTGATTATTTAATTTACTATGGAATAGCAGTGGAAGCAGGAAACTAAAAGGGGGCAATGGAATAGAATTGAGCATCCATAAGCAGATTGACATTTATTTGTATATATGGAACTTGATATAGGATAATACTGACAAAAATAAATATTAACTAATGTTGGGATAATAAGATACCTCAATGGGGAAAACAGTACGTTAAAGCTTATCTTACAAGTAAAAAGAAATATGTTACTATTAATAATAAAATGAATAATGCTGATTCAAGTTAAAAGAAAGATTAATTTGAAAATAAATTTTTAGAGTTAAATGTGGAGTAGCAGCTTATCATGACCAGCTATCACTTGTAGAAATATTTATATGTGAATATATGGTTCATTTTCCTTCTTGGTTTTTCAGTCTGAGGGTTCACATCTACTGCATTAGAGGATTTTATCCAGAATGCACATAAGAATATATTTCATTTTGGGGCGCCTGGGTGGCGCAGTCGGTTGAGCGTCCGACTTCAGCCAGGTCACGATCTCGTGGTCCGTGAGTTCGAGCCCCGCGTCAGGCTCTGGGCTGATGGCTCAGAGCCTGGAGCCGGTTTCCGATTCTGTGTCTCCCTCTCTCTCTGCCCCTCCCCCGTTCATGCTCTGTCTCTCTCTGTCCCAAAAATAAATAAACGTTGAAAAAAAAATTAATTATGTTATTATGTTATTTTATTATGTTTTTTATTATGTTATTATTTTTTTATGTTATTTTATAAAGAAGTTTTTAATCTGGGCATTTATTTTTGAACCACTTTATTTCTATCCTTCTTGTATCATATCTTACCTAAATCTAGTTACGTTTATGACCTTGAATTACATGAATTAAGGAGTATTTTTCTCTAATGTTTTAAGTGTTCAAGAAAGTTGTTTGAATACAGAGTACTTGAAAAATATTTTATGGAATACTTTTGATACATTGTAGAGTTAGTTAGATACATTCTAGAGGTCCTAGAAGAGATTGGTCAGTCAATTGGTAATCTCTGGAACTTTTATTCTCTGCTCTTATTGCAGATTCTTTTTGAGTGCATTTTATTGTCAAATAATTATTAAACTATAACTAAACCATAATTTGTCCAAATATAAAGCATGATAGAATAGCTATTCTTTGTTTGAACATGATGGACTTTGTTATTCAGTGGAAAATGCTTCCTGCATAAGATCGAGAAAATCTCACTGAGTGTCTTCAAAAAAAAAAAAAAACCCCATAAATACAAAAGCTCCCATTAGTTTTTGTAGTTCCTTAAGCACTTATTAGTGCCACTGATCATTACATTCCAGCCAATCTAATACGAGCACACACTGTTGTCTCTCACATCACGTGCATTGACACCATCTCACTCTCTCACACACCCCTAACAGAATATCACACGCATACATGGATATTTACACACACACAAGTGCATTTACACACACACATACACAAAGACTGTCACCCATTTTAAATGTAGTTGGAACAAAGATATGCAAAAACTCTGAGGTAAGGGTATTCTTTGTAACTAAAAGCCAAGCTATAAATGACTTACTAACAGAAGAAATCAAGTACTTTAAAGGACATGTAAGCAATGAGGTTGCTACCTTTTATAAAACACATTGGCTTCATCGCTGTGAATCCAATTATCTATTTGTCTTTCAAACTTCTCAAACTGAAAATAAAGAAAAACAAAGCCACCAAGGGTAGAACCTTGCTTATCATCCATGGACGATACAAATTAGACACAAAAGATAATTTAAAAAATATCAGTGCTGTCAAAAACATTCCATCACAAAAATATTTAGAAATCAGCAGTGAATTAAATCACTGGTCCTGTCACACTGATGAAGGAATTGTATGCTCTGTTTTCATGACAAACACATCGTTAGTGTACATACATTTGAACTGATTATTTCATTCACTACAAGGGACTTTAGGGTTAGAGTTATATAAAAACTCAAATCATACTTGATGCTTCCCAAATATCATGCTTTGTGTGGCCTAATCAAGATTTCATCAAATGTTTTATTAAGCTCTGTCACAGGAACCCAGCTGAAGCCAGATGATCTCTTATTATTAAGCACAAGTAAATTGCATTCATTTTTGGTCTGAATTCCAATGAAATGATTCCTAAAATACTTGGGAAATATGCAAAGGTCACTTGTAACACCACCCAAATGCTGCAGTGTGTTCATGCATCAGGAGAGCTGGAAGAAATGATGAAGTGTAGAATTGGGAGTTTAATGAAGGAAGTCAGGTATTATGCATATACAAACATCTGCCTATCACAAGCATGACAATGCTCAGGAAAAGATAGACAACCACTTACTTTTACTACAGTTTTTTATTTATCCAATTTCTGGTGCAACCACAAAATCAAAGAATTAGTGAGACAACTATCATTAAAAAGCGAGTAAATGATTTTTAAGGTGAATTCAACTATTGTTTATGATGTGAAACAACTTGAAAATTAAAAAAAATACCTTCTAATATCAAAGTATATATTAATGAAGTCAAAAAGACAACATTTTAACAAAATAATTCCAAGATCTAGAGAACAATCAAAATTGAAGTTCTCTACAAAATCCTGTGAGTCAGGGTCAAGTATAACCATGTAACCCAGTCTGTCTTGGACAGTTGCATTTTATGTCTGGTGTTATGCCGTTATTATCAGTCATATTCCCTTTCAATAAGTGCTGTTGTTTAGCTTATAATAAATTGCGAGACCATTTTTCTCAATTCTGACTAACATAGATAAGCTAGAGCAGTATTGTTTCTACTGACCATAAGAACAATAGGTCCTGATTGTCTTGTTTCAAAAGCATTATATCTCCTCCCATCTTTCCCTCCTAGCCCAGAGCTAACACAAATATCTTGATACCCTCAGAACATTATGCTACTTCCTTATATGGATGAAATTATGCTACTTACATCCGATGAGCAAAAGTCTCTATAAACTTTTGTAGGAAGCAGAAGTGCCACATGGTGATAAATAAGCACCTGCCAAGGTCTCTTACATTGGGGAAATTTCTAGAAGTTCAGTAGTCCAGATCATGTTACAATATTCTCTCTGAAATGAAATACAGTTTCTGTACTTCTGTACTTCTCTCACCATGAAAAAAAGTTTTTTGGTAGATTCTTTGGATTTTGAAGGAGACATTTGTCTCATTGGGATGTGAATTACTGATCAATTTATTGAGTAATATTAAAGGCTTGTTGAGAAGGGCACCAAGGAAGAAAGGGCTCTCCTGAAGTTCTTTATACTGTGATGTCCTTATACTGTGGTATAAACAACCCTACCAGTTGACTGTAATGACGCAGTATCCCCAGTGTTACTTACAGTGTCTATAGCAGTCAGCATGCTTTATGACATCTCTGGAAAGTCTTAATTAGAGAAACACTTGGAAATCACTAGGGGTTTGGAGTAAAGTGATGACCTCTTCTGCTAACAAGTATTCTTCAGTTGAGAAGCAGCTCTAAGCTTACTACTTGATAGAAAATAAAGGTCTGTGAAACACAGAATAAGTATATGATGATATTTAAATAAGATCACCAAATCTAACCTGGGTCTGGAGAATTCTAGCACGAAGTGGAAATGGTATCTATAAAACTAGACAAAAAAAAAAGTCAGAAAGCAGAAGTACATCACATTTCTGAGTGGATTAGGCTACCATCATACACACTACATTTGCTTCACTACCTTTCCCTCATTTCAACGAATAATGATGAGAAAAAAAATTCAGGCCTCCTTTGCCTATGGTTCTTCATGATGCCCTAAATGGATAGGGAAAAGCTGTAGCAGTACATCTTTACTAAGAAGTGTCTAAAAGACAGTAATAAAAGAAATTTCAGTGGATAGATATGTGAACAGTGTATCAACACTAACTTATGGAGAATGGCTAATGAGTTGGATAGGAAGCTTGGAAAAAACAAGATTGGCAGATTATTGACAGAGAGGTCTATGTAAGACAAATGGGAACAATTAATGGTAAATATAAGTGTACCTCAAGCATTCTCATTAATCAGATGGATTAGATGACCCATTGTGTGTTATTTACTACAGCCACCCCAATATTTGATCAATGGACTCATGATCCAAGTGCTATGGCTGCAAGGACAGCGGCTATACATGGGCTGAATAGTTTGGAATTCCCCTCATCAAGGCTCGCCTTTATATATGTATTGTTAAGCGCTTAACCTACTTTAGTAGAGGCCAACATTGATCCCTCACATGACACCATTCTCTAGGAAGATCAATCAATCTGGTGATAAATCAATACTCTGGATGCTTTTTATCATGGAGAAGTCATGTATTGTTTTTGTTTCTTTCATAGGAGTAGAGACATAATACAAATATGGATATGCCTTTCTTATCTACAACCCTATGTCAAAAACACCATCGACAGACTTATAGAATGTGCGAGACAATGCTATGATATTAAACAAAATATTACTTCTGACCAAGAAACCAATTTTATGGCAAAATAACCATGACAGTAGACTCATTCCCATAGAATTGTTTGGTCATATTAAGTATTCCAGATGTCAGAATCAATTGGCTTTACAGAATAATGTACTGAAAGCTCATGTGACTCCTGGGAACCAACACTGTGAAGGTGAGGTACTGGTCTACAAAAGATAATATATACTTTAAACCAGTTACCAACATGTGGTACAATTTCCCCAAGAGGTAGAATTTACATCTAAGAACCAAAGGGATAGAAGTGGCAAATGTCCTCTCACTAATACACATAATGGCTAACTTAGAAAATGTTTTCCTCCCATTTCTCTGTCATTGAGTTCAATGGTCCTTCTTCCCAAGGGAGAAAAGCTTCATTCAAGGACAAAGCCATAATTCTGCTAAATCAAAAGATGAGATGTCCTTCTTGCCTACTAGGTGTTCTTATAACTATGAACCAACAGGCATAGAAAAGGATTAATCTACTGTCTGTGGTGATGGATCCTGATTATTGAGTAAATTGGATTGATGTGACATAACAGATCCAGAGGGACCATGTCCAGGGTACTTGTTAGAATTCACAAGTTTGGGGGCACCTGGGTGGCTCATTCCGTTAAGAATCTGACTCTTGATTTCAGCTCAGGTCATACATGACCTCGCAGTTTGTGAGTTCAAGCCCCACATCAGGCTCTGCCCTGGTTTATTATATGTTCAATAATAAACACCAATGGAAAAAAAATTGCAATATGATAATGGCAGAATCACTAAGGACTCAGATTCTTACAGAATGAAATTGGGTCAATTCACTGGATACAGAACTTCAAATGAAATATTGGTAAAGGGTAAAGATAATTAAATGAAGATGAAGAAAATCTCTTGCTTAGCTACAGAAGTGGAGCTGCTGTGAATATTTAATGTTACACATTTTTGCCTTCTTGCCAGCTTGTATAAAGAATGCTAGATTACAATCAGAATTGCAGTTGGGAGTATTGCTGAATTGGTATATCCCTTCTTGAAATGTGGCTGACCTCTATGTGTGTGGCCTCTAGGTCTTCTGTACTAGAATTTGAGAGCTTCTTCTGAGCAAAGGATATGAATGGAGACTGAGTGGTAAAAAGAGCAAACTCTGCTGGGCATTATTTTAATGTCAACATCAATCATTTCTCCCATGCTTTCTCTGCTTTGTTTTGAGTCCCTAGAGGCTTCCCTCTTTAGAGTGCATCACTTAGCTTCTTCTGATAGCTGCTGGTTAGATTTGGCTAAGTGGGAGGCCTCAGAAAGACAGTAAAAGTTGAATGAGAAAAGAAGATTGAACTATTTCTTTTCTGCTGCTGGCATCCCTCATCAACCTCAGCTATGTGAGTTAGGTCCTCCAACCACTTACTCCTGCTATTTGACCCTACTCTAGGTTGTTCCAGTTCTCACTACATTATACTGCTTTTATTCCCCCCACTCATTTGTCCATTATGGATTACAAGAGTTTTACCATCCCTCACTTATTTACTTAACCTTGGTCACACTTTTAAAAGAGGCCCCATTTTAAAAGTTTCTTCATTAACTACTTGGGGTGAATTCTGTTTTCTATCCTCACTGGCTCTGATCCAGATGTATTTTCATTTTTTTTTTTTAAACACAGGGACCCATAACTATTTTATTTTAATTCCCATTAGCATAATACCCAAACTTCTGCAAAAAAAAAAAAAAACCTACATTAATGTTAAATGAATGAGTGAGTGAACGAGTGAATTAATTTATTAAGATTGTCTAATATAACTGGGAGACTTCATCTTTCTATAATACCAGGAACATGCATGCAGGGATATGCTGCTCTAAAATATTATTAAACTTCTCATAGGAATATCCCCCTAACCATAAGGGAAAATCAGATAACTGGTACATGAACAACCACAGATCCCTAAGTGACTTCTACTAATGATAGACAAAGCGAAACCAGAATTATTGTGAAATTTGATGGTCTGAGAAACAGGAGACAGAGAATGATCAGGATGTTGTAAATACCTTCTATTAATTTATCTCTTTCAATATGTGAGGAATATATGTATGAAGGTCCTTTTACTAGTTACAATTTAAATTGAGTTGCCCAATATAACACTCCTGGCATGTTGTAGGACCAAGACTAGCATGTAGGTCTCCTGTCAATTAATCTGTGCCACTCTCTGAAAAAACATTTATACTATTTGACTTACATAGTTGCCCATGCATTTTATGTTACATTGATTAATTGTATCAAAACAATTGCTATACCATGAGATTTAGAGGTAAGTGAAAACAAATGCATGCAGATTCTTCATTTATGTATGATAGGAGTATGGAAGAGATAAATTGGATCTAAATTGAGAATGCATCAAACAGTAATGATGAGAACACCAATCAAGCCAGACCCATATCTCTGAATTATTGTCTATCTTACAGTTTTATTCTTTTGGACTCTGAAAGTCATGGTATGTGCAATTGTTTAATTATGAACATCTCAAGGTGAAGTGATATTACTCCCTTTTATAACAGTGCAGAATAAAGGTTATAGAAGTTTTATGATGAGATATTTTAGGAAATAGTCTGATAGCCATCCTGGTAAAGAATATGCTAGTGCTTTCAACCAAGAGGAATCAATTGGGTCCAGAACTTTTAAAATAGTGAGTTCAGATTTCTGACTCATTTAATAATGACATAAACCATAATTAGTCATGTCTGATCACTGTCACTATCCTATCAACTGTTTTTATCATAATGGTATGGTTATATAACATAATTGTATAATAACATAATTATATAAGATAATTGCATTAGTGATTTTTTTTAAACTTTAATGTTTACTTATTTTTGAGAAATAGAGAGACAGAATGAGAGCAGGGGAGGTGTAGAGAGAGAGGGTGACACAGAATCTGAAGCAGGCTCTAGGCTCTGAGTTGTCAGCACAGAGCCTGACATGGGGCTCAAACCCACGCACCGCAAGATCATGACCTGAGCTGGAGTCGGGTGCTCAACCGACTGAGCCACCCAGGTGCCCCTGCATCAGTGATCTTAAATTTTAATAATTATTTATAGATAAAATTAAAGTAAAACATATTTATAAATCTGTAATGTCTAAAGTGCAACAGTCTGCTTCATTGTGATTAAGTTTCTTTTCAAATTTTCTTTATTCTTTCTGTTTTGATACCTTTAAAGTCATAGAAATTGTTTGTCTTGTGCAATTGTCAGAAATACTGTTAAGCATAATGCTTTGTCTGTGATGTTTTCAATATGTAGCCCATTATATTCATCTGGGTATATATAATTCATTATAATTTTATGGTATTTACACATTCCTTCAAGTAGTGAGCTTCATCAAAAACAGAATAAAACTATAGTATCAGATTAATTACTAGCACCACCCCACTGAACGGCCTCCTGCAAAGATTTGTGCCCCAAATAAAAAACATCATGAAGTAGATTGTGTGTTCTGAATTATATCTAGGTGTACACTCATTTGTTCATTAAAAACATCTTTACAACCTCACTGTAATTCCTTTTCCTATATTTACAAATTTGACTTAAAATGGTAAATATTAGATGTCATATAGCAGTCTAGGGCAGATACATTTTAGTTTTAATAGAAAGACTGTTCAATGTATCACTTTAACATCTCACATGAAAATGAAGAGTTTCTAAATGAACTGTTCATGTATATTTTCAGGAATCATTTAGTCAATAAGAGGAAAAGGCTGATAAAATAAAATTGTAACAAATTACAGATATACTGAAAATTCGTCATATTGCAGTCATTTTTTTAAACTTTCATTTAAACATCAATGTATCTATTACATTTGTTTTAAATAAAGCTTCACAACTCCATGGTTTTGTCTTTTCCTCAAAAGGATCTTTATTTGTAATGATTTCCTGAATCTGATAAATTTGGTCACTGATGACACTATCTACAAAAGAATAGGTACTTTACTTTTTTGGTTCTTTTGAGGGTAATCTTCTTTTATAGCATGATCTTTCTTGTGAGACATTAATTTATTCAACAGGTGGTACATCATTGTTTATGAACAAGTGCAGTTTCCATGGCTGTCTTATATTTTCATCATGTAACACTAAGATAAATGTTCTTATTCCTTAGAATGGTATTATTTACAAAGAATAAGTCACTATGTAGGCAGACTTACAAATTTCGCCATATTTCTTATAGTATGTTTTTATTCATTAAAAATACCATAGCGGGGCGCCTGGGTGGCGCAGTCGGTTAAGCGTCCGACTTCAGCCAGGTCACGATCGCGGGGCCCGTGAGTTCGAGCCCAGCGTCAGGCTCTGGGCTGATGGCTCTGGGCTGATGGCTCAGAGCCTGGAGCCTGCTTTGGATTCTGTGTCTCCCTGTCTCTCTGCCCCTCCCCCGTTCATGCTCTGTCTCTCTCTGTCCCAAAAATAAACGTTGAAAAAAAATTAAAAAAATAAAATAAAAATAAAAATACCATAGCAAGTACTTGAAAATGTACTTTAGATGTGATTTGATTATGGACGGGTTCCTTTCTGTCTCAAATGGGTGTTTCTGAGTAGAGCTTCTGAAAGAAGAACCTATATCCATTATGTAAAGTTTATTAGTTCAAATCCAAAATTTTATTCTATCATTTTATTCCTGCCTTCCTCTCATCTATTCGACCTTATCTCTCACTTATTTCCGAGATAGGTCCATTTCTCCAATCAGGTGATTCTTCTAGAAAGAAATTATTTTAGTCTTTTTTTTTTAATTTTTTTTAACGTTTATTTATTTTTGAGACAGAGAGAGACAGAGCATGAACGGGGGAGGGGCAGAGAGAGAGGGAGACACAGAATCCGAAGCAGGCTCCAGGCTCTGAGCCATCAGCCCAGAGCCCAACGCGGGGCTCGAACTCACTGACCGCGAGATCGTGACCTGAGCTGAAGTCGGACACAACCGACTGAGCCACCCAGGCGCCCCAGAAATTATTTTAGTCTTAATGAATTTTATCCTTATTCTTTTCCTCTTTTTTAAAGTGGCTTTCAATCTTAACCTCCAATGTAGCAAATTTCACCCATCCTTTTAGAGTCACCCTTTCAATGAAGCTTCCCACAGCCTAAGTCTTCAAAGTGTCACAAAAGTAGTGTCACTACTATGAAACCATTGAATTATGTCTGACTTCTGGCCAGGCATTGGAACTTCTTCATGCTGACTGCGGTAGCATTTGCTTTCAGAAGCTCCAAATTCAGTATTCAGGTTCATGACACAGTAACTGATGGCCCACCCCCTCTGGAACAGGAATAAGATGACTGTGGTATTTGTCCACCAACTGGTGTTGGACTGAGCCCAGGTATATTAACACCCTGACACTTCACACCTTCCTCAGTCTGATCATACTTCTCTAGTAAGGCAGAGCCCTCTGGCAAAGAACTGCAGGTCCTTGGGATAGGAAACTGTCAAGTAAGTAGTCAAAGGACGTGGGATGATTCTTCACAGGGACGTACTCTAAGGCATGTTTTAGGCAGTCTCCCAAAGTCCCCAGGGGAATTGAGTCAAATTTCTCAAAAACAGCTTTGGGAATTAGATAAACCAGAGTTTCAATTTTGGTTGTAATACTTGTGTGAGGTGAATTCTGATTGTCATTTATATTAATAGAAATAGTTATCATGGGGCACCTGGGTGGCTCAGTTGTTTAAGTGTCTGACTTTGACTGAGGTCACGATCTCACGGTTCTTGGATTTGAACTCCATGTCAGGCTCTGTGCTGACATCTCAAAGCCTGGAGCCTGCTTCAATTTCTGTGCCTCCCTCTCTTTCTTCTCCTCTCCCACTCGTGCTCGCTCACTCTCTCTCTCTCTCTCTCTCTCTCTCAAAAACAAATAAACAATAAAGGAAAGAAATAGTTATTGTATTACAGGGATGTTGCTGGGACACAATGCAGGTGTAAACCTTGGTTTATAAGATCTGGCTCATGATTTGGCCAATATGTCAAGTACTATGTCTTTAATCTGGTTCCTAAGACTGTTCCTCCTCCTCTCCGTCTGATTTCCCTGGACAGGGAACTAGTAAACTGAACCTCTACTTGTAGTACTTTAAGCTGAAATGTGATCGTGATCTTGTAAGAGACATAAGTGCCAGTAGTTAGATCTTAAGCAATCACTGAAGGTAGGGCAAGAGAGTCCAGCTCTCTTCTTAGCTGAGCTGCTGCTAAAGTGACCTTCAGTAAACTAGTCAACCTTTTTATTCATTAGCTTCTCTCTTGTCAAAGTAAGTGGCTAAGAATATATGACTACCAATCGTGCATGACCACAGTAAAGAGAAATGGAAAAATTAGAACCCTAAGAAATGGAGATTGCTGCAGAAATATCCTATGTAAGTAGAAATTTTAATTGTCTACAGCGTTTTCTTTGTGACTGAGCTTGAATGGGTGATGCTCAGGTATTTTGTCAGTTTTGGTTTGTTGCTTATTTTAGTCTCATGCAAGACTGTTTCACAAAATAGATTAGATTTTATGATATCTTTCCACTTAAAGGAAGCAGATAGTTACATGGCTGGTTTCACCTAATGGAGAGATTTATTGTCATGCTGAAGTGAAAACATGATAAATGTATTTCTTAATTCAACCTTTTCCCAATCTGCATATTTCACATCTCAGTCAAATCCAAATGACTGCCAAGCAACCATTTTATGCACTTGAATAACATCAACAATGGTAGAAATATAAATATTAAGAAGATAAAACTATAAGTAAATGACATTAATTCTTGGAACCAACTACTTAACTTTTGCATTATTACATTGAAATAAAAAAATATAAGAAACTGCCAATTCTTTCAAAGATCAAATGTAATGTGTATCATCTCTAAACAAGTAAGAAAAAAGTTAATGTAAGTTTAGGAAGTAAGGAGGGGAGTCTGGGTGGCTCAGTGGGTTAAGCATCTGACTTTGACTCAGGTCATGATCTCACAGGCTAGCCCTTGAGTTCGAGCCTCACAGCAGGCTCTGTGCTGACAGCTCAGAGCCTGGAGCTGCTTTGTATTCTGTGTCTCCCTCTCTCTCTGCCCCCACCCTGCTCATTCTCTGTCTCTCTTTCTCAAAAATAAACATTAAAAAAAGTAAGGAAAAAATTACATTAGTTCAATATCATTAAATAAATGTATTAACTTTTTACCGCCTTTGAATTTTTCTTTCTTACCTTCATCTACTGTTCACTGAATCAATGATTAGCTCTGCCTAAAACTTAGGTTATTGATTCCCTAAGAAAAGTTCATTCTTCTGATGGAAGTCTGGACAAGAAATACAGGTAATATCAATTGTATAACAAGGAAGGTTGAAGTTAATATACTGCTATAGAAACAAAAGGAAGAGTATATGTACAGAGTCATTAATTAACATGTATTTAAAATCAGTAATAGTATAATAAAGTGTTATATAGAGAGCAATGGATTAACAAAGTAGGAAGTTGGTTAATTGCCTGAGTCCTGTTAATACCTAGTTTCCCTATTTCACTTCGTTATCCTAAAAATAGATTTGGAATTAGATGGTCTCTAAGGTTCCTTTAAACACAAAGATTCTGTAGTTCTTCTATATTGTTATTCATTTGCTGTAGCAAATTCATGAATATACTCCTGTTAATTTAGCTTTGAGAAGAGACTACCGGTGTGTCTAGATTTGTGGAGAGGCTACAATCAGTAAAAGAAAGCTCCTTTTGTGGGCCTGTCAAGTCCTGGCTCTTTAAATCTTACATATGAGATTTCTCACAGGGAAAGTAGATATTCACAAAGACATTGTCTCTTGGGATTTTACCATGTTACTGCTCACTGTTTCAAATTCTAAAAGAAAAAAGAAAAAACCTAGAAAAAGCCTTCATCCTGAGAAGCTTGTGGCCAAAGGGGATCACTTTCAATCATATCTGACAATTTGTAGCTATTATTCTGAGATCTGTTCCTTCCAGTCAACTGCTTATTAACACTATCCCTAGTAGATCTACTTCAGTGTTTGTTAAAAAAAAAAATCTAGACTATACCAGGTATAAACTTAATGATATTTCAAGAGTTTAAATGACAACAAAAACTACTTTGTTTTATTTAACTTGATTGTTAATGCATTAACAAGTTTGTCAAGTCATTGTAAAATTCCCAATTTCTTTACTTCAACTGTGTAAACACTGAAATAAATGAAATTTGATTTAGTAACACCCTGGATATTAAACTTTTAAGTCTCTTAACAATTTTGATTCAAAAATAATCCAAACAAAATTTACAAATGCTTAGCATTTTATAATCCCCCACATAAACAATTATGACATCTTGTGATTTTCATTTTCAAAAACTCAATGAGTCCAACTACATTTTGTCTAAGTGTATCTAAAGAAATGACAATACTTTTTCACAGATTAAGAAGAAAAAGGGGTGGCGCCTGGGTGGCGCCTAGGTGTCCCTAGTATGGCTTTAAGAATTTGTGCAAACTGTTATGTGTGTGAGTGTAAAGGATGGAGATGTTATAAACTAAAAGATAAAAGGGTGCAGTTTTTGCATATATGTCAAGACTAAAACAAAACAAAACATGAATTAGTAAAAAAACTCTTAAGCTGAATTTAATCTCCACTTAAAATCCAAAATTAGAGGGTTGCCTGGGTGGCTCAGTTGGTTAAGCGTCTGACCTCGGTTCAGGTCATGATCTCACTCTTCATGAGATTGAGCCCCGCATCTGGCTCTGTGCTGACAGCTCAGAGCCTCGAGCCTGCTTCAGATTCTGTGTTTCCGTCTCTCTCTGCCCCTCCCCACCCTTTCTCTCTCAAAAATAAACATGAAAAATATTAAAATAAAATGAAATGAAATCCAAAATTAGAAAGAGATACTAAGAACTTTACATCTTAAAAATTATTTCATTATGTAATAGTTCCTTTTATATATAAGGGTTCCCTGTATAGGTCTCACTCTAAACTTGAGCAATAAAAGATATTTCAAAATCACATATAATTGAAAGATTATATAAAATCTGCTAAATTGTTTATGTGTTCATTGATGAAGGCATACATTGGTTGCATGGAGGCAGACAATATAACCTCAAGCAAAGAAGGGAAACAAGAAGAAAGAAGTGATATAAGACTTACATTTTTCTCAGTTTCTAGGCAGCACTGGAAAATGGAGCAAAAGGAGATGGTTACTTTTGTCTTAGGTTCATGAATTAAATGATGCTTTTTGAAACCATAATTTGAAGTTTATGTTTATAACTAAGAAGAACAACAAAGAAAAGAGCCCTAAAAGAATTCTTCACTTCTCAATAGCCTCAGGAGTCAACAAAGACTGCCTAACTTAAATAAATAATTGAAAAAAGAAAAGTTTTTGCAAGGGTTGGTACTCTGAATTTGACTATACAAAACCTCTGAGTTATGAGAAATAATTTTGTTAGCTAACATCATGGCTTAGTTTGTATTTACTATTAAATTAAGCACCTCCATCAGCATTGATTAAATTGATTTATCCCCAATGCAATGAGAAAACTTCACTGTTTGTAATACGGTGACTCTCCAACTATAATTGTCTGCAGACGGTTGCTGCAATATTTATCTGACTAGCTTGGAAGACACTTATGATAATAATAGTGGTAACCTATGGTTACTGAATGCTTAGTTGAATACCTAGGGTTGTGAAATTTTCATTCATTGTTGGAGAGGATGTATAATAACCAGAACACCTGGGGCTTTAGTTCAATGCTGGAGGAAATATAAAATGGTATAGGCCACTCTGAAAAAAAGAGTTTGGCAGTTTCTTAAAAGGTATGACATGGCCTAGCAATTCAACTTTTGGTTTTGCCTAGAGAAAGGAAAACCTATAGCTCTAGAAATACCTGAACATGAATTTTCATAGTAGTTTTATTTGTAATATCCCAGTGCTTGAAAGAACTCAAATAGCCATCAAGAGGTGAAAAAACACAATGGAATAAGGCTGGACAATAAAGAAAGAATGGAGTACTGTAATAAACAAGAAAATGGATGCATACGCACCGTGATGATTCTCAAAACCATCATGCTGAGCACAAGTTGTCAGGAGCAAAAGAATATAGATTCTATGATTATATTAATTTAAAATCCTAAAATAGGAAAAACTAATCAATAGTGACAGAAAAAGCAGATCCATGGCTGTCTGGGGCCAGTGATCTTGCAAAGATTTACTACAAAAGGTAGCAGAGAACATTTTGAGCTTGATGACTATGCTGTGCATCTGCCTTTGGTCAGGCTGTGCATTTGCTGAAATCCAGGGAAAAGCTCTGCACTTAAAATAAGCGTGTTTATTATATGTAAAACATACCTCATTAGAGTTAGTTTTGAAAATTGACTTATTTTGATGAAATTTTCTTTTCTTTTTTTAATATAATTTATTGTCAAATTCGTTTCCATACAACATGCAGTGCTTTCCCAACAAGTGCCATCCTCCATGCCCATCACCCACTTTCTCCTCTTCCCCACCCCCCATCAACCCTCAGTTCTCAGTCCTTAAGAGTCTCTTATGGTTTGCCTTCCTCCCTCTCTGTAACTTTTTCTTTCCCCTTCCCTTCCCGCATGGTCTTCTGTTAAGTTTCTCAAGATCCAAATATGAGTGAAAACATATGGTATCTGTCTTTCTCTGCCTGACTTATTTCACTTAGCATGATACCCTCCAGTTCCATCCACGTTGCTACAAATGGCCAGGTTTCATTCTTTCTCATTGCCAAGTAGTATTCCATTGTATATATAAACCACATTTTCTTTATCCATTCGTCAGTTGATGGACATTTAGACTCTTTCCATAATTTGGCTATTGTTGAAAGTACTGCTATAAACATTGGGGTACACGTGCCCCTATGAAATTTTGTTTTCTGAAAGAAGAGAAGATTGGCTATTTTCATGTAATGTAATCAGAGAAACTAATGATTTTGTTATTGGTAGGTCACACTAAATACAGTCACATATTAGTGTCTCCACACAGGAAAAAATATGAGGAAGCTATAACCATAAACTGTGTATTCCTCACCACTTCAACATTCTAAGAATATTGACATATTTACAAGGTACACATGAAGAATTACTTAAAATCTATGGTAGAATATTTTCTTTAGTTAGAGTTAATATAGAAATTATTATTTAAATCAGAGGAGAAAACCCACAGAATTACATAAAATAGTGTTATCAGAAAGCTTACTTGATCAGTTAACAGTCTTTACTTTCTCCACTTAATTCTATAATCATAAGGTCATACATGTTCTTCCACTTAAGACATTTTGATACAGAAATATCTTTGGTGTATATATCCAATACATAACACTGCAAATTTAATCAACATTAATTATTAAAGGGCACATTATGTTCCTAAACTTTAGACAAAATTACCTTAATTCAAAATATAAATTTAGAAAGGAACAATCCTCCTAATGTCAATATTTTTCTTCACCATATTCTGATTTTTTAAGCAAAAAGTATGTATCAGGATCGAAACTTTTCTTTTCATTTTATTATTTTATTTAGTTTTGAGAGAGAGACAGAGCAAGTGGGAGAGGGGCAGAGAGAGAGAGAGAGAGAGAGAGAGAGAGAGAGGGAGAGAGACAAAATCTGAAGCAGGCTCCAGGCTCTGAGCTGTCAGCACAAAGCCTGACGCAGGGCTCATGAGTGGTGATCATGACCTGAGCTGAAGTTGGATGCTCAACTGACTGAACCATCCAGGAACCCCAGGATCAAAACTTTTCTTGAGGGCCATACTGTTAAACCAGATTACCTGAATTCCAACAGCAAAATCCCTACGTTACATGAGTTCACATTTTAAGACTACTAACATGAGTATGGTTAGTAGTCTTGAAAGTGATGTGTCTTATAACTGATGTCATCTTATAGTCACTAATGGTTAGTGGCAGTAAGGATGAGGAAGCATAGAGAAAACAAAGTAAACATACTGCATAGTATAAGATAACTTAGCTAATTAATGAATATATAGAGAGGCATATATATATATATATATGATCATTTATATACATATATGGAATATAATTTAAGATAGAGTTTAACGTGTAAAACAGGGGAGAGTGGTGTTTCAGTTGGTTAAGCGACTAACTCTTGGTTTCAGCTCAGGTCATGATCTCACAGTTTCATGAGTTCAAGCCCCACATCAGTCTCCGTGCTGGCAGTGGGGAGCCTCCTTGGTATTCTCTATCTCCCTCTCTCTCTGCCCCTCCCACACTTGTGCTATCTCTGTCTCTCAAAATAAATAAATAAACTTAAAAAATTATAAAGTTTAAAAGAAATATAAGGGAAAAGTCTAATAGACACATGAAAAGATGCTCAACATCACTTATTCTCAGGGAAATACAAATCAAAACTGCAATGAGATACCACCTTGCACCTGTCAGAATGGCTAAAATCAAGGATGTGGAGAAAGAGGAACCCTACTGCACTGTTTGTGGGAATCCAAACGGGTGCAGCCACTCTGGAAAACAGTATGGAGGTTATTCAAAAAGTTTAAAGTAAAACTACCTTAAGTTCCAGCAATTTCACTACTAGGCATTTGCCCAAATAATATAAAAATACTAATTCAAAGGGATACATGCACCCTGGTGTTCATAGGAGCATTATCTACAACAGCCAAATTATGGAAGCAGCCCAAATGGCCATCAACCAATGAATAGATAAATAAGATATATACACATGTGTACACACACACACACACACACACACACACAATGGAATATTTCTCAGCCATAAAAAGAATGAAATTTTGCCATTTACAAAAGTGTTGTTGGAGCTAGAGAGTATTATGCTAAACGAAAAGCAAAATAAGAGAAAGACTAATACCCTATGATTTCACTTATATGTGGAATTTAAGAAAAAAAAAATAAATGAGCAAAGGGGAAAGAGACAGAGAAAGAGAGAGAGAGGCAAACCAAGAAACAAATTCCTAACTTTAGAGAACAGACTGATGGTCACCAGAAGGGAGGTGGGTGGGGAGATGGGTTTACTAGGTAATGGGATTAAGGAGTGCACTTGTTGTGATAAGCACTGCGTGATGTATGGAAGTATTGAACTGCCATATTATACACCTGAAACTAATATTATGCTGTATATTAATTAATTGGAATATAAGTAAAATTTGAGAATAATAAATAATTTTTAAAAAAGAAATACAAGGAATAAAAACATAATGTTAGAAGTTCAATTTCTTCAAGAAATTGAGTCTAAAATGGATACATTGAAAATATCTCTACATCTATAAATCAAAATTATCATATTTACAAAAAGAAGCAGAGAAATAAACAACTACAAAGGAGTAAGACAAAACTTCTGCTACAATACCTTTTAAAGTAAAGAGAACATCAGTAAGGATATAGAAGATTTGATCAGGAAAATTACCAAGCTTGATCTAAGGGATCTTATAAAGACTATTGCATCAACAAATATAGAATTCAGTTTCTCCTCAAGCACACATTTAAAATTTATATCATAGGATCTGTATTATATAGATACAGATATTATATACAAAATATATTATATAATTATTCTGTATATATTATTATATACAGAAAATATTATACATATTTTCTGAATGTAAATACATTTAAAAATAACAATATGAAGAAAAATCCACATAAGTTTTAAACTTTATTACAGTAAACATTTAAATACTCATAAGTAAAAGAGTAAAAAGAAATCATAGTAGAAATTTTAAAATGGAACTGAAAGCAAGTGAGAATAACATGAAATCAGAAGTTTAAATTGGAACTTTGAGAAATATAACTTTACCTAAATACTATCACTTGGGAAGAAAGGATAATAATTATTAAGCTGCAAGGGCAACTTGAGTATTTGAAAGGGCAATAGGATAAACCTTGAGACTTAGGAAAAAACAATATGATAAAAAGAGAAGATATTAATGAACTGGAATATCAAGTCCTTGATAGTGTCTTTTTAATTTGACCATTCTGCCTATCTGGTGGTATGTACTTCATCATATCAGGTGTTTCATTTGTTTATGATGGATGATAATTAATTGGGTTGACACCTTTTTATATATTGTGACCATAACTCCTTTGGTAAAAGGCCCACTTAGGTCTTATCTCCCCATGCACTTATTATAAGTTATGGGAATTCCTTATATATTATTATTAAGTGCTTTCTTGGGGTGATATGTATAATAAGATAAATGCACATAGCTGTTTTTCATTTCATTCTCAATTTTATGAACATAAATTTTTAATTTTATTGCAATCCTTTTTATCAATATTTTACTTTTATGGCTAATGCTTTTTGAGATCTATTAAAACATATTTTGCCTACTGTTATTTTCTATGATCTTCATTGCTTTATCATTCACACTCTAATTTGCAATCTATCTGTTTTATGTATGGTGTGAAGTATTAAATATGGATCCTTTCTTTTTTTTTTTTCTATTTGAATACTCAATTTGTGCATTACCATTTATTGAAAGGTTTTCACCCTAACTTGCACTAGCAATTTTGTTAAGAATCAGGTGATCATATATGTGGGAGTCTGTAGACTTCCTATTCTGTTCCTTTTCCATTTGCCTCTCCTCACCAAAAACACGTCTGATCACTTTGACAGTAGATTGTGGTGTCTGAGCAAGTACTATCTTGAGGTTTGTTTTTATGCAAAATTATTCATGCTACTTGTGTTATTTTTCTTTCCTATACATTTTTAAGTAAACTTACCAACCATTACAAAATAGTGCTAAATTGTGATAATAACCCATTTAATTCTCTAATCGATTTTGAAAATGTTGGCATCTTTATATCAGTGTTCCAGTTCATGAATAGTGTATTCAGTTGTTTATTTAGCTCTTATTAAATTTTCTCAATAATATTTCTGAGGATTTCCATTGGGAAGCTTTACATATGTTCATGAGATTTATTGTCAGATTGTGTTTTTACAAAACACATCTAAAATTTTGTGGTAATGCATAGGAATATATTTTATTCTTTTGTAGTTTCAAGTTGTTATTTAATATCCAGTTAGTTAACATATTTGATTTTTACATATTGTGTATCCAGCTACCTCATTAGTCACTTTATTGAGAAAGTTATTTATACATTCTATTGGAATTTCTTTTTACACAATAATATTGTGTACATATAATGGCAGTTTTATATCTTCTTTAAAATACTTACACTTTTCAATATTTTATTAAACAAACTGATATCCAGTAGCCATGATGAACAAAGTTGGCAATATAGGGCATTTTAATATCATGCCTGATAACAGGGAAAATATTTTCATTAGTTCAAAAATAATATTCATGTAGTATTTTTATGGACATCCCTTACCATCAAGAAAGAGCCATTATCTTAAAAGTATGTTATAAACTTTTATCATGAACATGTGTTGAATTTTATCAAACACTTTTTCATAATCTATTAACATAATCATAGTTTTATTTATTGCTTTAATTTAAAATTATTATAATTTGTAATGTCTAGGATTGGGAATGATGACCTCTTGTTCATTGCTGATTGTCTCATATCTTGTTAGGTGTTTATTAATTTTATTAATCTTTTTAAAGAACTAAATGTAGTCTTTGTTAATTTATTCTATAAAGATTTAATTTTTATTTTATTTATTTATTATCTTCATAATTTGGTTATATACACTCTCTTGTTTAATTTTCTGAGGTTATTTTTCCTATTTTCTTATGATGGACACTAGGTGACTTTTACTTTTATCTTTTTGAATTAAAATGTGTCTATCAATTTACATGGTCTACCTGTTTTTCAACAGGTTTCCCATATCATATATTCTTTTATTATTACTTTAAAATATTTTCTAATATTTCTAATCTCCATGTTGATACCTTCTTTGATGCATTAATTATATAGAGTATATTTCCTAAGATTTTAGTATATTGTGGCTATTATTTATTCTATTGTTTGAGCTTAACTTAGTTTCTTTCACCCTGATCAGAGAACATATTGAGTAACTTAAAATATTTAAAAGTATTTAAATTTGTTGAGATTTACTTTACAGTGTCATATTTTGTTCTGAAAAACATTCCATGAGGAGATGGAAAAAAATTATGTATCCCATATGATATTAATTTCCCATTGCCACTGTAATATATTACCAGAAATTTAGCGGCTTAGGCAACACACATTTATTATCTTATAATTCTGAATATCAAGAATATAAAATGAGTCTATGGGAATGCTTTTTTTTTTCCTAGATTCTATCAGGAGAATCTGTTTCCTTGTCTTTTTTAGACTCTATTGATTGCCTACCTTCTTTAACTCCTGGCTCCATCCTTCAGCTTCAAAACATCCATATAGATTCTTCCAAACTCTTCTTTCTCCTTTTGTCATCATGTTGCCTTCTCTTGCCTGACCCTCCTATCTCTCTCTCTCTCTCTCTCTTCTAAGGACCTTTGCGATTACATTGGGTTCACTCTGATAATCTGGGATAAACTCCTGTCCCCAAATTCTAAATTTAATCACATATGCAAAGTCCCCTTTCCCCGTATAAGGTAGTGTTTTCACAGCTCCTGGGGATATAGGCATGGGCATCTTGGGAGCCATCTTTCTGTTTACCACATACAATTTTGGGTATAGGGTCCTAAATTAGATGTGTTAGCTGTGCTTTTCAAGTATTGTATTTGCTGAATTTCTGTCTGTTTTTGTATCATTTATTGAGAAAGCGAGGCTAAAATCTTCAATTATGATTTTATTAAAAAAAATTAACGTTTATTATGAGCATGAGTGGGGGAGGAGAGAGAAAGAGGGAGACACAGAATCTGAAACAGGCTCCAGGCTCTGAGCTGTCAGCACAGAGCCCAATGCAGGGCTCAAACTCATGGACCATGAGATCATGACCTGAGCTGAAGTTGGACACTTAACCGATTGATCCATCCAGGTGCCCCTTCAATTATGATTTTATATTGGCCCTTTAGTTATATCAGTTTTAGCTTTATACGACTTGAGGCTATGTAGTTGATGAATACGATTTTATTTTATGATTGGATTTATTCATTTTGTGAAAATCCCTTTTTCTTATCATATTTATATCTTTATCTCTTCTGAAATGTATTTACACCTGACAGTATTTAACTCATATACCTGATGATTATGCTACTGTTGTTGTGTACTTTAATACTAAATGATCTCTCTTCTTTGAGATATCATATTTCCCTCTGGAATAATTTTCCTTCTACTTTGAGAATTTCCTTTAGCATATTTTTAAAATTTTGGTCTGATGATGATAACCTCTCTTATGCTTTGTTTGTCTGAAGATGTTTCACTTTGACTTTTGAAGAATCTTTTGTATTTTTTCTATATTTCTATAATTTTCTTTCCATGCCTTGAAATATTTAATCATTAAATTTAATGTTTCCTTATCCCTGTTAAAAACGAAACTGCCCTCTTCTTACTGTATATTAGAAGATAGCATATATATGATAATGTATATTAGAAGATAATTTTTTAAATATGATTTTTTAAGCTTTTATATTTGGTTTTCAGGTATTTTTAAATGAGACTTCTATATGTGATTTTCTTTTTGATAATTCTGATAGGTTTTTTCTTCCCTTTTATTAATTTTTAAATGTCTTTAGCCTGCATGTCTTCTATTATTGTCCTTGTACTATTTTTTCTCCCCTTTTCCTAGGACTAAAGGCTTTTCATCTGGATCTCATATATCTCTTCTATTCTTTCTATTCTTTTTCCTATATATGGTTCATTCTTCATACTTTTAAAAAAATTTTTTAATGTTTATTTATTTTTGAGAGAGAGAGAGAGACAGTGTGAGCAGGGGAGGAGCAGAGAAAGAAGGAGACACAGAAACCTAAGTAGGTTCCAGGCTCTGAGTTGTCAGCACAGAGCCTGGTGTGGGGCTCAAACCCATGAACCCTGAGATCATGGCCTGAGCCGAAGTCTGATGCTTAACCGACTGAGCCACCCAGGCACCCCCTGCGTATTTTCTAATTGCATATTTAAAAAAATTATTTCTTCTTATTTGAATATCTTCTTTTCTTCTGTATCTGATGGGCTTTTAAGACCATCTCTTGGGGCACCTGAGTGGCTCAGTTGGTTAAGCAGCTAACTTTGGCTCAGGTCATAATCTCATAGTTGGTGGGTTTGAGCCCTGTGTCGGGTTCTGTGGTAACAGCTCAGAGCCTGGAGCCTGTTTGCAATTCTATGTCTCCCTCTCTCTCTGCTTCCCCCACTCATGCTCTCCATCTATCTCTCTCAAAAATAAGTAAACATTTAAAACATTTTTAAAAAAAGACCATCTTTTGAATTCATTTTTGTGATATTATTTTCTATGTTCATTTGATTATTTTATGGGTCATAAGCTTTTGTTTAATCTTGTCAGCACTTTTATTTTACATATTAATAAGAGTTTTATTTTTTCCAGTATTTTTGAGATGTAATTGATGTAAAACATATGTAAGTTTACAGTGTACAAGTTAATGATTTTATACACCTATTGCAAAATGATTATTACCTTAGTAGCTAACACATCCAACACCTCACATAGTTGTGTGTGTGTGTGTGTGTGTGTGTGTGTGTGTGTGTGTGTATATGTTTGGTGAGAACATTTAATACCTATTCTCAGTTTACTGACTTGTACTTCTTATTATTAACTTTCTCGAGGGAAAGTGTAATAATTCTGTATAATAAAAGCCAGGTAAATAGCCACCAGAGGACTCATAATCAGCTTAAGAAAACTTTGTTCCTTAATTGTTACTCTTATGAACATCATTGTGTAAAAACATTCATTCCACTCATCCTTATGCCAATTTGAGTCACAAGTTGCTTGTGTTATAAAGAAAGCAGGATTGAACATAGGTATAGATTGCTTAGGTTAAAGACAAAGAGGATGAGCAGTAATAATCCTAACACAAAGGAAAATATCCCAGCAAATACAAATTATTTGAAGCATTTTATTATGTATGTTATGTATAACAAATTATGTATATATATATATATATATATATATATATATATTTAGCTATGTATAACAAAACAAAAAGTATCTCCTTTACATGAAAGTCAATATACTCAGTGTCAACTAATTTGTCATAGTTTTTAAAAGGAAATAATTTTGTTTTAAAAGAGGATGAAGAAATATACATGGATAAAAATAAAACAGTTATCTTACAATAAAGTATAGATTAGGGAGGGAAAAATGGTAAGGGAAAACCATCACAACAAAACTTCTCTATAGGTGTCAAATTACCTTAAAAATTTTGTGGATAAATTTAAACATTTAAAATTAAGATTGATGATATTATTATTAATGCAAAGCATCTGAACATTCTATAAATAAGTCAAACATAGATACCAAAACATGAAGAGTGGTTCAATCAAATTATTGTAGGTTATATAAATTTAGTGTGAAATTTTAATATCTAAAAGGAAAATTCAGCAACAATAAATGAAATATGGGAGAAAACATAACAAATATCATTTCTGCATAAAATAATAAAAATTGTCACCAAGGAATGAAATATTAAATTTATATTAAATTTCTAAAAACTCATAAAACCTAGTAACAGTAGACTGTCTAAAATTATTTCCCTTTAGAAAATTTCCTCCAATATAATTTTAAACTAGACCACTTTAGATATCTTTTGTTTAATATACTGAATAGTCATCCATCACAGTTAGTCAAATCAATAATTTCATACTAATAAATATTTCTAGAGGGGAGTTTATTGCAAATTTGTTGTGAAGGTACCTGGGTAGCTCAGTTGGTTAAGCGCCCAGCTCTTGATATCGGCTCAGGTCATGATCTCACAGTTTGTGAGTTCGAGCCCCACATGGGGCTCTGCGCTGACAGTGCGGAGTCTGCTTGGGATTTTCTCTCTCTCTCTCTCTCTTTCTCTCTCTGCCCTTCTTCTGCTCTCTCTCTCTCTCTCTCTCTCTCAAGATAAATAAACATTTAAAAATGTGAATTTCTTTTTCATTTTTATAATTCACTCTTCATTAATCTTCCCCTGTGTCCTAGAGAACCACTCCCAAAATATCTGTCCCATTTTAACACTATAATATAAGCATCATTGTAGACAAAGATAACACTTTGAAAGTATTTCACCAAATGCAACTACATTGAGGGCAATAACTGGATATTGTAATACTTATGAATAAGATGATAATTATAATTTGAAAGCTTAAAGTTATAGAATGTTTATTATGTGCCATGTGCCATGCTAAATGATTAACTTTCATTATCCAGTCTCCATAGTGACCTATAAAATACTGCAGTTTGAACATGTTAAGTGATTTGTTCAATATCATTGAACTAGTGCTTGGGAAAGTTGAGGCTTCATGCAGCATTGTCAAAATCCAGAAATGGCATACTAAACATTTCATGATATCACTATGGTAGTTTAATATTTACCACTGATAAATAAATACATTTAATTCTCCATCAGGGAATCTTAAAAAGGCCCAAGGAAATTTTGAAAAGAAGTTATATTTTGTTTTCTAATAACACCAGAGAAAAAAAATAAAATACATTTCTAAATGTGTAACGTTACCAAATGTGTTAACTATTATAAGAGAGCAATACTACCTACATACATTCAAAGCATGTTACATACATTGATAAACTGGTCTTGTTTTTCTAATATTTCCCTCAGTAGTCTGCCTTCTGAATGGGTCAACTTAGACCTACCTAATAATCACTTCTCCATTATTTTTATTAATCTAGAAATGTCTACAGAGTATTTTAATTAATCTCATGAGTTTTAATGAGTATTTTAAAAAGTCTTTAACTTCATTATATTTTAATTAGTAAAATCACCCATGTACTTCATCACTCCATAGAAGTGTATGGCTAAAATTGTTTCTGGCTGGTGCTATTTCCAATAGGCACTACTTAATTGACTTGCCTTGAGTGTCCAAATATGACATTTCAGTATGAAATGAATATTGAAAATCAGTTTTCTGAGAATTGTCCTGAACTTTTTATATTATTTTTTTCTCATTCACACGTTGAGAAAACCAGAATCAAAATATGTATGTGTTCTTGTTATGACTTGCCAAAGGTTATTATTCCATATAATTCCCTTAATGTCATTCCTTGATAAATGACTGTCTTCATTGTGTTCTCAACTTTATTCAGGTCATCTGTAACCCATGTGGAGAGGTACACAATATTTTATGACCATATTTGAGATTCTAATGTGAACTGTAGTATGTAAAAGAATAGTCACGGCACCTGGATGGCTCAGTCGACTGAGTGTTTTGATCAGGTCATGATCCCAGGGTCATAAGATTGAGCTCTGCATCAGGGTCTACCCTGGATGTGGAGCCTGCTTAAGATTCTTCCTCATTTTCCTCTTCCCCTCTCCCCAGCTAATGCTCTCTTTCTACAATAAATTAAAAAAAAAAAGAATATTCAACACCAAAATGATGGGGGAAGATAATTGCACAACAGAATTTGAATCATTGTTTCCAAATGAATGAAATGTTAAAAGAAAACAATGATTACCAATTATTTCCTTATAGAAACAAAATACAAAGTACAGACGTATTTGGCTTAAATTCTTCAAAACATTGACCTTTGATTGCAGCTATTTTCCCAAAAGTTCTAAAAAGAAATTAAGTTTCCTTGTCTTTTACCTATCTATGATCTTTTTTTTCTTTTTTTTTTTTTTTAAATTTTTTTTTAATGTTTTTATTTATTTTTGGGACAGAGAGAGACAGAGCATGAACGGGGGAGGGGCAGAGAGAGAGGGAGACACAGAATCTGAAACAGGCTCCAGGCTCCGAGCCATCAGCCCAGAGCCTGACGCGGGGCTCGAACTCCCGGACCGCGAGATCGTGACCTGGCTGAAGTCGGACGCTTAACCGACTGCGCCACCCAGGCGCCCCATATGATCTTTTTTTTCTATGCAGTATTTTTAAAACCTGATTTATTTAGAGAAGTTTCAAGCTCACAACTTTCTATAAGGAACTACTTTTAGCCCTCACATTTATCCTTCTGTCCTTCTTTTTCACACATGCACAACTAAATGTGATTTTTTTTTTCATTTTAAAGTTATTTGAAGTGCATGGTATTTGAATTTAAAAACTCAACTAATAGAATTGGAAAACCTAGCAGATTGTTTTTAGTTGAATTTCAAAATCAAAGTGGTCAATATTTGGCCAGCACTGACACTTCTCAAATTGCTGTGTATTGTCAACCACTTATTCTAAATGTTATCTGTTCTTAGAAATGGTCACAAGTGCCTGGGTGGCTCAGTCCATTAAGCATCTGACTTTTGCTCGAGTCATGATCTCACAGTTCACCAGCTGGAGCTCTGCATTGAGCTCTGTGCTGATAGCTCAGAGCCTGGAGCTTGCTTCAGATTCTGTGTCTCCCTCTCTCTCTGCTCCTCCCACTCTCATTTGTTCTCTCTCTCTCTCTCTCTCTCTCTCTCTCTCTCTCTCTCTCAAAAATAAATAAAACATTAAAATTTTTTTTGAAAAAAAAAAAAGGAAAAGAAATGGCACATGCCCTAATTAGCTGGAAGGCTTTGTGTTTTCCCATATTCTGGTAAGAAATATTCATCAGCTTAAAGACATAAACAGGATGGTTCTGAGTTATATAGAAGTAAATGTTCTACTGACATATCAATGACTTTCATTTTTAAATGTGAATTATACCCAGAAGCAAATGCATCTATTACATATGGGGACAAAATCAGTGTTCAGAGAAAGCTACTTATAGTTTATTTCAAAGATCGTGAATTACAACAAAAGTATAAATGAAAAGAAAAGGAACTTATGTTAAAACCATTGTAGCATTACAGTGAATTTTAAGAACAGAGCAAGTTTTCAAAAAGACCTTGTATTTAATGCACGACAGTCATATATACTTTATAAAATACTTTTTATTTCTTTTATAATGAGAAATTTACACTACCTCTGGGCTAGAAGCTCTATATTTCATCCCCCAAATAATTCTCTCCCAGCTGAGTGTACATTTAAAGTTGAAGCCTTAAAACACAGTATATGTTTGCCTGTTTCTAGTTTTTTCTTTAGAGGAAAGGAGTAGGTTTTTGTAAAGGTAAGGTAAAATATTTTGTTTTTTCCTAATATTCTTAAATGGCTTTTAAAAAGGCATACATACTACATACAGAGAAATGGAAAAAAAGATTATATTAATAAAATGATAAACCATATCACTTTCCAGATAATTTAAAAATAGTAACATATTTCAAAAGATTATATATTATTTTTACTTCCATTACTTCAATATTTTATTAAAGTCAGAAAGAAAGGAAATTTATTATTTAATGAAATGTTTGTGTTTTATTTTACTCTTGATATAATTTGATGTGTAGAAAACTCTAGAACTGGGATTTTAATGTGACTATGTCAAAGAGTGAACTTATGTAGGGGCCACATGAAGAGTGTAGGACTGAGCACCTCAGTCTCCTGTCCCTTCCTTCAGCTCCACCCTAGGTCAGGTACCAGGTGCCCACATTACATTTAGCTAATCATATCTCTCCTGTGAGAGCTTCACGATCTGACCCATGACCTCTTCTAGTCACACATTTTCCCATTGCTTTTGGGACTTCCATTTTGCTATTAACAACTTCCAGGTTGCTATTAACCTAAGCAACATTTTGCATAGGTCCCCAAAACCTAGATCCTAGAATATTACTAAGAAGACTCAGTTAAAAAATGCAAATTTTGGAGATCTGGCGTCAGAAACCCTTATAGAACCCATCCGATATCCTAGAGACGCATGGTTAACCACATGCTAGTAACAAGAAATTTTTATTCCTCTGGCCAGAGGTCTAGCATAACAAGTCTAAAATGCTTTCTTTGTTACTTATACTTTTGTCCATACTTTGTCACTGATGACTTAAATCTGAGAATACAAGTAGTCAAGGCAGTCTACCTCAGGCCTATTACTGCATGCCAGGAAAGAGATACTCCCTAGGCCAGGCTGCCAAGCTTAGCAACACATCAGCTCCATGGAAGGAGGTAATCCAAAGATGAAAAGATCCAAGTGGATGTAATGCCTAAATATTAATTTAAAAAAATCATTACAAAATAATTAAAATACTCTTCATAATAAATAAATAGATGAGAGAGAGAGAGAGAGAGAGAGAGAGAGGTGATAGATAGATCGATAGATACAAATAAAAATAAAATACTCTTCTCCTAGAGTTTTCATAGCATCTCTATGAGCCTAAAGCTGCATTCCAAGATTCATGCTCTGAGAGATTAAATTACAGGGAAAGCCTTGAGCCTCTTTCAAATTTTCAGTGTCTAGTTAAAAACCAAAAAGGATGCTTCTTATGTTGATGCTTATGCCAATATATTATTTTAAAAAATCTAATGACATGATTTACATGATTTTGACATACACTAGGCACTGTACTAATCCTAAAAATACTTTTATAAAAGATGTGACTCTCTTTCTCTCTACATATAGATAGATAGATAGATAGAGATAGATAGATAGAGATAGATATCTCTACATCTCTCTCTCTCTCTCTCTCTCTCTCTATATATATATATATATATATATATATAAATTTCTAGCAAATTCATTCAGAAGATGTTTGCCAAGTTCTAAAACAAATGAAGGTGAAGCAAGAATTTGAACCAATGTCTGTGTAACTATAAAAATCTATGTTTTTTTCTGCTATGATAAATGAAACAGTGGGTATTAGGACACAGTCATCTGCTCTTCCAAAGGCATATGTGGTCCCGGTCTCCACCTTTGGAGTGAAAGTGCATTTCTGTGGCACTGTGCAGTTCAACTGAAAACATACCAGGGTTCTTTTGAAATCAACCAGATTTGTGGGGACTTCATATCTTCTCATGATTAATAATCACCAGTATTATTAGTTAACAAATATACTGTCTACAAAGATTGTTTTCCTGCCTTAATATTTGTATTATTGGCAGTTAAGAAGCCTTGCGCTAAATTTGAACTTTCTCATAATTCATTCCAAATTGCACTATCGACTTAGGAAACTAATTGTTATGTGAATGGTGTGGTGTTTACAAGCTAAGTTTCTTTAAAGTTGTACCTTAACATTTTTTTCAACAATTACTTATTGAGTACCTACTAATTATTAGCCATACAATTTGTAGGGGTTACCAGGAATCTATTAGAAAGGTTTGCTGTCCTCATCATTATTAATCAGTAGTTCTGATAGGATTTCATGTTGGATAGCTATAAGACTTATACATGACCTCAGACAACTATACATTCAAGTGTAATTAAAATAATCAATTTGACTCCACCAAATTTATGCCCCACAACAAAGGCTTTTTCCAATCATGGCATTTTTTTGTACTTCTAAAATGAGAATATAGTGAGGGGTTATGTCAACATCCATTCAAAATGTTGAGAATGTTGGAATTTTCAAATAACTCAGGGGAAAATAATGTGGGCCTGTTGCCATGAATGAAACAAACATATTGGATTTATATTCAAAATATTATGACTAATGGATGTTCAAAGTAGTGATAACTTCTCCCCAATTCTTACTGAAATTAAATATTCTATATTTTCTGTAAGTTAAATAGAATGAGTTTGACAAACTATCTGTCTCCTAATTTTATTTTGAATAAGGAATGGTTTATTTCTACTTTTGGCTATCTACTGCAAATTCTGAAAACAATTTTTTTTAGTTGTAAAATAAACTGTCTTACCACCCAAATGTGGTCTCCACTACAAAGCATTTCACCAAGGTTTGTTGTTGTTATTGTTTTTATTTATCATTTATTCATTTGTGAGAGACAGAGTGCAAGTGAGGGAGGGACAAAGAGAGAGGAAGACACAGAATTTGAAGCAAGTTCCAGGCTCTGGGCTGTCAGGTCAGAATGCCATGCAGGGCTCAAACCCACAAACTGTGAGATCATGGCCTGAGCTGAAGTCGGATGCTTAACCGACTGAGCCACTCAGGTGCCCCTCACCGAGATATTTAATTCACATCATTGCAATCGGTCTTACTAAACAAAATCTTTGAGCCAAAATTTTGTCAGTCAATCCGGTCTGATTGGATTTGTATGCATCTTTTTTTAAAAGTTTTAATTTAAAATCCATTTAGTTAACATACGGTGCAGTATTAGCTTCAAGTGTACAACATAGTGATTCAGCACTTTGATACAACACCCAGTGCTCATCAAAAGTGTACACCTTAATCACCATCACCTATTTAACCCATCCCCCGCACTCATCTTCCCTCTAGTAACCATCAGTTTGTTCTTTATATTTAAAAGTCTATTTCTTGGTTTTACTCTCTCTCTCTTTTTTTTCCTCTTGCTCATTCATTTTGTTTCTTAAATTCCACATATTTGTGAAATCATATGGTATTTGTCTTTCTCTGACTGACTTATTTTGCTTAGCATAATAGTCTACTTGGAGGTTACATTTAAAAAGATATATATAAGCTTCTTGAAAAACTTAGTTCTCAGAAGGATCCTGGAATTAGGATAATTATTCCCCCAAATGGCAATATTTTTATTACAGTCTAAGAAATATTTTGTTAAAAAAATTTTTAGTGTTTATTTTGTCTTTGAGAGTGAGAGAGCATGAGCAGGAGAGGGGCAAAGAGAGAGGGAGACACAGAATCTGAAGCAGGCTCCAGGCTCCAAACTGTTAGCACAGAGCTCCATCTGAGGATTGAACTCAAAAACCTTGAGAATGTGACCTGAGCCAAAGTTGGATGCTTAACCGACTGAGCAACCCAGGCGTCCCAGAAATGTTTTTTATGGTCTTGTATGATTTTTATTGGAAAAGTCTACCTATCAGATCTCTAAAATTTAAGTGCAAATCTGTACTGCAGCCTTTACGTCAGTGATGCTAAGAATGTCCTTTGTTGCGTTATAGATGGAAATAGAAGATTGCTGGTCATCCTATATGGCCAGTGAAAAGTCAGGGAAAAGCTATAAAATTGAAGAGTTAAGAAGTAAGAAAACCCTGTCCTTGATAGACTGATGTCTTTCCACATTACCTTTGTCACCCTGCAATAAATATTTCCTATCTTAACAACTGAGAATAAACTGAGGGTTGATGGGGGGTGGGGGAGAGGGGAAAGTGGGTGATGGGCATTGAGGCAGGCACCTGTTAGGATGAGCACTGGGTGTTGTATGGAAACTAATGTGACAATAAATTTCATTAAATAAAATATATTGCCTATCTCACATTTTGTGTTCATACCATATCCAATTTTTACAGACATTTTTCTGAGAACGCACAAGAATATACAGTTCTTTCTCTCAAAGATTACATGGCCAGGTGGCCTGGAAAGCAGAGGCAAAGGAGGAAACATACATACATAATCACCATGACAGAGGAAAACCCAAATTTCTACTGGGACTCCAGATCCCCAAATTGGTATGTCAAGGAAGATGACAATAGCTTAATCTTAAATCATAATTATTTGGTGTTAGAAAGATGAAGAAGGAATGAATAAGCTATGAAACATGGCTAGAGAAGAGTTCTGTCTGCAAACGCATAGGAGTTTAGGCAGCTATGTGTAAATTATTATTTGAAACACAGATAATGAACTTGCACAAGCATCTGGAGGACATTTTAAGACTTGCTAAAAATAGGATTTCATTCCCAAAGTTCTGCAGGAACAATCAATGAGCTTTTATAGGAGGAGAGCAAGCATTCACCTATTTCCAGATATTCCTGTACGAATTTCTGTTCTTCGCATTCTCTCTCAGATCCAGTTATTAGCACATAATAAGTAAGGTGTTATGTGTCCCTTTATCCATTGCTTTTTGTGTTTTCTGAGATGCTTTAAAGCTTACAAGGCTGATTTGCTAATGGTGTAGATAACTATATCATAATAAATACTTGAAGATGTTCTGGAGCAGCTGGATGGCTCCACCACAGCTAGCTCACTCGAGGATGAAGTAGGTCACCTATTTTGCTCACCAATGTGGGGAGCCCTACTTTTACATTTACATGAAAGATAGAGGGGTGATTCTGAATAGACTCCTAATGTCAATTCATATTATTAGACCTTAAACATTTAGGCCCATTCAGTATTTTGATTATCCTGTAGCCAAATGCAAAGGAACAGGCGAGATAAGAAGTGGAGGTAATTGAGTTGAAAATGCTTTACCTCTTGTAGTCATTGCACTGGAAACATTTCTAGATTAGACCAGAGGTAAATAATACAGCTTCTCATGATTATTCACTATACATAATTTAAACCAGAGGAAAACTGTCCAAAGAAGGTAGCATAGAGGATAAAAAAAATTTCCTCCTATCTTCTGAATTCTTTGCTGATATCCCTATAATAAAAGACAGATGTGTAAGAGAAAAACAGAAGTTTACTAGCTTGTATATCTCATATATATGTGGGAGATACCCGCAGGAAAATGACGAATCCCCTGATATGACTTAGAATTCAGGGTTAAACACCTTCCTACCTGGGAAGGGAATGTTGACATCTTAGGGAAGAATAAATGAGTTTTAGGAAAGATGAATGGGCCCTTAGAGGAATAGATGAGGGGGTAGGATAGTTTGTGGCAAAGTTTGTCTAGGTGTGGTGTCAATTTCTAGTTTCTCTCCTGTGAGGAGAGTCAATCTTCTCTGGTTGATGACATTTCTGGGGAGGGGATTATGGACAATTGAGTCCTTTCAGAGGATTTATCTTTAGGCAGATAAGGGCTGTTCAGAGAAAGCTTCTGCCTGCTTTTGTTGTTCTTGAAGAACTTAACAGCTCAAAATAATATATATAAAAGCAGCACATTTTGGGGTGGCATGTCCTAAACTCTTAACGGTCATTTTTCGGGGTAGCACATTCTTCTACATTTCCTTGTGTATTTTACACGACTGCTCCCAGTCACAAAGGCATAATATGTTTTCAATATAGCTTACAAACAAGAATAATTTTACATCTGTTAAATTGTAAAGTATTTTTAACATTGAATAGAAATAGCAGGAGAAAATATAAAATATACATAAATTAATAAACATGTATTAAAGCTGCTATCAAGTATAAATATAACATGGAAATACATTAAGCTACTGGAAGAAAATACGATTTTTTTAATTTCAATTTATATAATACAAGGACATTGGAAAACACACAAAGCATTGAAAATGGAAATAGTGAATTGGTTTCCTACTAGCAGAATTATAAAAGAAAGCATTCAACTGACAAACAGCAGTTATTGACTCTTCAAAAAGAATGACTGTGATTTGGACACCAGTTTGAGCTAGTCAAGAAGGATTTTTTATAAAGAGATGATATGTGCATAAATAACCTCTGATGGGAAGAAAACATATGAATGTGTGTGTGCCTGCATGTATGTGTTCACAACTTGACAATGGTTTAAAAAAAAACTGTATTTATGTGTAGAATGCATTGGTTTAGGGGCACCTGGGTGGCTCAGTCAGTTCAACTTCTGACTCTTGATATCGACTCAGGCCATGATCTCACTGTTCATGAGTTCCAGTCCCCGCATTGGGCTCTGCACTGACGGTGCTGAGCCTGCATGGGATTCTCTCTCGCTCCTCTCTCTCTCCCCTACCCTGCTCATGCTCTCTCTCTCTCTCTGAAAATAAATATTTTTTTTAAATAAAAAAGAATGTTTTTTGTTTAGCAAAGAATATATTTACTTGAAACATGTCTAGTGTAATGAGCTAAATTTTAAAAATAAAAAAAAAGTTTTAGTGCTTATTTATTTTTTGACAGAGAAAGAGAGAGTGTGAGAGGGCGAGGTGCAGAGAGAGAGGGAAGCACAGAATCTGAAGCAGGCTCCAGACTCCAAGCTGTCAGCACAGAGCCCGACACAGGGCTGGAACCCACAAGCAGTGAGATCATGACCGAGCTGAAGTCAGCTGCTTAACGGACTGAGCCACTCATGCACCTCTAAATTTTAAAAATTTTATTTAATTGTCATTACAGTATATAAATTGAAGTAGTGTGTTATAGGCAGAATTGCACACCCTCCCCCCGCCCCCCCAAATTCATATGTTAAAATCCTAATCCCTAGTACCTCAGAATTCAATTTAAATGGAGATAAGATTTAAGGATTTTTCAAGAGGAATTGAAGTTAAAATTAGATCATATAGGGGTGCCTGGGTGGTTCAGTTGGTTAAGTGTCTGACTCTTGATTTGGGCTCAGGTCATGACCTCATGGTTGGTGAGACTGACCCCACATTGGGCTCTGCACTGAGCATGGAGCCTGCTTGGGATTCTCTTTTCCCCTCTCTCTCTGCTCCTTCCCTGCCCCCCTCTCTCTCTCTCTTTCTCAAAATAAATAAATAAACATTTTTAAAAAATGAGATCATATGGATGGGCCTAATACAATGTGACTGGTGTCCTTTTAAGAAGAGGAGATCAGAGCACAGACACACACAGAGGGAAGATCTTGTGAAGACATAGGGAGAAGACAACCATCTAAAAGCCAAGGAGAGGGGCCTCTGGGTGGCTCAGCCAGTTGAACATCTGGCTCTTAATTTCGGCTCAGGTCATGATTCCATGTTTCATGCATTCGCGCCCCATGTCAGGCTCTGCACTGAGAGTGGATCCTACCCAAATAGGATTCTTTCTCTCCCTCTCTCTCTGTCCCTCCCCTGCTCATGCATGCTGTCTCTCTTTCTCTCTCTAAATAAATAAATAAAAATTAAAAAAAAAAAGTCAAGGAGAAAGCTCGGACTAAAACCAACCCTGTGGACACCGTGATCTTGGACATCTAGCCTCCAGATTTGTGAGAAAACAAATCACTGTGGTGCTTAGTTCACCCAGGCTCATACTTTTTTTTTTTAATGTTTATTTATTTTTGAGAGAGGGAGAGAGAGAGACAGAGTGTGAGCTGGGGAGGGACAGAGAGAGGGAGACACAGAATCGGAACAGGCTCCAGGGTCTGAGTTGTCAGCACAGAGCCTGACACGGGCTTGAACCCACGAACCATGAGATCACGACCTGAGCTGAAGTCGAATGCTTAGCTGACTGAGCCACCCAGGCACCCCAGGCTCGCCAGGCTCATACTTTTTTTTTATGGCAGCTTTAGCACACTAATACACAGTGTTGAGTGTATTTCTGTTAAACTTAAATTTATCATTTTATAACACTGCATTTTACTTTAACAATTAAAATTTTAACATCCAAATTGGGATGTTCTTTATGTTTAAAATACACACTGGATTTCAAAAACTTCCTTGGCACAAAATAATATAAAATACATATAATTTTTGTGCTGATTACATATGCAAATCACAATATTTCTGTATGTTATATACTTATTATGTTAGATTAAATATGCTATTATAAATAAGGTCACACTTTTTTTCCTTTTTAATGTGACTTTTTTTTTTACCTTTTGAATGTGGCAACTGAAAAATTTAAAATCACTTACACTGTTTACGTTATATTTATATTGGAAATCCGTGTTGTAGTCATTCTTCACTAGAATGTAAGGAAAAGGAAAAATAAGCTAGGAGTAAGGATGAACTCAAATGACACATTTTTAGGGTTAGCATAAATCTTAAAGTAATATCTCACCACTAATTTGAAGTGTTTCTACCATACGCAAACATCAGATAAATATCTCATTTTTTATATAATTTTTCCCCTGATGTAGACTGATGGCCACTATTTGTATTTTTCTAGCATCTTTTTGTGATGTACATTGTAAAGAGACTTAAATTGTTTCTAGTTTTTTAACCAAATAATTAAATTTGAAATATTTTTCCCCTGAGCCTATTATTGGTTTCCAAATCCAAGAGAATAAATTAATACACATATGGTATTTTAATGTCTATTTGCCAAAAAGCAAACAGTATGCTTACTGTAATTATTTAAAATATCAAGTGTCTCTATGAAATTATTCCCTTAGAATTACATCCTTTAAAAATGGACCAAAATCGTGTGAAACTAAACTTTTCTGCTAACATGAAGGATGTAAACAACTAGGGTTGAAGAAAATAGTCCTTGATTTTAAACAGGGAAAAGTTAACCATTGAAAAATAAAAGACCCAAGAACAAAGTTTAAAAGATAATATTTAAACACAACATATTGCCCATGGTATGCCATTTTAAAGTTTCTCAATAAAAGAAAATATTTCAAAATTCTCAAAATAATTAATACATAGGTTATTTTTATAAGAAAATGTCTCAGTTAAAATAAGATAAAATTTTAAGTATTAGTTCTTTCTGTAGGGCATTCTAGGAAAATATTGGCATTAACTTTTATCCAGTCATTGTTAGAAAGTAGACTTAGGTAAAGTATCCAAAGAAATTATGCCTTGTAGTCCCTATGATCTTCTACTCTAGAAAGATTTAGAAAGATTGCCTTCACTTTTTTTTTTTTATGATAAACTCGACACATGGTCTATTTTGAGCTCACTGAACATTCTACATGGATAAACCTGGAGTAATGAGTTCCAGTTCACAGATGCAGCCTTGGGGTTTTTTGACATATTTCCTGAAAACATCACCAGTATTGCACAGGTAATGATGTAATAATCCATTACTATGATCTTGCTTTTGGAAGCTCAGAAACTACATCTATCTGTCTAAGACTGAAAATTTCCAAGAAATTTCCAAGTAAATAGCTCATGCTTTAGAACATTTAATAAAACAAAATATATTTAATATCTAGTTATATTACTCTGAAATCTATAAGGGGAGAAGCTATGATGGAAGGCCAGTTTGTTAAAATTCATTTGTTTCCAGAAATTATTTAATTTTATTTTTTTGAGTTACCTTATAAACTTCCAAGACCTACCCATCTGCCTGTTATTATAGACTGAGTGGTGGTAATGTGGCTCTGTGAACAACATAATGTCACATAGGTTATTTTTCAAGGAATGCATTTAAAAATTTGACTGAAGTGGGACTGTTTTCATTAGAGGAAGATTTCAGGTAGCAATGTTGGCCCTAACTAATCTAGCTGACCTACCTCAGATCTGGCTGTGAATAGAATTACATTCATATTAATATTCTATTTAACTTTTTATAAATGTCTTATTTTTTAAGAATAATTTTTAATCACAATATTTTCTATGAATGCATATACTTTAAAACAAAGTTATCACCCTTGCTCTGTACTTTTATTCCCAAACAGGCATAGTAGTTTAGAAATAGGGGTGAATAAAATTACTAAAATAAATATGCTGTGACTAATATTTATTAGTTGAGGAGCAAAATTTGATGAAATGTGTAGATTAAGGATAATACTATCTCAACTTTAACTCAAAGTGAAGGGAAGTGGAAAAAAATATTCAACGTTCTCAAGTGGAACCCAGGGAAAAGCAAACGTGGCTATATTTAAATCAGAGAAAATAAACTTTATGCCCCAAATGGTAAAAGAGACAAAGAAGGTATTTATGTTTAGAAAGGGGATAATTCATCAGGAAGATACAACAATTGTAAATATATATGCACCAAATATCAGAGCGCATAAATATATTAAGCAAATACTAAGAGATCTGAAAGAATAGACAACAATGATAATAGTAGATGACCTCAGAACCCTACTTTCAACAATTGAGTAATTGTCCAGACAGAAAATTAACAAAGAATCTTTAAACTTGTACCATACTATAGATCAAATGGACCTAAAAGACATATAGGACATTTCATCTAACAGCAGTAAAATACACATTTTTCAAGTATGCATGGCACATTCTCTAAGAGAGATCATCTCATAGGCCACAAAACAAGTCTCAATAAATTTAAGAGTGAAATCATACCATGTATATTTTTCAACCACAGTATGAAATTAAGAAAAGAAAAGTGGCTGAATATCCCTGATGAATATAAATGCATACATTCTGTACAAAATATTAATGAAATGAATCCAACAGCTTATTAAAATGACCATAGACCATCATCAAACAGGATTAATTTCTGGTTCAGTATATGCAATTGAATAAATGTGATACTTCACATTAATAGAATGAAAGATAAAAATCGTAAGATCATCTCAGCAGATGTAGAAAAGCTTTTGACAAAATATAACAGCTATTCATGATGAAAACCCTTAACAAATTCAGTATAGAAGGAACATACCTCAACATAATAAAAGCCATACATAAGCCCACAGCTAACATCATACTCAAGAGTGAGAAGTTGAAAGCTTGTCCTCTAAGATCAGGAATAAGACAAAAGTATCCAATCTTACCACTTCTATTCAACATAGTACTGGATGACTGGGCCAGATTTACCAGGCCAAATGAAGAAATAAAAGACATCCAAATAAGAAAGGAAGAAGTAGATTGTTTCTATTTGCATATGAGGTGATCTTATATGCAGAAAATGCTAAAGATTGCCAAAAAAAAATTGTTAGAAGTAATAAATGAATTTGGTAAGGTTACAGGATACAAAAATCAGCATACAGAAATCAGTTATGGTTCTATATATACCAATGACAAATTAATGGGGGGAAAAATGAATGCAATCCTATTTACAATAGTACCAAAAAACAATAAAATATTTAGAAATAAATTTAACCAAAGAAGTGAAATATCTGTAAAGTACTATAAGACTTTGATAAAAGAAAATAAGAAGAAACAGATGGAAAGATATCCCATGCTCATGGGTTGGAAGAATTAATGTGGTTACCCAAAGTGATCTACAGGTTCCATGTAATTCCAAAATTTGCATAGAACCAAAAAAGACCCTAAGAGCTACAACGATACTAAGAAAGAAGAACAAAGCCAGAGGCATTACACTTCCTGATTTCAAACTATAGTATAAGCTGTAATAACCAAAAAAAAAAAATGTAGTACTAGCATAAATATAGAAACATAGACCAAGGGAACAAAACTGAGAGCCCATATATGATGAACTGAAATTTAACAAGCCAAAGATACATAATTGGGGAAAGAATCATTTCTTTAATAAATAATATTGGGAAGACTGAACAACCACATGCAGAAAATAACATTTGACTTCTATCTTATACCACTCACAAAAATTTGAACACATAGAGAAAAAGCTCTTTGGTATTGGTCTTGGCAATAATTTTTATTTTTTAACTTTTTGGCAATAATTTGTTAATAAGACAGCAAAAACATAAGGAACAAAAAGCAAAAGCAAGTAAGAGGGACTAAATCAAACTTAAAAACTTCTGCATAGCAAAAGAAACAATCAACCAAATTAAAAAAAGGCAAACTACAGAATGGGAGAAAGTATTTGCAAGCCACATACCTGATAAGGGGTTAATATCCAAAGTGTATGAAGAACTCTTAGAACTCCATAACAAAAATTAACAATCTGATTTAAAAATTGGCACAGGAACTGCATATATATTTCTGAAAAGACATGAAAATAATCAGCAGGTATATGAAAAGATGCTCAACATCATGGAGATGCACTAATCATCATGGAGATGCATTAATCCTCATGGAGATGCAAATCAAAACCACAAATGAAATATCATCTCATACCTGTCAGAATGGCTATCAACAAAAAGCAAGATATAATTGTTGGTGAAGATGTGGAAAAAAGGAAACCCTTATGCACCATTGGTGGGAATGTAAATTGGTGTAGCCACTATGAAAGGCAGTGTGCAGATACATCAAATAATTAAAAATTAAACTACCATATTACACAGCAATCCCACTTCTGGATATTTATCTAGTTGAAATGACAATGGGATCTCAAAAATGTCTGTAATATTGTAGTATTATTCACAATAGCCTAAATATGAAAACAACCTAAGTGTCTGTCAACATAGGAATGAACAAAGGTGTGTGTGTGTGTGTGTGTGTGTGTATAATATTATTTTATTATTGCAGTATTAAACTATGAGAAAGAAGGAAATCCTGCCATTTCTGACAATATTGATGTCATGCTTGATGGCATTATAATAAGAAAAATAAGTCAGACAAAGAAAGACAGTGTATGATGTCATTTATATTACGGAAACTAAAAATCCGAACTTGTAGAAACGGAGTAGAATGGTGGTTACTAGGGGCTAGGAGGTAGGGCAAATGTGGAGATATTGTTCAAAGGGTACAAACTTCCCTTTAGAAGATGAGTAAGTTCTGGAGATCTATTATACTACGTTGGGAGTATAGTTAATAATACTCTGCTACATACTGTTGAAAGTTGCTAAGAGAATACATTTCAAATGTTCTCACCACAAAAAAAAAAAAAGGAATGGAATTATGTGATTTGATGGAAGTGTTAGCTAATGCTATGATAGTAATCATATTGCAAAATATGTGTATCAAATCAACACTTCGTACATCTTAAACTTACACAATGCCAGTTATGCCTCAATAGATCCGGGGGCGGGGGGACAAAATAACACAATTTTGTAGCATTTGCTTCTTATTTTCATTCTGAACATATTCTATGTGAAAGACAAAGGCAAATTATATATCCTCTACTTTCTTTTCACAATAGAAGTATTCTCAAAGTTAGGAAAAACTCATTTTACTGGTAAATTGAATTATAATTTAAATGCATTAAAGGTGCTCACTAAAGCAAGCATACCATAAATATAATGAAATTCGCCATCTCTTCTGAACATTTGAATTTTATATACTCTGAGTTTCTCAAAGCAGAACACATCTGTATTTCTATTAATCATTCATTAAGTGTAAAATGATTCCCATGCTGGTGAAAACAGGAATACCTAGGGGGTAATTGTTTGAAGTTTCAGGCTTTCCTGACTTAACTTCTGTGCTCCCAGTTCCTCTAGGAAAAGAAGTCATAATTATTGAAATGGTGACACATTCTGTCAACTTGTCATTCATTAAGGAGTTGATAAATTGTAATACATAGGGCTTTTAGGCATAAAATTAAAACAGGGAAAACATATTAGTGGATACTGTGTCAGAAGGGAGTAGAGGTTTCTTTAATCTGACTCCTGAATAAGAAAGGTGAAGTGAAGGATCCTCCAAGGCCAGAAATATACTCATTGGTTAAAGTGTTGTGGGTTAATAGCCAGTAGTCAGAGCAAATCATCATTACAGTGAGATCAGGCATTGAGGGATATAAGAGAACACTTTATCTAGGTGTAGGGGTGGGGGGGGGCAGGTAGGCAGGAACTTTTTTTTCTTTGTGGTGTAAGTGGTTAGGAATTTTATGGGTGTCAGTTATGAGCTACAATTTCAAGAGGACATGTTTGTAACTGGAGAGAACAAAGAAATAATAGGAATTATTTCCTATGCTGAGCCTTCTTCTCCTGTTTTTCTTTCTGTTTTTTTTCTATTATCATAGCATATGACACAAAACATAGCACTTGACACAAAGTTGATTCACACACTGCACAGTTCTCTATCCGGTGGTATTGATCATTAGGAACCCATTTCAACAATGCATTCTTCACTTTGCTCCTGCTCCCTTCCTTCTTCCTCCATCCCCCTCCAATTTATCCATTACTCAGTCTCTGCCAGGGGTCACTGGCATATGTGAAGGTGTAGTGTCTGGAGGTGGTCCCTGCTCTGCGTCAAGCATCCTGGTTTGGTTGAAGGTGTTAGTTTGCCTCCAACCACATATCACCAAATACTCCATGACCTGCTCGTGCTTATGTCTTCTTATTTTTTTGAGCCTGGAGTTACTTTGGAAAATTACCTGCACGTAAATCTCATGAGGTTCTCTCATCCATGTAGCTCAGAATTGAAACCTGGGCTAGTCCATCTTGCTCCTCCTTGTAATATAATTCCTTCTACTTCACATGCAGAAGCTTCTTCAACAAGCAGGCACTTGGCCATTTCCTTTTTTTTTTTTTTTTTTTCAGAACTAGACGTTTCTTTCCATCTTATTTTCACATTTCTTTACTCATTTCAATGGGATTTGGGGAGAATAGAGTAAATATGTGAGCCCAAATCTCCCTTGTTGCTTTTAGGACTCAAATCATAAGTAGGGCTTACAAAGTGCTTTATCGCCTGACTTATCTCATTTAACCTTGCGCTGAACTCTCAGACTGCCTCATTCAGTCCCTCAGCCATGCTTTTTCAACTCTTTAGATCTTTGATCCTGAAACTCTCCCTGACAAACACTCCTTATTTATCTCGTTAATCATTGGATACCTAAAATATAGGAAAATGTCTAGTAAGAATGAACTACCCAATAAATATCTATTGAATGGATCATCTTTTCATAATATAATTTAAAAACGTTGTATACCAGATTAAAAAAAATCACACTATAGCTTCCTCAGAATAATTTTGTACCAGCATATATGCAGCCTGCGCTCTGAAGTGATATCCACTCATGTTAACCAGAATATAATATGAACTACAATACAAAATATTTTATGGGTATAACCTTAAATAAATGGAATGTATTTGGGAAACCATGCATGAAAATCAGTTATATTACCAATCCTCCTAGAGACAAGTTCATTTTGGGCTCTCTTGATAGGATACTAATTACTTACTGCAATTATATATTGTATATTTTATATAATTTATTCATCAATATGACAGTCCTATTCCAATCTGCAATCCTAGGAAGGAATGCAGTAACTGTATACATGTCTTAATGATGATCAACTCTATAACTTGCTGAGGTGACTCTTGAGGATTTATTATATTACTCTTTGGATGGAAAATATCCAGTTACAACCAAGATATATATTTCCTACCTATATTAGCTTTTCATAAGTTGCACTGGAGCAAGAGAAGAAGAGGTTGTGAAAGTACAGTGGTTTAGGTTCTGGAGGGTTTCTTTCCCCCCTCTGTTGAGGAATATGCACTTTATTGTGTAATAAGTGGATATTTTTTAGGGACTGAGTCAGAATTTTTGTTAATTGTCCATCTGCCTTTCATAAAGGATCAACCTTACACTTTTTATTAGTTATATAAAAGCACATACACAGTACTTAAGTTCTATTTACACTTCGAAGTTCTTTCACTATATTAAATCATGTAATATTCACAATGACCCCATGAGTTAGGTGGTATTTTTAATCTCCATTTCACTAATAAGGAAATAGAGGCACAGATACTATAGCTCGTTGGTGTCAGAGTTAGATTTGAACCCATGAAACCTGGACCCAGAGTCCATATTCTTTTTAAACATGCTATAATGCCTGTGTTGTTTTGATGATAATGTTTTAAATATAGAAAGAAATCTTCAATAAACTGGCAGAATTAACAATGCATTATAATATTGTGAGCTTAATTTGATGCATTTGTGTATAGTCATTAAATCTCAAATGACTACAAGATAATTTCCATTTCTTTTACATAGGTGACCAGAGTCTCAGTCTTGGCTCTTTGCCTCTTTAATTTCACCCGTCAACTTTCTTCTGTTTGCATCTCTCCTTCAGTCAAATCTAACATTTATCCTTACCTTCAGCCTCTGCTATGGCCTTCCTGGAAAGCATGGCTTTTTAATTTTTGTTCATAAACACTTCTATGAAGTATTTATGGACCTTTAAGATTGAGTTGATGCCTTTCTCTCTTGTGCCCTACGTATAGGGTATTATACATTGAACTCATCTTTTTTCCTGCATCTGTCTCTATCAATTTTACTGGGAACAAATGAGGGTTGGAACTCTGTCTTATTACATTTTGTATTTGTAGCACTATTCCTAACAGATATTGGTAGGCAACAGATTCCAGGCTAATGCATGAACAAATGAATAAATGTATGTGTGATGTATATTAGATCACTGGGATATAATAGAATGTCCCATTGTGCAAATACAAAACACAGATTATTAATGGTATCTGTCCTAGTTTGGTTAAAAAAAGGTTGACCTCAGTGATGTTATTTATGCTCGCAGAGCTCAAGCAGTTCTATAGTTCTTTTTTGTGAAAGTTTCTTTCAACAGGGGAGAATAACTGTATAGACAATAATCGTTACCTCTTTGTAGCATCATGAGTTCATGTAACATGTACAGTCCCTTCTATTACTGCTTCAGTAATCATCCTTTCTCCCTACTGGAAACTGATACCACCAGGAGAAAGGCAGAAGCTGGTTTCGTAATCTATGCCCATTCTCATTCTTTTATAATCCAAAGCAAGAGCAGAATAGTGAAGGAATGTTCCTTAGAGTCAAGAAACTTACTTGTCTCTGCTAAAGGAATGCATTAGTCTTGCTCCAGCTAAATTCAATTAGAACCCCTGTGTGAAGTTCTAACTATTATAGAATTTTCTCCCGACCAAATTAACTTCTGGTAGATTGTTTCTTCTAACAAGGTTAAAATAAGTACATTGTAGTTTGCTCAGTAAATGTAGGTAGTTTTTAATAAAAGTGATGGATATTTAACAGATTCTAAAAATAACAAATTTCTTCTTTGGAAAATTTGTATGAAATATTAGCCTAATAGATAGAATGTAGAGTTTAGGGTTCTCATATTTCTTGATCAAAACAGAATATAAAATTGAGGATTTAGACTTCATGGTAATATAAAAATTCCGAAGCTGCTTTCATATAAATAAAAGTGTTTAAGTAAAGTATATTGGAAAAATGCCAACTTAGTTAATTACATTCCGCCTTCCTAAATTCTAGTGATTGTTAAAAGTAAAGTACTTTGGAAAACTCGTTTTTATTAAATAGTGATTCATGAGATTTTGAACTAAAATTAAATCAGTAATAATAACTTCCAACTGCCATAAATTCTATATCCATATCAAAATAATTGGTTATTACTTTCCTTTTGTTAATGAAATACCTGTTAGTTTTCCATATGAAAATTTTGGAGTACATTTTCCACCTTGTCATCACAGAATATTAATGAATATGAATAATGTAGTGACTATAATAATGACATTTTCAATATCATCACCATTGCAGAGTATTTTTTTAATCCCTTCAGCCCCAATTTAACAAAAATTTAGTCCAACTCACTTATTTTGCCTCACCTCCAACCATTGTTTTTTTTTTCTTCAATTTATCATCAAACACTTGAAAGAACAATTTGTGATTACTTGTTCCCCTCTATCCACAACAGGTATCACCTGGCATCAGCCTCTGATAGTCACAGGAAAAATTAACATTAACATATGATTTTCCACATGACTGTTAACCACAGTAGCCTCATATTGGTTTTGATTTTGCTTAGTTTATGTGTGATAATTCCTTCTCTTTTTTTCTAATTATATGTGGTAACTCCACTTCTTCCTAGGTTGTATGGCATTACTAGTTCCTATCATTTTAGCCAGAACAGGAGAAGTCTTGTTTCTTTTTTTTTTTTTTTTTAATTTTTTTTTCAACGTTTTTATTTATTTATTTTTGGGACAGAGAGAGACAGAGCATGAACGGGGGAGGGGCAGAGAGAGAGGGAGACACAGAATCGGAAACAGGCTCCAGGCTCCGAGCCATCAGCCCAGAGCCTGACGCGGGGCTCGAACTCACGGACCGCGAGATCGTGACCTGGCTGAAGTCAGACGCTTAACCGACTGCGCCACCCAGGCGCCCCAAGAAGTCCTATTTCAATGACAAATGAACCCTGAAATTTCAGTGGGTTAACATAAGCAGATATATTTTTGTTTGTGCCAGTTTTAATGTGTGTCGTTTGGAGTTTTCTCATCCTGACTCCACACCATCTGGATGTAGCAGTTGTTCTCCCAGGTTGTGGTGACAAGGGAAGAAAGCAAAGGTGAAAACATAGTGCCTCTTGACTTCCTCATGTCACTATTGCTCAGCGTGTTTTGGCCAGAATTATTCATATGTCTCAATGCCACAGTAAGGAGTTGTGTGGTGACATATTTGGAGGGCACCAATGGTCCCTCTGCCACACTTGGTTTTCAACCAGGCACACTCACCTAGATCTCCTGGTCCTGCCTTCACACCAGGAATCCATTTTCAGTTGTCTTCTTTCAGATAGAAAATATCTGTTGAATGATTCAATTCCTTCATCAGGCCTGGTATCTTACTGTGTTGAATCCCAATTATTTGTCCCTGACTTCTGCCATTTTTCTAAGGTGTTGACATATTCCCATGGCTTACCAGCGTCAAAACCTGAATATACCACTCACAGCTCACAAATTCAACATATTTAACACTGAAATTATCTTCTCCCATCCCAAACATTCTCCTCCCTTTGTGCACTCAGATGTGCAATCCCTCAGATAAACTTTTACAGTCATAGTGAACTTTTCTTTCTCTCCCTCTCTCCACAACTCTGGCCAAGTATAACTTCTAAGTTGCATGTAAACTTGTAACCCCTATACTTATTGGCACCATTTCTCACCTACACTACTGAACAGCCTCTTTAGCTGCTCATCTTTCTCCTTGCCTTCCCATTCTCCTTGAGTTATTCTGATTTATATCTCTCATATTAATTTTCTTATATGTTTTTAGGGTAAACAATGAGGTTTAAAGGTAGATATGACTTATATTTCAAAGGGCTTTTTGCCTAAGGAAAGTGCATTTCATTCTGTCAGACTGAATATTTTTAAGGACATAAACATGAACAAATTTTTTTTTAAAAGGATCATGTTGGAGCTCCTGGGTGGCTCAGTCGGTTAAGCATCTGACTTCAGCTCAGGTCATGATCTTGTGGTTCATGATTCGAGCCCCACACAGGGCTCTGTGCTGACAGCTCAGAGCCTGCAGCCTGCTTCAGATTCTGTGTCTCCCTTTCTCTCTGCCTCTCCCCTATTCAAGCTCCTTCTCTCAAAAATAAATAAACAATTGGGGATGCGAGCTGGTGCAGCCACTCAGGAAAACAGTATGGAGTTTCCTCAAAACACTAAAAATAGAACTACTCTCCAACCAGCAATTGCATTACTAGGTATTTATGCAAGGGATACAGGTGTGCTGTTTCAAAGGGACACATGCACCCCCATGTTTATAGCAGCACTATCAACAATAGCCAAAGTATGGAAAGAGCCCAAATGTCCATCGATGGATGAATGGATAAAGAAGATGTGGTATATAACAATGGAGTATTACTTGGCAATCAAAAAGAATGAAATCTTGCCATTTGCAACTATGTAGATGGAACTGGAGGGTATTATGCTAAGTGAAATTAGTCAGAGAAAGACAAAAATCATGACTTCATGCATGAGACCTGTATGAGACAAAACAGATGAACATAAGGGAAGGGAAACAAAAATAATATAAAAACAGGGAGGGGGACAAAACAGAAGAGACTCATAAATATGGAGAACAAACTGAGGGTTACAGGAGGGGTTGTGGGAGGGGGGATGGGTTAAATGGGTAAGGGGCACTAAGGACTCTACTCCTGAAATTATTGTTGCACTATATACTAACTAATTTAGATGTAAATTAAAAAAATAATAAATTAAATTAAAATTAAAAAAAAATTTTGAAGGCTGTGGTGTTCTGGGGTAACCATAGCAACAATAAACCTCAAGCCCAGCCCGATTCCTAACTTGATTAACTCCCCCTGCCCTCCACACACACACTATAGGACTAAGAGAAGGAAAGGTATGCCATTTCCAGGGATTAAACAGTACCTCAGTTTCTACTAGCTACACAAGATGTCTGGCTTCCAACAAAAATTATGAGGCAGGAAAAAACTGAAGACACAAAGCAATCATCAGAACCAGACTCAAATATGACATAGATTCTGGAACCATCTGACAAGGAATTGAAAATAATTATGATTAATATGTTAAACGCTCAAGCGGAAACAGTGGACAACATGTGAAATCAGGTAATTTCAAGCAGGGAGATGGAAATTGTAAGAATCAAAATGGAAATATAGAAATTTTAAAAAATACAATAATAGAGATCAAGAATGCCCTGGATGGGCTCATGAGTGACCCTCTCTTTGCTGAGGAAAGAATCAGTTAACTTGAGGCAGGTCAATACAAGTTACCCAAACTGTAATGCAAAGAGAAAAAAAATGAAAACAAAGAAACAGAACATCCAAGAGATGAGAGACAATGTCAAGCAGTGTGACATAGACATAATTTAATTCCAGAAGAAGAGAAAAGGAATGGAGCAAAGCAATGTTTGAAGAAACACTGGCTCAGAAGTTCTCAAAATGAATGACATACACCAAACCACAGATCTAAGAAGTACAGAGGATACCAACCAAGTAGAAGAAATCCAAAAATAAAACAAAACAAAGCCTAAGGATAATTTAGCTGTTAGTCCTGCACCAATGTTGTCTGCCTTGTTCTGATCATTGTACCCTGGTCATGTAAAATGTTGCTATCAGGGAAGCTGGGTAAAGGGTGTATATAGGAATTCTCTGCTATTTTTGTAACTTTTCTGTAATAAATAATTCAAATTAAAAAAGTTTTAAAAATGAAAAAAAAATAAACACTACATTTTTTTTAAAGAATCATGTTGACAGAAATTTTAAAAAAAGCTATCTTAAGGGGAGAGAAAATCAGAGAAGAGAGAAAAACTAGGAAACTTTTTCAAAAGGCCACATGATATTAAAAGTCTGTTATTAATTTTCAATAAACATGTAGTTTGAAATTATAGTATAATGTCAGTGTTCCATAAGCTGAAAGCCATCATTATAGGATAATTCTTCATTACCTGTATTCATATAGTAAAAAATATACCTTACAGAACATAATGACTTTTAAAGTAAAAACTCAACAGCAGTTGACCTAGAAGGAAGTAATACTATTTTTTTCAATTTAACATTATGATGAAGTTCCCTTGAAATAAGGATATTTACTACAATTGTTCTTTATAAAAATGACCTTTCTCTTTTGACTGATTAATCAAGTCAGCTGACCTTGGCCATTTTTTTAATATCTGTTTTATAAAGAAAATAGTAGCTAAGTATGAAGTTACAAAATAAATCTTAAGAAATTATTCCTACTTCCAATTTTAAGAAAGAAACAATAAATTTTATTCTTTTTTCCTTTCTATGCATGCTTTTATTTTTAGTCCATGTATCTTCTCTTTTTGAAATTAATTGTTAAGTTTCAGAAGTCTTATCTTTTAATGAAATTGATATATAGATTTAGATTTAGACTTTTTCAGTCATTGTTTTTATAGTAGATAAATATAGGAATATACTAAAAGGAATCTAAATTCTTCTGGACATAGTAGGGCCTAGAAAGACACTACATTCTTCTAAAGAGAATAATAAAGTTTGAAAAAACGTTTAAAAATTACTAAGGCTGATATAATAACAAGTTTTATCAAAACATCTGTCAATTTACAGGGTATGAAATGAAAAAAAACATTTATAGGGATTAATAATAAATGTTAACACAATTGAAAGTGCTGTGTTAAAAGGAGTTTAGTTAAAAGATAAAATGTTACAGATGATACCAGTTATAAGACATTTTTCTCCTTTATATCCTGTTTTCTGCCAGTAGAGCCCATCCTAAGTGTGAGACTTTCCAGATGGGACTAGAGAGTTTTTTAATATGTTGTTTTATATGTTTTAATATTATAAGGATGTAAATATATTATATATATGTAAATAAATATATATGTTGCATACATACACAAATATGTTATGTACGTATAACACATATAAATATGTACGTATTTTGTTTTTTAAAACTGAGTAATTTAGAAATAACATATAATAAGTTGTACTTACCTAAAATAAGTACCTTATTATTATAATATATTAATATTATATTATAATAATAAGTGCCTTATTAATATTATATATAATAATAAGTACCTTATTATTATAATATATAATAAGCTGTACTTACCTAAAATATACAATTTGATAACTTAGAACTTTGGACATGTGTATACACACATGAAACCACTGTCACCATCAAGATAGTAATTATAAATATCCCTCCAGAAATTTTCTTGTCCTCTTCTGCACTCCCTCAATTCTATGTCCCTGCTCCCCCATAGATCCTCAGAAAATCACTGATCTGCTTTCTTTCACTAGAGAGAAGTTTGAATTTTTTGAGATTTTTATATAAATGGAATTTAAAATAGGTGCCTTTGTGGCTCAGTCAGTTAAATGTCGGACACTTGGTTTTGGCTCAGGTCATGATCTCACAGTTTTGTGAGTTCAAGCCCCACATCTGGCTTTATACAGGCAGCGTGCAGCCTGCTTGGGATTCTCTCTCTTTCCCTCTCTCTCTCTGCTCTTCCCCATTCGTTGCTGTCTCTGTCTCTATCAAAATAAATAAAACAAATAAATGGAATTTAAAAGTATGTCCTCTTATTTGTCTAGCTTCTTTCCCTGAGCAAACTCTGAGACACATCCATGTTGATGCAGATATCAACAGATCTTCACATTTTATTGCTGACTAGCATTCTACTGTAAGGGCACACCAATAATTCCTTTTTCCATTCATCTGCTAATAGATATTTAGCTTGTTTCTAGGGTTTGGCTACTATAAATAAAGCTGCTAGACTCATTTGTGTTTGTATAAGACTTTGTATAGACATTTGCTTTAATTTCTCTTGGGTTAAAAACCTAGGAGTGAATTGGCTGGATTATTTGATTAGATATATCTTTAACTTTTTAAGAAGCTGCCATACTATGGCACAATGTTTCATCATTTTCCACTCACACCAGCAGCATATAAGACTGCCACTTTCTCCACATACTTGCCAACTTGGTATGGCCACTGGTTTTTGTTTTTGTTTTTGTTTTTAAATTTTGATAGGATTCTTTTTAAAAAAAATTTTTTTTCAAAGTTTATTTATTTTTGGGACAGAGAGAGACAGAGCATGAACGGGGGAGGGGCAGAGAGAGAGGGAGACACAGAATCGGAAACAGGCTCCAGGCTCTGAGCCATCAGCCCAGAGCCTGACACGGGGCTCGAACTCACGGACCGTGAGATCGTGACCTGGCTGAAGTCGGACGCTTAACCAACTGCACCACCCAGGCGCCCCTAAATTTTGATAGGATTCTAATGTTATCCCATTTTTGCTTTAATTCCTATTTCCCTTGCAACTAATAATGTTGTACATCTTTCATATACTTGTCATCTATCTTCTTTGCTGTAACATTTTTGCAAATACTTTACCAATGTTATTACTGGATTGTTACTTTATTAAGTTTTGAAACCTTTTTTATATATTCTGAAGACAAGTCCTTTATCAGATTTGTGCTTTGAAAATGTTTTTTTCAGTTTTCTATTATTCATTTTCTTAACCACTAGTGCCTTTAGGAGAAAAGAGTTTTACAATTTGAAGACCAATTTATAATTTTTGTTTCAATTATGGGTCATTATTTGGTGCTTTCTGTAAGAATTCCTAACTTAACCCAGAATTGTTACTAGAAATTTTATTTTATTTATTTTTTTTTCTGAAATTTATTGACAAATTTCCATACAACACCCAGTGCTCATCCCAAAAGGTGCCCTCCTCAATACCCATCACCCACCCTCTCCTCCCTCCCACCCCCCATCAACCCTCAGTTTGTTCTCAGTTTTTAACAGTCTCTTATGCTTTGGCTCTCTTCCATTCTAACCTCTTTTTTTTTTTTTTCCTTCCCCTCCCCCATGGGTTCCTGTTAAGTTTCTCAGGATCCACATAAGAGTGAGACCATATGGTATCTGTCTTTCTCTGTATGGCTTATTTCGCTTAGCATCACACTCTCCAGTTCCATCCACGTTGCTACAAAAGGCCATATTTCATGTTTTCTCATTGCCACGTAATATTCCATTGTGTATATAAACCACAATTTCTTTATCCATTCATCAGTTGATGGACATTTAGGCTCTTTCCATAATTTGGCTATTGTTGAGAGTGCTGCTATGAACATTGGGGTACAAGTGGCCCTATGCATCAGTGCTCCTGTATCCCTTGGATAAATTCCTAGCAGTGCTATTGCTGGGTCATAGGGTAGGTCTATTTTTAATTTTCTGAGGAACCTCCACACTGCTTTCCAGAGCGGCTGCACCAATTTGCATTCCCACCAACAGTGCAAGAGGGTTCCCGTTTCTCCACATCCTCTCCAGCATCTATAGTCTCCTGATTTGTTCATTTTGGCCACTCTGACTGGCGTGAGGTGATACCTGAGTGTGGTTTTGATTTGTATTTCCCTGATAAGGAGCGACGCTGAACATCTTTTCATGTGCCTGTTGGCCATCCGGATGTCTTCTTTAGAGAAGTGTCTATTCATGTTTTCTGCCCATTTCTTCACTGGGTTATTTGTTTTTCGGGTGTGGAGTTTGGTGAGCTCTTTATAGATTTTGGATACTAGCCCTTTGTCTGATATGTCATTTGCAAATATCTTTTCCCATTCCGTTGGTTGCCTTTTAGTTTTGTTGGTTGTTTCCTTTGCTGTGCAGAAGCTTTTTATCTTCATAAGGTCCCAGTAATTCACTTTTGCTTTTAATTCCCTTGCCTTTGGGGATGTGTCGAGTAAGAGATTGCTACGGCTGAGGTCAGAGAGGTCTTTTCCTGCTTTCTCCTCTAAGGTTTTGATGGTTTCCTGTCTCACATTGAGGTCCTTTATCCATTTTGAGTTTATTTTTGTGAATGGTGTGAGAAAGTGGTCTAGTTTCAACCTTCTGCATGTTGCTGTCCAGTTCTCCCAGCACCATTTGTTAAAGAGGCTGTCTTTTTTCCATTGGATGTTCTTTCCTGCTTTGTCAAAGATGAGTTGGCCATACGTTTGTGGGTCTAGTTCTGGGGTTTCTATTCTATTCCATTGGTCTATGTGTCTGTTTTGGTGCCAATACCATGCTGTCTTGATGATGACAGCTTTGTAGTAGAGGCTAAAGTCTGGGATTGTGATGCCTCCTGCTTTGGTCTTCTTCTTCAAAATTCCTTTGGCTATTCGGGGCCTTTTGTGGTTCCATATGAATTTTAGGATTGCTTGTTCTAGTTTCGAGAAGAATGCTGGTGCAATTTTGATTGGGATTGCATTGAATGTGTAGATAGCTTTGGGTAGTATTGACATTTTGACAATATTTATTTTTCCAATCCATGAGCAGGGAACGTCTTTCCATTTCTTTAAATCTTCTTCAATTTCCTTCAGAAGCTTTCTATAGTTTTCAGCATACAGATCCTTTACATCTTTGGTTAGATTTATTCCTAGGTATTTTATGCTTCTTGGTGCAATTGTGAATGGGATCAGTTTCTTTATTTGTCTTTCTGTTGCTTCATTGTTAGTGTATAAGAATGCAACTGATTTCTGTACATTGATTTTGTATCCTGCAACTTTGCTGAATTCATGTGTCAGTTCTAGCAGACTTTTGGTGGAGTCTATCGGATTTTCCATGTATAATATCATGTCATCTGCAAAAAGCGAAAGCTTGACTTCATCTTTGCCAATTTGGATGCCTTTGATTTCCTTTTGTTGTCTGATTGCTGATGCTAGAACTTCCAGCACTATGTTAAACAGCAGCGGTGAGAGTGGGCATCCTTGTCGTGTTCCTGATCTCAGGGAAAAAGCTTTCAGTTTTTCCCCGTTGAGGATGATGTTAGCTGTGGGCTTTTCATAAATGGCTTTTATGATCTTTAAGTATGTTCCTTCTATCCCGACTTTCTCAAGGGTTTTTATTAAGAAAGGGTGCTGGATTTTGTCGAAGGCCTTTTCTGCATCGATTGACAGGATCATATGGTTCTTCTCTCTTTTTTTGTTAATGTGATGTATCACGTTGATTGATTTGCGAATGTTGAACCAGCCCTGCATCCCAGGAATGAATCCCACTTGATCATGGTGAATCATTCTTTTTATATGCCGTTGAATTCGATTTGCTAGTATCTTATTGAGAATTTTTGCATCCATATTCATCAGGGATATTGGCCTGTAGTTCTCTTTTTTTACTGGGTCTCTGTCTGGTTTAGGAATCAAAGTAATACTGGCTTCATAGAATGAGTCTGGAAGTTTTCCTTCCCTTTCTATTTCTTGGAATAGTTTGAGAAGGATAGGTATTATCTCTGCTTTAAACGTCTGGTAGAACTCCCCTGGGAAGCCATCTGGTCCTGGACTCTTATTTGTTGGGAGATTTTTGATAACCGATTCAATTTCTTCGCTGGTTATGGGTCTGTTCAAGCTTTCTATTTCCTCCTGATTGAGTTTTGGAAGCGTGTGGGTGTTCAGGAATTCGTCCATTTCTTCCAGGTTGTCCAATTTGTTGGCATATAAGTTTTCATAGTATTCCCTGATAATTGTTTGTACCTCTGAGGGATTGGTTGTAATAATTCCATTTTCATTCATGATTTTATCTATTTGGGTCATCTCCCTTTTCTTTTTGAGAAGCCTGGCTAGAGGTTTGTCAATTTTGTTTATTTTTTCAAAAAACCAACTCTTGGTTTCGTTGATCTGCTCTACAGTTTTTTTAGTTTCTATATTGTTTATTTCTGCTCTGATCTTTATTATTTCTCTTCTTCTGCTGGGCTTAGGCTGCCTTTGCTGTTCTGCTTCTAGTTCCTTTAGGTGTGCTGTTAGATTTTGTATTTGGGATTTTTCTTGTTTCTTGAGATAGGCCTGGATTGCAATGTATTTTCCTCTCAGGACTGCCTTTGCTGCGTCCCAAAGCGTTTGGATTGTTGTATTTTCATTTTCGTTTGTTTCCATATATTTTTTAATTTCTTCTCTAATTGCCTGGTTGACCCACTCATTCGTTAGTAGGGTGTTCTTTAACCTCCATGCTTTTGGAGGTTTTCCAGACTTTTTTCTGTGGTTGATTTCAAGCTTCATGGCATTGTGGTCTGAAAGTAAGCATGGTATAATTTCAATTCTTGTAAACTTATGAAGGGCTGTTTTGTGACCCAGTATATGATCTATCTTGGAGAATGTTCCATGTGCACTCGAGAAGAAAGTATATTCTGTTGCTTTGGGATGCAGAGTTCTAAATATATCTGTCAAGTCCATCTGATCCAATGTCTCATTCAGGGCCCTTGTTTCTTTATTGACCGTGTGTCTAGATGATCTATCCATTTCTGTAAGTGGTGTATTAAAGTCCCCTGCAATTACCACATTCTTATCAATAAGGTTGCTTATGTTTATGAGTAATTGTTTTATATATTTGGGGGCTCCGGTATTCGGTGCATAGACATTGATAATTGTTAGCTCTTCCTGATGGATAGACCCTGTAATTATTATATAATGTCCTTCTTCATCTCTTGTTACAGCCTTTAATTTAAAGTCTAGTTTGTCTGATATAAGTATGGCTACTCCAGCTTTCTTTTGGCTTCCAGTCGCATGATAAATAGTTCTCCATCCCCTCACTCTCAATCTAAAGGTGTCCTCAGGTCTAAAATGAGTCTCTTGTAGACAGCAAATAGATGGGTCTTGTTTTTGTATCCATTCTGATACCCTATGTCTTTTGGTTGGCGCATTTAATCCATTTACATTCAGTGTTATTATAGAAAGATACGGGTTTAGAGTCATTGTGATGTCTGTATGTTTTATGCTTATAGTGATGTCTCTGGGACTTTGTCTCACAGGGTCCCCCTTAGGATCTCTTGTAAGGCTGGTTTAGTGGTGACAAATTCCTTCAGTTTTTGTTTGTTTGGGAAGACCTTTATCTCTCCTTCTATTCTAAATGACAGACTTGCTGGATAAAGGATTCTTGGCTGCATATTTTTTCTGTCTAGCACCCTGAAAATCTCGTGCCAATTCTTTCTGGCCTGCCAAGTTTCAAAAGAGAGATCAGTCACGAGTCTTATAGGTCTCCCTTTATATGTGAGGGCACGTTTACCCCTTGCTGCTTTCAGAATTTTCTCTTTATCCTTGTATTTTGCCAGTTTCACTATGATATGTCGTGCAGAAGATCGATTCAAGTTACGTCTGAAGGGAGTTCTCTGTGCCTCTTGGATTTCAATGCCTTTTTCCTTCCCCAGTTTAGGGAAGTTCTCAGCTATGATTTCTTCAAGTACCCCTTCAGCACCTTTCCCTCTCTCTTCCTCCTCTGGGATACCAATTATGCGTATATTATTTCTTTTTAGTGTATCACTTAGTTCTCTAATTTTCCCCTCATACTCCTGGATTTTTTTATCTCTCTTTTTCTCAGCTTCCTCTTTTTCCATAACTTTATCTTCTAGTTCACCTATTCTCTCCTCTGCCTCTTCAAGCCGAGCTGTGGTGGTTTCCATTTTGTTATGCATTTCGTTTAAAGCGTTTTTCAGCTCCTCGTGACTGTTCCTTAGTCCCTTGATCTCTGTAGCAAGAGATTCTCTGCTGTCCTGTATACTGTTTTCAAGCCCAGCGATTAATTTTATGACTATTATTCTAAATTCACTTTCTGTTATATTATTTAAATCCTTTTTGATCAGCTCATTAGCTGTTGTTATTTCCTGGAGATTCTTCTGAGGGGAGTTCTTCCGCTTGGTCATTTTGGATAGTCCCTGGTGTGGTGAGGACCTGCAGGGCACTTCCCCTGTGCTGTGGTGTATACCTGGAGTTGGTGGGCGGGGCCGCAGTCAGACCTGATGTCTGCCCCCAGCCCACCACTGGGGCCACAGTCAGACTGGTGTGTGCCTTCTCTTCCCCTCTCCTAGGGGCGGGATTCACTGTGGGGTGGTGTGGCTCGTCTGGGCTACTTGCACCCTGGCAGGCTTGTGATGCTGGGGATCTGGCGTATTAGCTGGGGTGGGTAGGCAAGGTGCTCGGGGGCAGGAGGGGCAGGCTTAGATCGCTTCTCCTTAGGTGATCCACTTCAGGAGGGGCCCTGTGGCAGCGGGAGGGAGTCAGATCCGCTGCCGGAGGTTTGGCTCCGCAGAAGCGCAGAGTTGGGTGTTTGCGCGGAGCGAGCAAGTTCCCTGGCAGGAACCGGTTCCCTTTGGGATTTCGGCTGGGGGATGGGTGGGGGAGATGGCGCTGGCGAGCGCCTTTGTTCCCCACCAAACTGAGCTCTGTTGTCAGGGGGCTCAGCAGCTCTCCCTCCCTTTTCCTCCAGCCTTCCCGCTTTCCGAGCAGAGCTGTTAATTTCTGACCTCCCAGACGCTAAGTCGCGCTTGCTGTCGGAACACAGTCCGCCCGGCCCCTCTGCTTTTGCAAGCCCGACTCGGGGGCTCTGCTTGGCCGGCGAGCCGCCCCTCCGCCCCGGCTCCCTCCCGCCAGTCCGTGGAGCGTGCACCGCCTCGCCGCCCTTCCTACCCTCTTCCGTGGGCCTCTCGTCTGCGTTTGGCTCCGGCGACTCTGTTCTGCTAATCCTCTGGCGGTTTTCTGGGTTATTTAGGCAGGTGTAGATGGAATCTAAGTGATCAGCAGGACGTGCGGTGAGCCCAGCGTCCTCCTAAGCCGCCATCTTGCCGCAACTGTTACTAGAAATTTTAAAGGTAGTGTTATAGTTTTAGCATTTTTATTTATGTATATGATCCATTTAGGACCATTTCTGTATGTGGCTCAAGATATGGGTCAAAGATCTTTTTTTAAAAAACTTGTGAATATCCAGTGATTCCTGGTGGCTCAATCAGTTAAGTGTCTCTGGATTTTGGCTCAGGTCAGGATCTCACAATTTGTGAGATTGAGCCCCACGATGGGATTCTCTCTCTTCCTATTTCTCTGCCCCTTCACCACTCTCTCTCAAACTCTCTCTCAAAATAAATAAACATTTTTTAAAAACTTACGAATATCTATTCTAGCACCATTTCTTGAGAAAGCCTTCTTTTTCCCACTGAATTATCTTTGAATGTCTGTTGAAAATCATTTGAACACACCTGCCTGGGTGTACTTCTGGACTCATTTTTGTATTCTTGTGATCTATTTATTCATCTTTACATCACTAGCACACTATCTGTAAACTGTGGCATTAAAAATAACCCTTGAAAGTAAGTAGTATTATTTTTTCAATTATGTCCTTCATCTGAGATATATTGGCTATTCTAAGACCTTTCAATTTCTATATGAAATTTAAAGTCATCTTTACAATTTGTTTTTTTTTTATTTTTATTTTCTTTACATTTTTATTTATTTTTGGGAGACAGAGCACAAGTCAGGGAAGAGCAGAGAGAGAATGAGACACAGAATCAGAAGCAGGCTCCAGGCTCTAAGCTGTCAGCGCAGAGCCCGATGCGGGGCTTGAACTCAAAAATGGTGAGATCATGACCTGAGCCGAAGTCGGGCGCTCAACTGACTGAGCCACCCAGGCACCCCTACAATTTGAATGAAAAGCATGGTAGGGATAATCACAGGATTCACCTTGCTGTGAATCTACAGATCAAATTGTGAAAACTCAATTGTAAGTGTTGAGTCTCCCTACCCAGGTACTTGATCTAGGTCCCCAGTTATATAGGTTCTTAAAAGTTTATCTAAGTAATTTTTGTTGTATTTGACTACGTACAGGTTTTGAACATCTTTTGTAAGTTTTATCCCTAAATATTTTAAGCATTTTATGCGATACTGTATGAAACTGTTATTTTTATTTTAATTTGTGACAATTTATTGCTCATACAGAGAACTCCAATTAACTTTTGTATGACCCTGACAGGCTCCTAAACTTATGTATTCATTCAAGTGGCTTTAAAATATATATTCCCATGGATTGTCTATGCAAATAATGTTATATTTGATTAAAGACAATTTTACTTATTTTCTGATCTTCTTTCTCTATTGTTTTTCTGATTTGTATTTCACTGATTTCCAATATGATCTTATTATTTCCTTTTTTCTGCAACTTTACACAAGTTATCTTTTTTTTAATAAGAAATTTACTGTCAAATTGGTTTCCATACAACACCCAGTGCTCATCCCAACAGGTGCCCTCCTCAATGCCCATCACCCACTTTCCCCTCTCTCCCACCCCCCATCTACCCCCAGTTAATTCTCAGTTTTTAAGAGTCTCTTATGGTTTGCCTCCCTCCCTATCTAACTTTTTTTTTCCCCTTCCCCTTCCCCATGGTCTTCTGTTATGTTTCTCAGGATCCACATAAGAGTGAAAACATATGGTATCTGTATTTCTCTGTATGACTTATTTCACTTGGTGTTAACACTCTCCAGTTCCATCCATGTTGCTACAAAAGACCATATTTCATTCTTTCTCATTGCCAAGTAGTATTCCATTGTATATATAAACCACAACTTCTTTATCCATTCATCAGTTGATGGACATTAAGCTCTAGTTATCTTTTAATTTTCATTTCTGAAGATGGAAACTGAGGTTATTATTTTGAGAACTTTCTTCTTTTCTAATAGAGTACAATAATGTTATAAATTTGCCCATATGCTTTATTTTGTTGGCGTTAAATATGATGTAATTTTATTTTTGTATAATTTAAAACTTTTAATTTCAATTTTGATTTTTTTGACCTATAATCTTTTTGAGAATATGTTATTTAATATCCAAATATTTGGTGATTTTCTAAAAATATTCAGTTATTTTTATTTTAACTCATTTGCAATCAGAAAACAGATTTTTATAGACATACCATTAAATTTGTTGAATTTAGTTTTAGAAACCAGAATGCCATGTATTATGTTAAATATTACATGGCACATGCAGAGCAAGTGTAGTTTGCTGATTTTGGAGTGGAGTGATTTATAAAGGTCAAGTGGGTCAAGTTGGTAGATAGTATTGTTGAAGTCTTACGTGCTTTTATTTTGTTTTGATTGCTCAATCGAGATTTGAGAGAGGAAGATTACAACTTTTTGAATTGTGAATTTGTCTCTTGTACCTTCCCATTCTCTCAAGTTTTGCTACATTTATTTTGAAAGTTATTAGATGTATTAATGATAAAGATCATTATGTCATCTTGATGAGTTAACTTTCTTAACATTAGTAATAACCTTTTTTATGACTGCTAATAGTCTTTATTCTCAAATTTACTTTGTCTGATACTAATACAACCATTCCAACTTTTCTCTCGATTTGTGTTAACATAATGTATCTTTTTCCATTTTCTTAATTTTAATCATTTTTTTAATATATTTAAAATGTGTTTATGGTAAGCAGTGGCAGTTGGGTTTTTTTTTTATCCAATCTGGCAGCTTCTGCCTTTTAATTGTTGTGTTTAAAACACTCACATTTAATGGGAATGTTGATAGAGTTTGGTGTAAGTCTATCATCTTCTTATTTGTTTCTTACTCATTTTATGTTTTCTGTGTTCCCCTTTTCCTCTTTTTTTTTTTTGGTCTTCTTTTGTATCAGTTATGAGTCTTTCTTGATTTAGTTAAAACTCTTTGTTTTGTTTTTTTAGGGGCTACTTTAGGATTCATATTATACATAAATTGTTACACTCTTCCTTCAAGTCACAATAAATCACTTCACGTTTAATATAGGAATATTAAATAGTATAGTTAAACTTCTACTCTTCCCAATGTTTGTCTATTGTTATTAATTTTTTGTTTTGAGAGAGAGCACAAGTGGGGGAGGGGTAGAGAGGCAGGGGACAGAGGATCTGAAGTGGGTCCTGCACTGACAGCAGTGAGCCCAACACAGGGTATGAACTCACAAACTCTAAGACCATGACCTGAGCCGAAGTCAGACACTCAGCCGAGCCACCCAGTTGTTCTTATTGTTATTAATATTTTAATCACATATATTACATTCCCCATATTGCATTATTATTACTTTTTGTTTAAACAAATATCTTTTAATATGATTTAAATAAGAATATATTTAATATGTACCTATATAGTCACTATTTCCAGTGCTCATATTTGTTTGTGCTGGTATCATATTCCTCTGATAAGGGCTTTATTAACATTTCTTAGAGTGGTGCATAGCTGCTTCTGATTAAGTACTCCACCTTTTATGTACCTGAAGAAAATACATTAATTTAATCCTTGTATTTTAAAAATACTTTTGCTAAGTATAGAAGTCTAGATTGGCAGTTTCCCACCACTCCTAGTTCCAGTACTTTACATATGTCATGTCTTTGTCTTTTTAGTTTCAATTTTAATTGTTTCTGACAGGAAATGTACTGTTGTTTTTGTTTTTGTTCAATTATATATAGTATATCTTCTTTTCTTGGCTACTTCACAGATTTTATCTTTATCACTTGATTTGAGTTATGTGATTGTGATGTACCATTTTCTTCACATTAATGTACTTGTTGTGTTTCTTGGATATGTGGGTTTAGAGTTTTATAGTTTCATCAAGTTTGGTAAAAATTTTAGTAATTATTTCTTGAATTTTTTTTCTTTTGTATATCCTTTCAAATTACATACATATTAAGCAGTCTGAATTGATCTGCTGTCCTCTGATACTATTTTCATAATTTATTCTTTTTGACTTTGTGTTTTATTTGGATAGTTTTTGTTGTTATAGTTTCATGTTAACTAATGTTTCCGCTCTTTGTGTAATCTTCTGTTAATCTCATCCAGTATATTTTTCTTTTCAATTATTGTACATTCAATCTTTAAAAGTTTTTTTTTTAAATATTTCCATATCTCTTCTTTGCTCTTAAAACATATACAAAGATGGGTTCTAGACATTGTATGTTTAACCTTACATTTGTTGGATATCCTGAATTCTTGTAAGTATTCTTGAGCTTTATTTGGGTTGTAGCTAAGTTATTATCCTTTTCTGGAAGTAAGAATATAGTAGAGCTTAGTCTGTGGCTCTTTTTTTCCCCTGTTACTGAGGCAGTACTTTGAATACTTGGAAATATTCTTCTGAATACCACTACTCTTCTGAATGCTCCCTGAATACCCAATGTCTGTAAATTATGAGGTTTTCCATTGTTGCTGGTGGAGGTACACACTAATCACAGCACCTTGTGAGAGCTACACATGGCTGTCTATACCCATTAGGTGGTTCTTTAGCACAGCATTAGGTACTTTCCTCAGATATATGAATTGATCAGTACTCACCTAAATACTCAAAAGGGACCATCTTCACACTTCAGGAGTATACCATACACCTCATTTCCTCCCAGTGTTCTGTTTTGTAAATTCTAGCCATCTTAATCTCTCTGGACTTTCAATTCTATCTTTTCAATTCAAGGATTCCACTGGGCTTTGTCTATGTTCTCTACATTTTGTCCTGGATGTTCTACTCTCTTTTTTTTTTTCTTAATTTTTTTTACATTTATTTATTTTTGATAGGTAGAGAGAGACAGAGCACAAGTGAGGGAGGGTTAGAGGGACAGGGAGACACAGAATCCAAAGCAGGCTCCAGGCTCAGAGCTGTCAGCACAGAGCCCCACACAGGGCCCGAACTCACAAACCGCAAGATCATGACCTGAGCCGAAGTCGGAAGCTTAACCGACTGAGCCACCCAGGCGCCCCGATATTCTACTCTGTATACAAGCTGGGACACATGCAGGATTCACATCATTCCTGCCCCCCCCCCATCGTTGATGATTCATTATTGCTTAGTATCTTGTGTCTTGAAAATCATTGTCTCATATATTTTGTCCATCTTTTGTTTATTTGTTTGTTTTTGTTTCACTTGAGAAGGTAATCTAGTCATCTGTTACCCATTTTGGACAGAAGAGTTAATCCTTTAAAAGGGTTTTTAGTAGCTATTAGGTAATTACAATACTCGATAACAGTTTTGTGCCTTTTCCAAATGCTCTTTCAAACACTTATCTAAAATGCGCATGTCCAAGTCACTGGTAAAAATCTGAATTTCAGTGAAAATCCTGCATCGACTTCCTAAGATATTCAATAGAAAAACCAAAAAAAATTAAAATAAAACCACTCTGATTAATGCATGTACTCAGGACATTCTACACTAAGACACATATGTTATACTAAATACAGTTTATAGTTTCTATAAACAAACTGGAAAAAAAACCAGACTTTTTTTGGTATTAATTTTATTCTTAAAAAGAGCATAGCCAGATATTGTTTTATCTAAAATTCTCCCTTACAGGCCTTTTTAGAATTAAGTCATGGAAATATTCTCTGTTCTCTTGATAATCACTGAAAAAATCTAATTGGATGACTGGGGTCTTTTGTTGAAACTTTCCCTCTTTATTTTGTATAGATTTGATAGACCACAAGGAAAATAAAGCCAAACTGTTTACCTTTATGGCAAACAGGGCTTTGAAAAAGTTGTTGGACTTATAACCTTGGTTGACTCTCTTACCAAAGGGAGTAGCTTCCAAATTGCAACAGCTCACAGTTCTCAAATAATCTTGCTTACTAATGCAGAAGAAAAGCTCAAGACCAAACATGTAATAGTTACTTACAACTCTTATTAATGCATCTTAGGCAAACTTCATCCAGATTTTCTGTTTCTCTTTCTTTCTCATAATGGACATTAAAGATATTAAGGTATGGGTCCATATTATGACAGTTTGAAGTTATTGTGATAGCTCTAGAAGGGAAAAAAATCAATTTTATTAAAAAAGAAAACAGGTCAGAAGTCCTTTCTAATTAAAAAAAAAGTGACAGTGAAATTTTCCTATGCTTGAATCTGTCTCATTTATTTTACATTTTCTAACACTTTTTCTCCTCTTTTTCTTTTGCATAAAACCTCTCTAAGGTTTATCATTCTAAGCTACTTTATATCACATCTCTTGAAGATTTTTTGAACCTTATTAACAGTATATTGTCACATATAATTATTGGGTAAATTTCTATCTCACCTATTCTGATTTTATTTTATTTTATTTTTTTCACCTATTCTGATTTTAAACACTTGCATATCATACTATGTTGGTAGAGCTGAGTCACAGGTTTGATGGTTGAAGCTGAGGTTAATCATACCTCTTGGTTTTCCCAAGATAATCTTAGTTAATATCTGTTATCCCAATGTAAATTGTACTGCTTTCAACTTTCAAGTTTTTTGACTTTAATGATATATGATATGTCAACCAGGTTTCACCAAATATGGAATCAAAAGTAATGCAGAAACCATGAGGATTAGAACAAAGCAGGAAATACAACATTCTGCAACTATCAAAATTTGGATGGGACACAGAAAAGCAAAAACCCCTGGATTTTGGAGCCAAAAAAAGATCCTGTCTTTTCCAAAATCTAATATCCTCTTCTTCATTGTCCTCCTAACTATCCTTCCCCTGCCTTTCCTCTTCCTTTCCTTTTACATACTTTAAAATTAATTTTATCAGTGTGTGAATATATTATAGTTCTAAGGAGGATAAAATTACTTTTCTTAACATTTATTCACTCTTCTTAAATTAAAATTTATAACACCACAAACTGGTCTCTCAATTATATCCTGAGTTAGTCTTTTGAATGATCTTAGCACTTAGTTCAAGTAAAACATCTATGCAGAACTTTAAGAAAGTGTTTGAAAAAGAAAAAAAATCAAAGGTGGTATTGATCACTAACATGCTGGCTTAATGGTAATATAGGCTCTTTGGATTACCTCATTGAGTATATGTACTTCTAATGAAGGTAAATAGAATCTTGATTGTATAGATTTAGAAATTCTAGAATTCCTATTTGAGAGACTTCTGAATATGAAATATATAATTACATATATGATATTAAACTGTAATGCACTTGTCATTTCAAGAGTCACGAGCAAATAAAATATGGTAACATATAAAAACAAATGTGTTTTAGAAAGATAAGTTTTATTTCTGTTTTCCTGGAGTTGTCTGTTAGCAGTCTTAAAGAAAATGTCGTTATATATTGTTCACAACAGTACCATTTTGGGGAGTTGAAAGAAATGAATGATTTAAAAACAAATCCCTTATATTTTATATTGGTTTGCACCTGTTTAAAAGTGATATTCCGCCTAATGCCTTGGAAAAACAAGTTAGCAGGAATGTAATTTAAATAAATGAATACAAAATGTAAGTATTTAATTTAAAAAACCGAAATTGCAGCTTTTGGTTTTTCTTTTCTCTTTTCTTTGTGCCTAACCTGCAAAGACCCCTGTGGTTTAAATAACCAGTATGTGTACACTAATAAAAATCCCATTAAATTAAATGGCCAGTAGGCATGTAGAATGTCCTGTTGCAATTTCAGAAGACAGTTACCAGACACCCTGCTATGAACATTTTACTTTATCAGGGTTAAGAAAAACATTCCTAAAATCTATGTATTTTTATTTTAAAAGTTTAGAGGATACTGAAAATGGTGGTTTTGTAATTTTTTTTCTTTTCATAAAATGGTCGGGTGGATTCCACATCAGCCACTATGTAGAATACCCTATAGCAAATGTATATAATCAACACAATCGGTCAGTAATTTTCATTCCCTCAACTATTATTTCTTTTTTTCCCATTTGTGAGCAATAACAGTGGCAATTGAGTGTTTGCTGTATTATAGGAAAGTGTTTACAGTACATACTGTACCTGTGTTCTGACAGAAATAATTTCGGAAATATAGAACTATTTTTTAGCAAATGTTCTCTGCCTTACTTTAACACTCTTAAAATATGCACATGAGTTCACATTGTGTAAAGGTGGAATTTCTTCTAACTGTTCAAGCACTTCCAATAATGATCTAAATGTAGTTAGTGATTGGGGCGCCTGGGTGGCTCGATCGGTTGAGCATCCGACCTCGGCTCAGGTCATGTTCTCACAGTTCATGGATTAGAGCCCTGGGTCAGGCTCTGTGCTGACAGCTCAGAGCCTGACGCCTGCTTCGGATTCTGTCTTCCTCTCTCTGCCTTTCCCCTGCTTGCTCTCTGTCTCTCTCACAAAATAAATAAACATTACAAGGTTAAAAAAAATTAAATATAGGTAGTGATTAATTGAAGTAAGTGTGGAATTTTCAATAGAGGAAGAGATTGGAGTTGTATGGGGGTTGGAAAACCAACTGGAGAGAAAGGAAATAATGGGAAACAGGCAGAAATTCTCTGGTGGAAAAGGAAAACCACAGAAAGAAAGAAACAAAAGTCACCTATAAAATCAGAGAATCAAATTTCCTTTCTAATTGGCAAAGGGGGGGGGGGAGAGACAGAGACAAAGGGGGAGAAAAGTAAGGATTTTGCATCATTTAGGATAAACAAGCAGAAAGTATGTTTTGGTCTCTATGTTCCCAGAAGACAAGAAGCAAAGTGTAATACAGATTAAGCATTCTGGAGAGTATAAAACAGATGTTAGAAATGGCAGCTCAGCTGTATTGAATAGACAGGGTACTCATGCTAACTGTAAAAACCTTGCAGGTTATATGTTGGGGTCAGAAGTAGATGGGAAATATTTATTATTTAGTAAAGGACTATTAGCACAGACACCAGTCTCAGGGCAGTAGAGAGGCCCTGGAGGCTGAAGAGAAACCATTGCCCTTAGAAGACTCAAATGCCATCCTGGGGAATGGAAAGTTTTTTATACTTAAAGGCAAAGAAGATGGATTTATGGACTAAGATAATTCAATAAGTCTTAATATTCAGATTAAATCTTCACAGGATAATTAGTATGTGATATAATGGTTTAAAATCAAACCTCTTAAAGAAATTCTATGTGCAAAGATAATTCATTGTATTTCTGGTATTTTCACCAATACTATTAAAAAAGGAAGATTTTTCAACTGAGTAGTAACCAGTGAAATATTATCTCAGGGAATTTATGTGGAACTATATAAATGAGGTTTTACAGGTATACATAAAATAAGGCTTTGTTGAATGAGTCATCTGGGTCATGAACCAATCAGCAATCAAGAAAATGGAAACTATGTAAGACATGCCATTAGCCTTTGGATTTGGGTTTTAAAGATAGTGTTCTCTTCCACTGAGATACAGATTAGAATGGTCACCTAAAACTCCCAAATGCCATCTAGATGTCCTTCTTTATTTCCTCCCTTATGAGAGGGGTATTTTATTTTATTTTATTTTATTTATTTTATTGAAATATTTTTTTACATTTGCCATTGTGTAAATTTGAGGTGTACAACATGTTGATTTGACACATTTATGTACTGCAATATGATGACCTATAGCAAAATTAGCAACTCTATCATGTCACATAATTGTCATTTCTCTTTAGTGGTTGGAATAATTAAGATCTAGCCTCTTTGCAAGTTTAATGATTATAACACAATATTGTTGTCCATATTCACTACTGTACATTAGATCTTAGGACTTATTTAGTACTACTTGCAAATTTTTGTCCTTAAAAAACGTGTATCCTATCCACCACCAGCTCCACCACCACTACATCCCTGGTAAACACCATTTACTCTCTGTTTTTACCAGTTTGGCTTTTTTTATATTCCACATATAAAATACATCATACAGTGTTTTTCTTTCTCTGACTTATCTCACTTAGCATAATGCCTTCAAGGTACATCCATGTGGCTGCAAATGGCAGGATGTTCTTTCTCATGGCTGTATAATATTCTGCATCTTCTTTATCCATTAATCCATTCATGGGCATTTTAGATTGTTTATGTCTTGACTATTGTGAATAATGCTGCAATGAACAGGGTGGTGCAAATATCTCTTAGAGAGGCTGATTGCTATTTCTTTCGGGTGTAGAGCCAGAAGTAGGCTAGTAGGATGGCAATTTTATTTTTAGCTTTTTAAGTAACTTTATAGTGGTTTTCACAATAGCTGTAACAATTTCAATTCCCACCAAGTGTTCCCTTTCACCACATCTTCATCAACACTTGTTATACTTTGTCTTTCTCATAAGACCCATTCTAACTGGTGTGAGGCAATACTAATTTTGAATTTATTAAATATTTGTTGAGTTTCTAATGTGTATCGACTCATATTAGGGCTAGCTGTCAGTTATAAAGTGAACAAAACAGACATGTTTCCTCACAATACGTACAAGCTGAGGATATTGAGAGAATAAGTACTTAAAATAAATATTAAGCAATTGGCAGTACAGGGCACATTTTCTACTAAGTACGACTGCAATGGTTATATAATTGCGATTGAATTTTCTTCTTTAAAAATAAAAACAGGGACACATGGGTGGCTCAATTGCTTGAGCATCAGACTCTTGATATCAGTTCCGGTTGTGGTCTGGCAGTAGTGAGATTGAGCCCCATATTTGGCTCTGCGCTGACAGCATGGGGCCTGCTTGGGATTCTCTGTCTCTCCCACTCAGGTGCATACTCTCCCTCTCTCAAAATAAATAAATAAACGTTTAAAAATAAATAAAAATAAAAATATAAACAAAAACATCTGAAATCTTAAGTGTGCCAGTGAAAATACTGATCTAGTAACTTAAAGTCAGAAAACCACAAAACCTACTTATGGATTTCAGGTATATTCCAGTTGCATAATCTGTGCGTGAGACCCAAATCTAGTAGGTATACTATCACTAATTTACAGTATGGCCTTAGGCAAGAAGCGTAGCATCTATTGCCTCTGTTTCATTATTTTGAAAATGAAATTTAAAAATTCCTGAAAACAACCTTATCAACTTGATGGGAGAAAATTAAACTCTGTTGTTGTGTTGCTATATCTAGGGGGAATAAGTACAGTGGGCATGAAGAAACTAGCTAGTGAGTTTGCACTAGGTAAGAGAGGAGGGCCCAGCCAGTTACAGATGGATATCCCTATGTGACGGAGAGCTACTTCTCCAGTCCTACCTAATGCTGGCTGAACTGCAGTCCGTTGTTCTTCCAAAGGTTGGATTTACCTCGGAAACCTCACTCACACCTCCACTTTACACTTCCATAATTAGTTTCCTCATTTACTTCACCCCACAGAATACGTTTTTGAATGTCTGACCCTCATCTGCTTCTTTGCCATCAGCTCCTGATTACCTTTGTCCTAGAGGGTCAGAAGTCAAGATGGAGTCATTCTCTTTGGTACGGTACTTCATATGGTCCTTACATAGCTAGAAAAATATTAATACTAAAGTGTCTCCATGTCTTCTTAGAATATTAATGTAAAAAGGAAGAAACTGTGTAAATGCATATGGCATTTGCCTTTAGAGAAATACAGTCAATCAAGTATCATGACCACACTCTTCTTTAGAAGAATTGAGAACATGTTGTGTGAAAAGATGTCATTATATTCAAAATAGTAATAATTATCTACATCCTATGCTATATTTTTATTGGATTCATGAGATTCACAAGGCATATGTTATTTTTAATACTTTCAAGCACAGACAGTTATAAGACACTAGGGAACATGTCACACATAGACTTTGTTAAGAGACTCTCGAATAGAGGGGTGGGTATGACTCCCATAGAATAGTGAGTCCAGAAATCTGAGTTTTTGCAATTAGTCTTACCATCCATAAGCCAAGCAGTCGGGACTTGCATAGGTCACTAAATTCTTTGAGCTGCCATTTCCTTAATAGAAATACGTGACGATGTTGAGTTATATTAAAACCAAAATCTCTACAGTTCTGCAGTTGTCACTATCCCCATGCTATTGTGTAAATCTTTTCTTGGCTTTCACTGGTTTTACATATCAAAGCTAGACAGAGAGCTAGCAAGAGAAATTTCTGTTTGCACTGTGATTCAAAGCATGTTAGGAACTTCCAAGGAAGCTAATTTGCTCTCTAGAGACCTATCAATAAAGCAAATGGATGCTTCTTACTGATCAGGCATATAAATTAATTAAAGATGATTGACCCTGTTTTAGGTAGATGGGATAAATGAGCTGTTTTAAGCTAACACTCATGCCAGAAGTTACAGAGCCAGTTTCACACTTTGACAATAGTGGAAGTCGCTCTACCAACCTTTTAATTTAACTTTGAATAGAGTTAACTTTTAATATTTAACTTTTAATAGAGTTGATAATAAATGCTTATATAGAAGACTGATCAATAGGTATTTTTCTTCTTTTCATTTAATTATAGATATTTATATAATTTCTGAAATGCATCTTGTGAAGAAATAGGTTTTGCAACTCTTATTACTTTTAAATTAAGATTGCAAATTTTGTTTATTAAAACTAGCTCGTAAAAGACAGGGTAACTTGCTAAAGTCTATCCTGTAGCCATGCATGATAGAGTTAAATTGGTGATCTGTGTGCTGTAACTGAATGCACTGTTACCATCTGGTGGGTGCAGTCCAAATCACAGGTGTAAGATCTGTCACAGGAAAAAAATAAAAGCTTTTTGAACATCTTTTTTTTCAATTGTATGTAGCCCTGAAGACCAGAAGGATATAAATGCACAGCTTGGGGTTTTTGAGGTTATTTTAAAGCATCCCACCAGAAGTATTTTAACTTCTGTCTTAAAAATAATGTAAATATTGCATTAGAAGCCCTTCCTACTCTAAGTATGATTTTAGATCTGCAGCATCATGTGGGAGCTTGTTAGAAATACAAATCTCAAGAGTATTGACTCCTGATCTGTATTTTAATAAGATCTTGAGGTAATTTGTATGCTCATCAAATCTGTAAAGTACTGGTAAACACTATAATTATCTTCGCTTTTAAAATACATGTAATGTTTTAATGACTAAACTTCCAATCAAATAACGCTCTAAGAAGATCCCCCATCTTTAGCCTGTGATTTTTGAATCTTCCCCCTACCGCTTCAGTTCCTCAGCCCCTACCACACATCCAGTGAGATGAGGTACAGTTGGAAAATCATAGCTAAAAGATGGAGTGGCAGGACTTTGGTAGGGTCACTTCGGGTTCTCTCCTTTAACAGACCTGACCTTATCTCCTTTCTTCTCCCCATCAAATTTGCCTACTCAATTCCAGGACCCATGAAAAAAGCATGGTTCCTGCGTCAGAGCCTTTGCATCTGTATTCCTCTGTCTGAATGTTCTTCCTTCAAGATACACACATAGCAAACTCCCTCATTTACATCAGTTCCCTTCTAAAATATGACTCAGCCATAGAGATATGATGAATCCTGCATCTCAGCACCTATCTCACTCTGTTCAAAGTTCCTGTGGACCAAGAAGTGAAATTCACTCATCTTTGATCTTTATCAGTGCTTGCCATAGAGCAGATGGGTAACTATTCCTTGCCATAATGAGAAGAATTAGCACCATAATGATGAGAGTCAGCAACTTGTGATATGAGATAACACTGAAGGAATCTGAATTGTTCTCAGGAACAAGAGAATTCTCAGGAAAAGAGAATCTTTGCAAATGGTGATTTGTAAATGGTGAAGCTCTTTCCAGTACATGATCTAGTGTAGAAAGATCATTCAGTCAAATTTCAGTTCAGGACCAGAAGCACATTAAATTACTTTCATTACGTGCCCCACCATATTATTATATTTCGCGAGAAAAGTTTTAGGGCTGATAGGATAAATCCATCTTTACGAATTTGAAATATTATCTTTTACCCAGTGCCTGGGTGGCTCAGTTAGTTATGCATCTGACTTCGGCTCAGGTCAAGATCTCATGGTTTGTGGGTTTGAGCCCCGTCTTGGACTCTATGCTGACAGCTCAGAGCCTGGAGCCTGCGAGGGAGTCTGGGTGTGTGTGTGTCTCTCTCTCTGCCCTTCTCCGCTCGTGCTCTCTCTGTCTTGAAAATAAAGAAAACGTTTAAAAAAAAGAAATTAAAAAATGTTGTAATATGCAAAAACAACAAAAAGAATGCAAGCAAAGGTATAAGAAAACATGTTATAGAGGAATGCCAGAAATATTATCATAATTTTCTGTTTTGCTGGCATTTATATTTTCAAATGTACAATTTATTATAATTTGTTTCTATGTCCTAATTAAATATTCAATGAAGTTTATACTTCATTTTCTATTCATAATTTTTCATCATTTCTTTAAGGAGGGATCTCCAAATTATTTGAGGCTTTTCAAAACTTGGATCCACTCCTTTATACTAAATGGATACTGACAGGACTAGTCTCTTCAGGGATAAGTGACAAGCTCATGAAAAATCTTTTCACAAAGAATATATACAATAAAAATATACAACTACTAAATACAAATACAATTCATCTTTCCACCAGAGGCAAAATAAAGTGTGTGTGTGTGTGTGTGTGTGTGTGTGTGTGTCCTTAGAACAATTCAATCAAGTTTTGATCTTTCTTTGGCTCCTATTTTCCTACATGTGCTTCCCTTCTGATTCATGTGGCTTAGTGGAACTCCTAATAACTTTCACTGTAACACAACCATTGTAGAAACTGAATTCACCTTAATATGGACATATCCACAGATCCATTCAAGGGAAGTAGCAGAGAAAAGAAACAGTAAGGACTATTGTACAATACAAATTTATCTGGTCACATAATTTCCCTAAGAAAGAAACAAAGGTAATGACTTTTAGCAGTTGTGTATGCCTATATAGAGAAAAAGTAAGTCAATTAAAGCTATCACCAGGGATAATGCCATCCACCTTTTCTTGAACCTCATTCTACCTACCACCTCTTCAGTCTCTCATTTCCACTGTATCAGCACAAAGTCTTGTTAAAGTGATACTATCAGAAATTGTTTTGCTTATCTTCTTTTCCTAAGCAGAAGGAATTCTACAAAGCCTCATAGACAGTCATATACTAGTAAACTGCCTAGTCTTGATTGTTAGCATTCAACAGTTTTTCTATGGTTTAACTATTTTTACTGTGGCCAATTTCAGGCTATCAAGGATGTCACTAAACACAAAGTTGGAAGAGATGTGGGCCTTGGGTTCTCATAAGCCAATAGGAACTGGCTCTAGCACATTATAGGTAAACTTCGGATTAACCTTGAATAAACCAGGTAGCTGGAAGCTCTTTTACAATATTGTTTATGACACTTGCTTTACACTTTCAAATAATTATGCACACAGTCTGGAAGAACATGTTTTAGATGGGTTTCTATCTTCATTGTCTGCTAGTCAACAGCTTGTTCACACTTCTGTAGTGCCACTCTCTCAAATAAAGTGAGTTGAAAGAAAGCTTTACATCATCAATTACAAATCAATAAGCATATTTTCTAATATACCAGATTATACATCTTGACTGACACTGTGTTCTATATATATAGATGAACAGACATATCCATTCAATTGTATTTGGTTGAAAACTATGTCCCTATGTTTTCTTTTACTCCTTTTTTCTTATTTGGAGCCAGATGATCTATGTTTGGTGTAATAAGAATTGCAAATGTCCTTCAGAGGAAAAGTCATTTTTATTTAGTAAATAGAAAGCATGAATAATGAACAATACAGAAAATTGTAAAATAATTAGGAAGTGGTTCAGAGGTGCTCATTTACAACTGAGGAAATTAAAAATGCAAATTCATTATTATCATAAAGGTAGTTAACAGACAAATGAGTAAAAAAGAGCCTTCCTTCTAATCCATCATTGTTTAAAAGACACCTGCGAGTTCTAACTGAAAAAGACAAGACAGAGAAATGCAGATGGTCACATTTTGTATTATATCCATCACATTTTTTATACTCTAATTAGAGGGGGATTCATTCTCCATAAGAAGATACTGCTTATTTGAATATTTGAATAAAAGCCAGTTGATACAGAATTCAAAATACTGGCTGTGTTTTTTGTCTCTGTGATGGGAGAGATGCAATATTTATTTTCTTTGACCCAAGGAAACTGCTGGCAGTCTGCCCCCAAAATCTATATTTGGACTGTGAAAATTAAATGAATTTAAATTTCCTCTGTTCCAAGGCTGAGTTTATTGGTACTGAGTTATAGTATGATTTTACAAGATGTAAACCTACAAGCCAAATATTTGCAGTATTAGATTATTTTGTCTAAAATTAGATGTTACTTAAATAGATTATTGTGAGATTTATTTTTTATTGTTTTCTTAAACACATGATTACTTCAGTATAATCATCCTAAGAGTAAGATCTGGTTTAATTTTTATTTTCTTTTTTTTTTAATTTTTTTTCAACGTTTATTTATTTTTGGGACAGAGAGAGACAGAGCATGAACGGGGGAGGGGCAGAGAGAGAGGGAGACACAGAATAGGAAACAGGCTCCAGGCTCTGAGCCATCAGCCCAGAGCCGGACACGGGGCTCGAACTCACGGACCGCGAGATCGTGACCTGGCTGAAGTCGGACGCTTAACGACTGCGCCACCCAGGCACCCCTAATTTTTATTTTCAATAAATATACAATATCATGTTTATGGTGACTGGACTCATAAGCATTTTTCATTTGTTTTTATTTTTAAAGTTTGAATATGCAAAGAACAATATAAATATCATATCAGAGAAGTATAGGAAACATCCAAATGTAAAAGTGGGGCAGAATATGTGCACATACATTTAAAGACTATTAAGATTTGAAAGAGTGGGGGCGCCTGGGTGGCGCAGTCAGTTAAGCGTCCGACTTCAGCCAGGTCACGATCTCACTGTCCGTGAGTTCGAGCCCTGCGTCGGGCTCTGGGCTGATGGCTCAGAGCCTGGAGCCTGTTTCCGATTCTGTGTCTCCCTCTCTCTCTGCCCCTCCCCCGTTCATGCTCTGTCTCTCTCTGTCCCAAAAATAAATAAACGTTGAAAAAAAAATTAAAAAAAAAAAGATTTGAAAGAGTGGATATCTATGCAGTTGGAGATGAATAATGACAATTATACTTGTCTAACAGCAAAAACTCAGCCATTTTTAAAACTTACCCTTTTCCCCCAGTCCAGTCTCCTTTTGGAATCAAACAGAAGGTAAGGAAACATTATGCGATGACTTCATATAGTCTGATAAATACAACCCATACTCTTCCTCCTCCTCTCTTCACATGTGCTGTTTATTTGATCTCTTCCATTTCTCTTTTCAGGACACAGGAAATAGAAATCTGATCACTTATGCTTAACACACTAAAAACAGTGACTTTATGCAGATTGCTTTGTACCACAGAGCCTAGTTCAGTTCTGGGCAAACTTAATAAATTGCTGCTCAACTGAATTGTAGTGTCACACATACAAGAGCCAGTTTACTGGTGGGCTTTTAGACTCCTGTTTGGTTCTTTGGCATATTGTAATAAAATAGTAGAACTTCCACTCGCCTAAACCAACTAAATAGAAGAAGGAATGATTGTGGCCAACTAATAAAAAATGTTTAATATCATACTCATCATAGGCTCAACCGTGGTGTTGTCATTAAGACTTCTTAGAATTATCATTAGACCTGTTAAGGCATCCTTAATTAAGATGGATTTTTAGTATCAGAAAGTGATGTACATTAAACTAAATAAAAAAATAGTTTTACAGGATCATTGGCAAGCAACAAAAACTCTTCATTTGGAAGGTGTGTCTTCAGCTTGCTAGCTAGCCAAAAGACAGATTGAAGACTACATTATATTATTTCAATGAAGATTTAATATACTGAAATTCCTGCTAGTCTGATAAAGTCTGTTCTAAGTTATGCACAGAGAAACTTATCACACATAAGCTACTTTTATTTATTTATTTATTTATTTATTTATTTATTTTTTAATGTTTATTTATTTTTAAGAGAGGGAGAGAAGGAGATAGAACATGAGCAGAGGAGAGACAGAGAGAGAGGGAGGCACAGAATCCGAAGCAGGCTCCAGGCTCTGAGCGGTCAGCACAGAGCCTGATGTGGGGCTTGAACTCACGAGATGTGAGATCATGACCTGAGCTGAAGTCAGACGCTCAACCGACTGAGCCACCCAGGTGCCCCTAAGCTACCTTTAAATAAACTTAAAATATCACTTAGTGTGTATTGTGGCATGTAATAGAGATGTGGCTCATATACTTAGTGTGAGGTGGTACCTTAAAAACTGAATTTAGCTACAAGGGCTGGGCTCCAAGATTCTCCTCAGGTTATTCTACTAGTCCATTCAGCAAGAACTGGTGTTTCTGTTTTTGAGTCCTGTAACTCCTAGGTACCTTGCAATTATCTTTTTAGGGTAGTGAAACCCACCTCTCAAAGCTTCATCAGCTTTTCCCCAGACTTAACCCCTGACTTTCTACACTCCTTTGCAAGGGCAGCCATCTGCCTTCCCACACTATACATCACTACTGCCTCATCTTTCCACAGGGATTCGCTTACTCCTTGAAATCCATTTTTCTTTTATCTGTGTGGAATTTCACCATTCAATTGAAATGTGTGTGTGTATATATATTCCATATACTATATTCGTGAATAAATCTTATTAGAAAGTGATAAGAAATGAGGTTACAAAGTTTAATATAAAAATCATCATAGACAAAATTGAAAAGGCAGGTATAATATTAACTGATATAAAGCAATAGGCCCGATTATATGGAACATTCCTACTGAACTTTCAAGTGATAAATGATTTATAAGTAGTTTCCATTGCACCAAATTTTAGAAAGTGCTCTAATTTTAATATTGCCAACAAAATGTTGGCATGTTTTACATTCTAGAAAGAAAAAAATATACTATCACCGGTATCACTGCGCCAAACAAAATTGTTATATCAAGTAAAAACACTGAAGTAGCTATTTTAGAGCACACTGGATATCAGAACCATAGAGCTGGTGATCTTCAAAAGCAAAAAGAATTTTATATGTGGTAATATTGTTGCATAAATTTGAAATCAGGAAGAATATGCTTAACTAAATTACTAATCATTTCCTCGTTTTAATGAATAAGACATCAGACACCAGAATCAGTTTGTTAACTTCAGAAAATATCTATAATCAAGATTATTAAGTCTGTATGTAAAAGGAAACAAGGTAGAGATTAAATTATATTTGATGTTTAATACTTATTATACTTCAATTCATCTTCCACAACCCTGGAAGATGTTTGGCTTTAACTTGACACAAAATTGTCTATAGAATACTTTTCAGGGGCACTGGGGTGGCTCAGTAGTTTAAGCATCTGACTCTTGGTTTTGGCTCAGGCCATGATCTCACATTTGGTGGGTTCGAGCCCAGCATCGGGCTCTGTGCTGAGCCTGCTTAGGATTCTCTCTCTCCTCTCCATCTGCCCCTCCCCCGCTCACTGTCTCTGTTTCTCTCAAAATGAATAAATTAAAAAAATAATAATAATCTTCAGATTTCTTCTCTTTGTGTATCCTCACAGTCTTCCCCAAGGTTTCATTGCATATTCCACATAAGCACAATCTGTCTGTATGCAACTTTTTTTAGTATTTTTTTTCTACTTTAGTTGTTTTTCAATGTTTATTGTCAAACATTTTAGAATTCCAATACTTTCTTAAATTTAAACATTACAGTTCTGGGTCTTTTTGACATAATGAAAGTATTTCCTGCTTACTTAAAGCCCTCTATTTTCCTATCTCCTATGCAGTCAGTACAGAGTGTAGGATTGATCAATCTTAAATGCCTGTTTTATTAAGTTAATTCACTAATTGATAATTTCAAGTCTTCCTTACACCCTAGTCACTATAAAATCAAGAACAAAAGGTAAGATATAAAATTCTAAAGTGAAAAAATAAACTTTCTAAGGGATTATGAGACTATTATAAGCAACGAAGCCATAAATTAAAAATTTAAATTTATATGAAAAAAATTCTGAGAAAAATATAATTTAAGAATTCAAGAAACAGTAGAAGCTGTATAGTCCTGGAGACTTTTAAAAAATGTAGCAGTAGTTAAATATATATATTTCCACAAGCGTTCAAACCAACATGATTTCTGCAATGAATTCTCAATTTGAAAGAACAAATAATTCCAATGTTATGTAAACAATTTCAGATAAGAGAAAAAATAAGACCATGCTTCTCATCTTTCTTTACCTTGACTTCAAACTCTGAAAAGAACAATATAAAAAGCTATTCTCACAAGGAACATGGAGAGCAACCCGCCTCCCTTCACCAAAATTAAAACAAAATGAATCACCTGACATACCAAAAGGATTACAAAGATAATGCATCATGACCAGTAAGACTGAAAAAATATTAGAAAATCCATTTCTTCACAATCACAAAATAAAGGACAATAACTACCTGAACATCTAAATAGATGCAGAATATGTCTTTGATAATATACAACATGTATTCATGATTTAAACAAAGTGCAACTCTTAGAAAAATGGTAAAAATATATTTGTTAAAACCAGATTGAAAGAGGGGAAATAAAAGATATTTATCATAGTTAATGGTGAAACACAAAACTTTTTCTTTGAGAGTAGAAATAAGGAAGTAATGACCACTATCACTATTTCTATTCAACATTAGTACTAAAAAAATTCTAGCCAGCACTGTAAGGCAAGAAAAACAGGTAAAAAAAAAATAATAATAGTAACAAAAATAATAAACATCAGAAAGGAGGAAACAAAAATATCACTGTTCAAGGAGACCATCATTACTTGGATAAAAATCAAGAGACTATACAAATGAATTAGAGAATTTATGTCAGAAATTAAATTAATATTCGACAGAACCAGTAGCATTTTGTCATCTTTCAACAAATAATTAGAACCTGAAGTTTTAAAAAGAATACTATTTATATTGGCATCTTATATATGGAATTGTTGGACATTGGATATGTGGCACAGGGGGCACTTCAGATGAGTGGGGAAAATATATAATTTTCCAAAAATGTTTCTGAGATGATTAGCTATTTATTTGAAAATAATAACAAAATAACATGAAAAAAGAAGAAAGAAAGAAGCAAGGAAGGAAGGGAAAAGGAAAGGGAAGAAAATCATAAAACCCTAAAACAGTTGACTCCAAATATCACACAGAAAAACAAAAATCAATCTTCAATGGTTTAAAAACCAAATTGTGAAAGGCAAATTATAAAGCTTCTTTTGTAGCTGAGAATATCATTCTTCCAACCACTTTCTTCAGACCTTATCATGTTGGAAGATTTCTGCCAACTTCCAACTGCAGGTTGGAAGGTCCCTTTCCAAAAACCATGTAAGGCAATAGCTCTTGTGCACTTGTGACAGGCTGGAAGTGTTGGAAAATTGACAGCTCCAAGGATCGGCCTGTACCCAATTACTCTCAGGAGTTGGGACATAAATACCCAGGCTTCCTCTCTCCTTGGATAGAATAATTCAGGGGGGTGTGTTTTGCACCATATCCTGTCAAGATTAAGCACTTGTCCCACCATGGAAGCTGGCTTAATAGTGTGCATATTATTGGCTTCTTTCTCTCTTCTGTATTACTTCTCCACTCTCCTACTGATATACTCTGCATCTCCCGAGTAAGCTGCTTGCGCTCGAATCCCTGCCTCATGATCTTTTGGCGGAATCTGAACTAAGATGCTTGATGTTACCAGAGTTCCCAGGAAGCAGATACTCAGGATGAAATTCTGGAATTGGATAATTCCCCAGCAGGTGGCAACAAAGATCTGATTGCTTGAGATAAGTGGAATGGTGGATAACTTCTTGGATGCTGTAGCATCATTATGACTAAGACTTGACCACATGTGGTAAATTGGAAAGGGATACAAGTAGAAGGGCATGAAATGGCTTATGTAGTCTCTGTAGCATTTTAGAGGTATGATGGCAGTGATAGCTATAAGTCGATGAAGCTGAGAAGTTGTAAAGTGCCCTTTTTGTGGTCAGGAAAGAAAATGGCATACATAAATCAGCTGATCACCAACTCAGAGCACGGTGTGAAATCCAGGGCTCCTCAATTAATTACGTGTAAAGGATTCTGATCTTCTTGCAACTGGAGGTCAGTAATTGACTGTGAGAGTAACCAAATTTCCAGGAAGGGTTATTTCACTGCCCCAACAGATTTCTATGCTAGGGTCAGGACCACTGACTCCTAGATATAGATACATGAGTGAATATGCTGGAGAATTTTGAAAATCCAGAGACCCTTTGGATGCTCAAATTTGACTTTTCATCTCCCTGACAGAAGATAATAGCCTCCCTTACCTGAAAAACATTCACAGATTACTGCAGGTAAATTCCCTGCCAAATGATACTTTCACTCCTTAAGATTTCTTTCCATCTAATCTCTTTATTGGCTTTTAAACAAATAAGAGTTTCAATCTGGCCAAGCTGGAAAAGTACTATCCTTATTTTAGAAAGAGAAGTATTAATAACCAAAAGATCTCTTGGATCTGTCTAAAATGTATCAACACATTAGTGAACATGCTTGGAAATGGATCTTGAGGCTGGTGAGTGGGAAGGATGGGTTGCAAAACATATGGCAAAGTTTATTATATATACAAGAACACTCTGGTTTCTTGAGGTTTAATAACCCTGTGAGATCACCAACAGTTTAAAAGAATGACAAATCCATATGAACCAAAAGAGATTGAAGCCTAAGTTACATTGATGAATAAAATTAGAAAATTATAGAGTTATATGCATAGCAATTGTGTGTATACACAGTATGCACAAAGCACCTAAAATATTATTTTTCTCTTGCATTTATATCAACAAAGAAGAATGCCACCTTATCTATAAAGTTTTGTTTTTTCACAACAAGAATATATTCAGAAAAAAAAATTTGTGTGAGTTTAAGGTGATCGTATAAATGTTAAAAATGTTCTCAAGAGGGAAACGAGGAGGAGATGGAATAACATATTGTTGCATTTCACTTGTCCTTCTGTAATATTTGTCCATTTTTTTTTTGAGACAGAGAGAGAATAAGTGTATGCACACAAGGGGGGGAGGAGCAGAGAGAAAGGAAGAGAGAGAATCTTAAGCAGGCTCCATGCTCAGTGCAGAGACTGACATGGGGCTCAATCTCACAACTGAGAGATCATGACCTTAACCGAAATCAAGAGTCTGAGTCTTGGACTGAGCCACCCAGGCACCCATTGCTCATTTTTTTTTTTTTTTGTAGCTGTAAACATGTATCCATTTGGTACAATTCTTTTACATATATTGAAACAAACCAATAAGATAAACCTTTAAAAAAAGATAAAAAATTTAAATATTTAAAATCCTAATTCGTGAAAAATAATGAAAAGTAAGAAAGTCATAAAAAATAGTTTACTATAGGTAAAATAACTGAGGATAAGCATTGTTTTAGTTTAAAATTAAAATTAAACTTTAGATATTATAATTACTAAATTAACCTAATTTTTGTAACTGTGAGACTGTGATAATAAGGATTAATCACAATTAATCTAATTAATCTAAAATAGATTAATCATAATCTAAATTTTTCTAAATTTTTTTAAGTTTATTTATTTTTGGAAGATAGAGACAGAGCACGAGGAGGGGAAGGGCAGAGAGAGAGAGGAAGACACAGAATCCAAAGCAGGCTCCATGCTTCAGGACAGAGCCCGACACCAGGGCTCAAACCCACGAACTGTGAGATCATGACCTGAGCCAAAGTCAGAGGCTCAACTGACTGAGCCACCCAGGCGCCCCAAGAATTCATATTTCTAAGTACACTTTTCTCTACAATTATTTAGCTTTCAATTTGTATATATTTATATAGAGATAGATGGAATAATATCTGCCAATTGTGAAAGATGGCTGTTTCCCAGTATGAGATATTAGGTAATTTGTTCTTTTCATTTTCATATTTTTATAACAAATCAGTCATTCTATATGGAGCATATGTTTTTAAAAAATTAAAGAAAATATTGTAAAAGCATATTTTATAAATGTCTATGTATCAAAGATATTTAAAGACATTTTAGTTGGCATGATAAGTAATATGATCTCATACAAATAGCCAATATTTCCTGTGAAAAGTACCATAGAATTATGTCCCTTAAATTAAAAAAAAAAAATTACTGGCCACTATTACTTAACATTGATATGGAAGTTCTAACAAATTTAATAATACCATGTAAAAGAAATAACATTTTTTAAAAACAGACAAAAATTGAGTTTCTTACAAGTTATAATTTTATGCCTTCTAAAATCAACTAAATTATTTTTTTTTTCAACGTTTATTTATTTTTGGGACAGAGAGAGACAGAGCATGAACGGGGGAGGGGCAGAGAGAGAAGGAGACACAGAATCGGAAACAGGCTCCAGGCTCTGAGCCATCAGCCCAGAGCCTGACGCGGGGCTCGAACTCACGGACTGTGAGATCGTGACCTGGCTGAAGTCGGACGCTTAACCGACTGCGCCACCCAGGCGCCCCTTCAACTAAATTATTTTTAAAAAGTTTAAATAAGAAAAGTTATTTAATAAAATAATAACATGCAAATGTAGGGCAATCCATCTTAGAATCACACAGATTTTTGGAAAGTCTTACTTGAACAAGGTCTGATTTTCTGTCCAAAGCATTTACCAATTTAGGGAATGGCATAGAGTCCTTGGCCAAAGAGCAAAACTCAAGACTGAATCTGTCACAGTTTTCAGCATTCAGAAGATAGAGAACCAGCAGCCTCTCAATCAATGCAAGCCACACACTGGGAGAAGAAATTTGCAATACCTGTGTTTGACAAATATCTCAATGCTGACTAAGGAATCCCTAAAAAATAAGAAAAAAAAAACATGGAAAAGACAATATATCCACCTTTTAAAGATAAGTGAAAGGCTTTATCAGGCAGTTCACAAAGAAGATATCCGAATGGCTATTGAATATATGAAAGGGTGCTCAACATGATTTATTTTCAGGGAAAAGCAAATTCAAATGGTTATACCACCAGTGTACCACGCCAGTATGGCAGATGGTCAGCAGTGCTAGTTAGGAGGGCAAACAATTGGACTTCTCATACACTGCTGGAGGGATTGTAAACTCTTTGTACAGCACCTGGGAAAACAATGGGACAACGGGGCATATGACAAAACATATGCCTACCTTATGAATTAGCATTCCACTCTTGGGCATTTCAAAACAGAAAGAATGCTTCTGACTGCCAAAAAACTTATAAAAAAGAATGTTTTAGGCAATTTTATTTCTAATAGCCTTAAGCTAGAAACAATTCAAACATCTTAACAGCAGATAAACTAGTGTATGTTCACACAAAGGAATATTACACAGCAATAAAAGATGAATGAGAAACTGGATGAATTGCATTAAACACAATGTGTGAATTTCTTTTTTCTTTTCTTTTTTATAATATATGGGTTTCAAAATCAAAATGTTTATTGAAAGAAGCCAGATACAAATATTATATACTGATTTTTCCATTTATAAGGTCAAAATCAGAACCAACTGATACATGGTGTTAAAAGTTAGAATAGTTGTTATCTTTTGGTGTGTTATTAATTAAATGGTATACAAAGAAGTTTTCTGGGAGTTTAAAAATATATTTATATATCTGAGAGGTGCCCACGGGGGTGTATACCTATAGAAAGTTATTGAACTATCTGAGTAAATTTGCTTACCTGATTGTATGCAAGTTAGAATTCAACTAAAAAAAAAAAATCACATTCATTGACCTAGCGATCATCCTCTAAGAAATCTGTCTTACAGAAATAGCACAAACTAAAGATACTGATTATCTATATCAGTAAAACCTTAAAGTCTTTAACTGCAACATTGTGTAAACTATTAAATAAATATGACATATACATAGGACACAATATTTTCAGCCATTAAAATATCCATAAATATACCAAAATACAAAATACAAATAAAGCTCTCAGTAGCTAGGAAGTGGGAGGTAAGGTGGGGTTATATGCTTTTTCTAACTTGTCTCTCTTTCTTTCTCTCTCCCTGTCTCTTTCTCTGTGTGGGTCTCTGTTTCTGTCTCTCTGTCTCTGTCTTTCTCTACATGTATGTATTTTCCATACTTTTATAAATTCAATTATAATGTTAATAATTCAAAAAGGTTGTTAAAGGAGAAAATAGCTAAGCTAGCTTTAGAGGTTAAATTATGTGACAATCAAAAAGGAATGAGAGAAAAGACGGAAGAGGACATTCATTCAGTTGTGTGTGTAGCCTTTTATAGTTAGAGATTATTTTGGCAACTTAGACCCATTTATGAGTTTCTTTCTGAACTTTGGTTTACATAAACAATATTCCATCAACTTCCAGTGACTATGTGGGAATTGGATTGTAAAGTTAACATGAGGGTCAAAAAGGAAACAACATCCTTCTTTACATAAATAATTTAATTTGTAATGAATAAAAAGAAGGCCACTGAAAGATGGTGGGTATAATTCCTAGCTACTTGATTTTTCTTTAAAGCCTCCAACTTAACAGTCAAGAGAAAGCACTATAAATCAATGTATGTACCTCTTCCCCCTTCTCCCTCCTTCCCTTTTCTCATCTCCTCTTCCTTCCACTCACTCCTCCTCCTGTTCCTCCTCCTTCTCCTTCTCCTCCATCTCTTCCAGCTCAGAAAGAGAAAGCACTGATATAAAACAATGTAATTTACATAACCTGGAAAGATACTATAAGATGATAAGTGTAATTCAAGACTCAAGGGAGTAAAATGAATAATATTGCTTGCATACATTATTTCCCCTTTCCCCTTAATCCTCTCTGATAACAGTACTCTATTACTTCTCTTCTCCTTTATTTTCTTTCTCCTGGACCCATCTCCACTTTTCCTTCTAGGCTATTAACTCACAAATATTCTTCATTTTCTTATTCTTGGTATCACTACCTAGTCAACTATCACAGAAGAATTTTACCATAGATGAGGTTATCCCTTTATAAATTTTTTACCAGGATACACAGGATTCCAAACTGATACTGTGTCACTGGCCATTTCTACTCCAAACCTTATGGTTTACAAATATATAGAAAGTGTTCTCTTTTAAAGAAAACCAGTAATTTAGTATATACATATGCAACTTCAACTTCAATATGTCTGCAATGACTATGTAAGTATATTGCCTTTTAAAGAATTTTGAGTCAGGAAAACATGAAAATAACAGAAGAATCCTAGTGCTAGAAGTGTAATTTAATAAATGGTATTTAATGGGAAAGAAACCTCAGTGAATTTCCTAAAGTGTTGACTAATTACAAGTAATAGGTTTTGTATAGAAAAACATAACTAGTAAAGAGATTTATCTGGTATATCAAGAAAGAAACATCTTCAGATCCCCATATGTTTACTTATTTAGCCACTACTTAAATTCAAAATATCAACCAAAGTTGTGGCGCCTGATGGCTCATTTGGTTAAGCATCCAATTTGGCTCAGGTCATGCCCTCAAGTTCTGTGGGTTCAAGCCCTGCATAGGACTCTGTGCTGACAGCTCGGAGCCTGGAGCCTGCTTCCAGTTCTGTGTCTCCCTCTCCCTCTGCCCCTCCCCTACTCACACTCTCTTTCTGTCTCTCTCTCAAAAATGATAAACATTAAAAAAAATCTTAAATATCAACCAAAGTCCCCTGCTACCTGTTTCCTTTTTTTCTTAGATCATACGTGTACTTTGTTGTTGGTGCTATTATCAGGAATCAGAGTTTTAAAATTTGAATCACGATTCATGTTATTTATTTCATATGGGATCATAGGATATGGCAGAGTTGTGAAATCAAGTCTGCATAGTACAGACTTTCTCATTCAGGCTTCAATTAGGAGTAGTGAGAGTTCTCTCGCAAAGCAGCTGACCACTCCACCCACAGCAGATTGGCTACATAAAACACCAACTGTGTAGGCTGCTGAATGAAGTGTAATGGTGGTAATGATGTGATCAGCTATTTGTAAGCTCATGAGGATTAGCATTTAATAAATGTAAAGTCCATGAAGTGATAAACCAAGAAACCTTTGCAAAGCTAAAGATTACCTCTTTGATCTGCAAACAGAAAATCCAAAGTGAGAATATGAGCAATCCAAATTCTTCAGGTAAATTGCTTCTCAGATAAAAGAACCGTGAATGGACTTGAAAGAAAATCAAGAGCACATATGCCAGAGAAAGTGTTCTCTTCTTGAATATATGTGTACATTTCTGTGATGGAAAATTAGACACACACTAAAAAGAGAAGCGATACATTCTTTACCCTTATGAATGTAATCAGAGCTGTCTTAAAATAATGTAAACTATCCTAGCATGATTATTTTACATGATGTTGAGTATGCGACCAAAATTAACCTCTATTTTGAGATTAGCCTTTCTTGTTTGGTCATTGTCCGATCCCATTTTGCCTCATTTGCCTTTCTAACTCTGCTTTCTCTTGAATTGAAGCCACTTGTTCTTGAATGTCTTTGTACCCAGTTGTTTCAGAAAGGTATAAAAACATCATAAAAGCCTCAGTGCCATAATTGAGTAATCGTACCTCAATGAGCTTCCCAAAGTGTCTACAAATTCTAAGTAATATGTATGCATAAAAACACAACTAATTAAAACCATGTAGGCCTGAGTGATTCAAAGATTTCTACACCGTGTCTCTGGCTTATCTTTTCTTTTTTATTTGTTTATTTACTTACTTTGAGAGAAGGAGAGAGGGGAGGAGGGGCAGAGAGAGGGAGATAGAATCCCAAGCAGCCTCCACACTGTTAGGGTGGTGCCCAATGCCGGGCTCAGGCTCAAGAACTGTGAGATCATAACCTGAGCCAAAATCTAGAGTCAGATACTTAGCCCACTGAGCCACCCAGGCACCCCTGGTTTATCATATAACTGTGATGAATTGTGGTTCCAATAACTGGACCTCACACATACCTCCTGTGTTCAAATACCCACACTGGAAACCTTAAGCTAAGGTCTTGGTGACTATGGCCCTAATTGATACCTACTGGGCTCTTTCCAAGAACTAAGTTCTATGTCCCTGTCTACTTCGTGAATCCCTTCTTTCCTTATACCTAATTGCCACTTGTTCATTGTTGCTTCGTGCTACTTTTATGTCTGTTTTGCTAAGCATTCATGATAATTACTTTACATGTATTTTACTTACCTTTTGCCTCCCCAAGTATTTTCCTCTAAGAGCCTATGAAGTCCTCTAGATAAAGCTAGTTCTAGGTTCTAGGACATGCTTCTCACCCAATCTTGCAACCTGGAGTTCCATCTTGCTCCAAATATAATTGCCTTTAATTCTCTTAAGCACTTTTCTTTTCTTCAGAGGAAATTATTATCATAAGTTGCTATGTTTTCTGAAAGTGATGTGAAAGAAATATGAAAGCATAATAGTATTCTTTCTAATTAATAAAGACCAATCTTGAATAGATTACTAAAATCATTCACTGTTTTGGGACATGTTTCCAAATGTGTATCTTCAATTTGTTGAGATTTATCCACACAACAGAATAAAAATCAAGTTAAATACATCAGAAATGCTCCAAATTGGTAATTCTCTGTTCCTAAATCTGTACCATGTGATGCGTTGGCAAACAGCTATTTATTTTACTTTACAAAGACATCTGACACTTAGAACTTCATGGAAAAATATTATAATAGAATAAAGCTTCTAATCTCTTTCAATAGTTAATCACAGAAAAAAGCATTTATCAGGGAACAATGTTTAAAATGTTCCAGGAATCTGAGGGTTTCTATTCCAGTCTTCATCCTCTCCTTTTCTATAGGAAAACAGGCTGCTAGAATCCCTTGATGTCCGACAAACAATATGTGGTTGAGGTAGTAGAAAAAATAATCCCCAAATATCAAAAATCTCCACACAGAAGAGGTTCCTTCCTCCAGAATGACCTCAATTTGCTTGTATGTAATGCTTCTTTCTAATGAAGAGAGTGATATTACCCTTATTGTGACTGATTAGCAATTAAATTATTTCATTCTTCACTGAATAAATACAGTGACTCCAAAGAACTTTAAGTAAATGCTCTGGAGATGATTTATTAACTGGATCTCATAAATACTAATTTGATGATGTGTAATTGCTTAATTTAGGACTTTGACCTAATTGACAAAATGAAACTCTTTACATTTTAAAAATCCTCTACTAATTCCATCAATTATATTTTATTTAATAAGAAAAGTGTCATGGAACTTGTGCCTAATTCAATTCCACCAGTCAAATCTAGGTCACATGTGATAAATACCTTTTTAATCATGTAATGATTATTATAATACTGATAATAAAGGTATAATTTACTGAGCATTTTGTGGCAGATACTATGGTAAATGTAGAGCACATTGAATTTTCTATTTTAATCCACACAAAAATTATATGAATTGGTTATTTTTGATATGTCCATTTTACAGATGCAAGAACAAGCTCTAGAGAAGCTCAGATACACAAATCACTTGGCTAGCAGGTACCTATACAGAGTTTGAACTGCTGTGTCTTACTATAGTGCTTTTTATTAAAAATGTTTCTTTTCTACTTTTTTATGATGTTCTGGTTTTGTTTAAATATATACTTCTGATTCATCTGAAGTTTATTTCTTTTAAGGAGTGATAAAGCATCAATCTTTGTTTTCAAATGGCAAGCTGACCATTTTATCATTATTAAAAAGCCCCTATCTTTTCTCAGTGTTTTGAAATGTCAGGTTTATTTTCTCATATATTTCCTTTGTTTGCTTCTATCTACTCTGGAATCTCTACTCTGATCCATTTATTTTTCTGCTTATCTGAATTCATATCATACTATAGTATTTACTAGAAATTTCTGTAGATTAATACTATATTCAAATATATAGTAGGACTAGTTCACTGTTTTAAATCTTTTTATCTTAAAATCATTCTCAGTATCCTCTGCAAGTGTTTGGATTGAATATCATTGAAGAAGAAATAACATACTCATTTTATGGAGGATTATTAAGTCTGTGTGTGTGTGTGTGTGTGTGTGTGTGTGTGTGTGCAAGTGTATTCCCTTACAATGTTATAGGATTGTATTTCTGAGTGCACGTGTATTTGGATAGAGTCATATGGCTTCTTTCAGAAATTGAGTTGTGTGTACAAGTGATATGCAGTTTGACACTCCTAACTCACAATGTAAGAGTCTTTAGAAATCTTTTTTCCTCTACCATGGTAATTAGGAAGGTTTGAGATGGTTGTTCTAGTGACCTGAGTTTTGCAATTTTGTTAATATTTTTTCTGTGAATTTTACTTTTAAATAATTTATGCATATTTCTGTTAAAATTATACTCATATTGGGACATAGTTGTGAAAATTTTTCTCTTAACTTATTTCCCTGTAACAGTGTTTTTAACACAGCACCTAATATTTCTTGAGGTATTAATAAAATCTGCTTGTAAACCTAGAGATAGATAAATTTTTGAGTGATTAAATTTATTTAACATTTTTAAATATTTTATTGCAATTTATTCAACATCTAGAATTAATTTTTAATCAGTATTATTTAAATTTTAAAACTTGCTAGCAAATTTGAGGTGTTATATAACTATCTATTTAATATCTCCAGTTTTCTAATTATGTAATGTTCATTCTTACTAATCTTCATTAGCAACTTTTCCTTTTGTTTCTTATTGATCAAATACCCAGACCAATTATTTATTGTTTATTTACTCTTATATTTTGTTAACTTTTGTTCTTAGATTTTGGTGTTTATTCTTTTTTTTAGTTGAATATATATGTATGTTTGCATATCTATCTATATTAATATATGTATAATTTTTAGTATTATTTCTACATTTTGATTCAAGGCAATTTATTACTGATTAAGTACTGATTCCTACAAAATTTGACAGTAACTTTTTTGTCAGAACTACATGTTTCTAAAAGTTAACAATCACTAATACTGAGTTCTCTTATCTGAATTCATTGAAGTCATGAAATTTTGATTTTGTCTGATAGAGATAATGAAACACCAGCTTTCCTTTGATAACATCTGCATTGTGAATCTTTTCTATTTGTAATATTTATCTCAGATATTTTTATGTACAATGATGTTCTCTATAATATTTCTTTTCTATTTTTAATCATAGTGTAATTATTCATCTAGATGAAGAATGGATGTTTTTCGTTTGTTTTATTTATCTTTTTGACGATGACCATATCATTTTCCTTTCAGAAACATACATAGAATGTAATAAATTTTATTAGTGATTTCTTAATATAAAATAATATGTGAGGGTTTTGTTATTCAAAGGGCATTGTTTTTTAATTAAAACCTATATGCTTCCTGTAGTTTTTTAGTTAATTTTAATTTTTTTCATTAATGTTCAGGATTATTTTTGTCTATAGTCTTTTCCTTATACATTCTTTGGTATCAATGTTATACATCGTCTTAAGAACACTAAGTGACAGATCACTGTTAAGTTTATATGCTAGCTTCCATTTACAGCTTGAGATGAAAGAGAGTCATTACGAGAGAAAAGTGATAACTCCATTTTCATTTCTGGTGTATTGTTTATCACCAGAATATCATGGTGGAGGGGGGAAGAAAATGATACTTCAACTGACAATAGTGATTCTTTCAACTTTGGCTCAAAGCACCACAGAATTTCATCCTGTTACTCATTTTAATAATTAGGTTTAGAGTATGCTGTGTTGCACATGCACATTTATGATAATCACTAAAATACCAAATGGTGCTCTATTCTTTTCTCCCCCCAAATTGTTGTTTGCTGCATATTGCCATAACATTTGAAAAAGGCCTTGTCACTTTCCAATTTCAAAGACAAAACAGAATTCTAGTCAACAAAAGGTGAGGAGTCTAAGCCAGACAACAAAAAAGGAATAAACAAGACATAGACACAGAAGGATTACTGGAAAAAATGTTTAACATTTTTTTTAAAAGAAAGTCCTTTGATTAGAAGAAAAATCAGATTGGCATATTAGAGAAACAAAACAAACAAAAAGCTGTTACATTTATATATGTTAATGTTAATATTTAATTTTAAAAAGCAGCTTTTAATTATATACTGAAAGGAGAATTTTAGGCTCAAATAGCTCTATATATTCCAAAAGTTTAAATGTAAGTTTAAATATAAGGAACTAACTTTTTTAAAGCTTTAAAATAATTTAATGGCAAACTTGTTGCTTATGAGATTGCTAATGCTTACCCGCCATCCTGTCCACTGAAATATTTTTACTGGGTCCATTGCCTCTGAGGTGGCGTTATGAAGGCTTTGTTATCACCGAAAGAAACAAACTTCTAATGATGGTTCTATCTGAGAAAACAGGAGGAGATCAAGTGGTGTAAAATAGAGTAGTGTAAAGACATATTTTCCAGTGGCACAGTCTTCTTTGAAAGATTATTGAAAGTAGAGGACAGGTGATGACTCAGATATTTATTGATGTATTCACTTAGATTGTAAATTACCTCATATTTTTTTCTAAAATATGTTAAAATTATACAATACTTTATTATCTATTAATTTTAAAGGGTGTGTTTATCCATATGGTAGCTAAAATGCGTGTGTGTGTGTGTGTGTGTGTGTGTGTGTGTGTGTATATATATATATATATATATATATATATAACTTGCCACTGGTTTTGTATTTTTTTAACCTTAAGAAAAAAATTGTTAATCATATAATTTAAATGGTTAGAAAGATCTGCATGCTATCTCCCCACCATATGGGATGATAGCAAAATCATTTATCAACAATCCTAGTGTATACAAATCTGAACACAAAACTACCAATATAGTCTCCCTGTAAAAAAATACTTAGGAACGTTTGCATTTGTTATCATGTCTGAAGATATTAACACCCAGAGGTCTCTACAACCAAAGCATATTTTAAAGTTATTTTCCTGATTATAAAACTAATATTTATTACAAAATATGCAAAAGCAAAAATACAAAACAAGAAAATCAATTGTTTCTAAAGAGAAATTGTCTGTGCATGTTATTAAATTTGCATCATTATCTTATGTGTATTATATATATATTTATATATATATATGCTAATAGGCATATATATGCTAATAGGCATATATTTACAGACATTTTATGAAGACTGTACATTGGAAATAAATATCCATCCAAATAGCATTTTTATGGCTTCATAGAATTTTGTTAATGAATACACCTTAATTTAACAGTCCCTTATGTTGAGCATTTAAATTACACCTCATATTTTTTAATGCTTATTTATTTTCAGAGAGGGAGAGAGTGAGAGAGCATGCATAAGAGGATGAGGGGCAGAGAGAAGCCTAGGAGAATGGAATCCCAAGCAGGTTTCATTGTCAGTGTGGAGCCCAAAGTGGGGCTGGATCTCATGAACCACGAGATCATGCCCTGAGCTAAAATCAAGAGTCCTGTGCTTAACTGACTGAGCCACCCAGGTGCCCCATTCCTAATTTTTTGTTAACAGCTTTCTACCAAATCTCATTGAAACTAATTGATTAATTCATTAGAATAAATTTCTAGAATTGGAATTTGTGATGCTCAGTGTATTTAGCCAAATTTTACTATAGACAATTTGTACTTGTCTATAATGCTATTAGATATCAAAATAGGGTAACTTTACTCATATATTCACCCTATTTAAAATTATATTTTTAACAACAATCACTTTTATAAGGAGAAAAGTGTCTCATTTTTGTTTTAATTCCTTTTTTCTAGAGAATAGTGTGTTTTTTTTAAGTTAAAACATCACTATGACTAAGTATCATGGCTTTAAATTATGATTTTTCTTAACTATTGCTCTTCAATAATGTTTTTAAATAAGCCTGTTTTATTATAATCTGGAAACTTTATCCTTATTATAATTCTTGCTCTGTCATTTTAATTCACCCTAGAGCTATATAAATCAAACCTGAAAATAATCACTATTTTAGATTACCATAAAATATTCTCACAACTTTAAGTTAGACATTCTCTCCTATTACATTCCATAAATTTCTAAAAGCTACAATCTTTCACAGCCATTTGGATTCATGTGTTAGGGAAAAAAAGGAGAAATGTACAGAAAATATTGATCTATTTCTACCAAATTTGGAAAAGTATAATTAGTATATTGAGTAAATATTTCTCCTTGTTGAAATTTCAAGCACTTATACCAATTTGGGGCTTCCCAAATGTCTTATACATTCTCTATTTTCGAAGAATCTTTGAGCATTTTTACAACAATGGCAAATCTATGTAGTTAGACGTTGATTTATTATATGCAAGCACTTTCTGATTAATCTACCACATCATTTTAATCATTCTCTTCATTAAAATTATTTCCCTATTATGATTTAAGTCTTTCACCAAAACATAATGACAGGAAAGAGAATATGAGATTTCTAATATTCAGAGAAGAAGCTTAGATAGGGTATCTATGACTGTCAACATTTAGGGTATTGGTACTTCTACCTCTGAGGTGGCTTATTGAATATGAACAGGATTGTTAGGCCAAAAAGATACTGCAAAGATACAGGTAGTCAATGTCTGAGAGAAAACTACCTACTCAATGCTTCAGTGAGCCAAGTTAGGGAAGATAAATGGTAAGCATTCTGCATGAAAACCTGGAGATGGAGAAGTAGAAACACATAGTTTATCTATTGAAACATTTTTACTGAGGCACATCTTGAAAACCCAGGTAGTGTTGATACCTGATCAATCCTATAAGACATACATGTCCCCCACAGGTTGCTTAGTTCTTTTTTTTTTTTTTAAACAGTATACATTAAAATTTTTTTAATGTTTTCTTATTTTTAAGATAGAGAGACAGAGTGCGAGTGGGAGGGTCAGAGAGAGAGGGAGGCACAGAATCTGAAGTAGGCCCCAGGTGCTGAGCTGTCAGCATGGAGCCGGATGCTGGGCTCAAACTCATGAACCAGGAGATCATGACCTGAGCTGAAGTCAGATGCTTAACCTACTGAGACACCCAGGTGCCCCTTACTTAGTTCTTTATGACTAGGCCTTGACACCAAGCTAAATAATATTCTCCAAGAAAGTAGTGTTCCTGTCTGTTTCTATACTTCATAAAGAAGCTGGAAGTTTGATCATATAAGGAGCAGAAACAAATGTATAACTGATGTCTATGTTCTAAATAACTTAAAAGCGTCTTAATAATGTTTGCCATTCAAGAATAAATCCTGATTACATGTAATGAAGAAAATCCATAGGGCAGCTTTTTCAGACTTAACTAAGGCTATACAAATCACAAAATGGCTTTGGGTTGTTAAGGAGGCTTGCTTCTGAAAACAGTTCACATCGGCATAAAATGAAAGATGCTCTTGGGAAGTAGGCAGACTCCAGACCCAGATCCTAAGTAACTGCTATTCATGTATACTTTATCTTGGATCACATGTTATTTCCTAGGACATGTGTTTGTGTATGTGTGTGTGTGTGCACATTTGAAATGAATGTGCATTTCCTTTTTACTATTTATTGATTACAATATAGTAGGCATTTTAAACTATATTACATGTATTACTGAAAACTTGAGTATCTTAAATTTTTAATTTATATTGTTTCTGTCAACATGAAAAATATGTCGATCTCCCACAATTATTGTGAATTGTATATTTTCTTCTGTTTGAAATATGCAAATATGAAATATACATATATATGTATATGTACATATATGATACAGTTTCATGACTGTTACATTGTCTTACAGGGTTTTATTTTATCAATATACTTCTTTTTTTTCTTTTATTTTGGTTATAATCTGTATTTTTCACCAAACTCTATTTTTTTTAATTTTCCTATATTTCCATATATGTATATGTGTGTTTATGTGTGTGTGTATATATATATATATATATATGCATTGATTTATCTCATAAATTTTTGTATATCTCTTAAAATCAAAGACATGCCATAATATTCTTCAGCTCAGAAACTTTTCATTATTAACCATTCCACTCAGAGTGAAACCCAAATTCTTTGTTTAACACTGACTATGCCCCCACATACCCATATGTCTAGACCCATAATTATAAAGACACTTCCTTAGATCCCTCACTCCATCCACATTGACCTCCTTACTATTTCTTAAATAGACAAAACACACACCTACCTCAGAGCTCTTGTATTTCCTCTCCTTCTTGCCTGGAATGTTCTTTTCTGTTACATGACTTACCCCCTTATGTCCTTTTGTCCACTGTTCAAATGTCACATTATAAAAGAGGTCTTCTATGGTGGGCAGAATAATTGCCCCCAAGATGTCCATATTTTAATCTTCAGAAAATGTGAATGCTAGTCAGCTAACCTTAAAATAGGGAGATTATCCTGGATTATCAGAGTGAGCCCAGAGTAATCACAGGGTCCTTTAAAGTGAAGAAAGAGGCAGAAGACAAGGTCAGAGTGATGTACTCCAAGCACTCACCCATTGTTGCTGACTTTCAGGATGGACGAAGAGAGCCACAGGCCAAAGAATGAGGGCAGCCTTCAGTAGCTGGGAAATTCAACAGGACAGATCCTCCTCTAGAATATCTAAAAAAGAACTCAATCTATTGACTCCTTGATTTTTGCCTAGTGAGACTCATGTCAGATTTCTACCTGCAGACCTATAGGATAACACATTTGTGTTATTTTAAGCCACCAAGTTGTAGTCATTTGCAGCTATAAAAAATTAATATTCTTTCCAAGACCAGCTTATGTAAAATAGTACACCTGAACCATCTTTTTTAACTCTTACTTACTCTGTTTTACCTTACTTCATAATATAGTAGAATATAATATCATGTAATATTTGTATACTCATATATGTGTATATACACACTGTTTAATATTTATGTTATTATACCTTTCTCTAAGACTTTTTACTCGAGTTTTATCTGGCACATTTATATTCACTTTCTAGGACCTAGACTGAAATTGTCTCCTCTGCAAACTTTCATAGAGTACCTGTAACTTTTTTAAAACTTTCTGTAAGAATATGTCATCAAATGTATGTGAATCTGTCTGTAACTAGAGCAAATTCTTTGTGGAGAAAGACTACATTCAGTTCAGCTTATGATCACTGTGACTAAAGACATTCATTTAAAATATTTACCCTGTGTCTACTAGCTGACAAGTATGGAGATAGAGAAGTATATAAGGAAACAAATATATAAGAGTGATACATGCTATGAATAAATGAAAAGAAAGTGAAAATAGGGCACCTGGGTATCTCAGTTAGTTAAGCATCTGACTTCAGCTCAGGTCATGACCTCACAGTTCATGGGCTCCAGACTCGTGTCAGGTTCTGTGCTGACAGCTCAGAGCCTGGAGCCTGCTTCGGATTCTGTGTCTCCCTCTCTCTCTACCCCTCCCCCTCTCGAGCTCTGTCTCTGTCTCTCAAAAATAAATAAACATTTAAAAAGTGAAAAAAAAAGAAGGTGAAAATAGAGAATGTCTAATGGTGGTGATGATGGGTAGGGCAGGCAGGTTTGAGACTGTAAGGTCAGGAAAGCCCTCTCTGAGGAGCAGCCCTTTGAACTGAGAGATCTGAATGACCAGAAGTAGCTAGTTATAAGGAGATCTGAAAGAAAAGCATTCTGGGAAGAAGAAACAGTTGGTTCAAAGCCTTGGGAACAAGCTTGGGATGTTGGAGTAATAAGAAAGGACAGTACGGAAGGATCATAATAAACAATTTGCGGGATGGTACAGACTAAAGTTGAAGAGGTAGGCATGTATCACATTGGCAGGTGGAATATGGGCTTTGGATGCCATTACAAGTTCATTGAGGAGCCACCATGATATGCTATGCTTTATATTTTACAATATTATTGCTGCTTTAATGTTTATTTATTTTTGAGACAGAGAGAGACACAGCATGAGCAGGGAAGGGGCAGAGAGAGAGGGAGACACAGAATGTGAAGCAGGCTCCAGGCTCTGAGCTGTCAGCACAGAGCCCGACGCGGGGCTTGAACTCACAAACTGTGAGATCGTGACCTGAGCTGAAGTCGGACGCCCAACCGACTGAACCACCCAGGCGCCCCTATTGCTGCTTTAAGATGTTTGAATAGTGCCAGGGCAGGAGTGGAAGCAGAGAGCCCAGTTAACATATGATTGTAGTAGTCCAAGCTGGAGAGAAGGCTGGTAAAAAGAGAAGGTATAGATCACTTAGTATTTGTGAGAAGGGATTTAGCCAAAGGGTAATAAAGTCTGAGCTCCATTTACAAGGCATCTTCTGAGGCCATTTGCTCCTTCTGTACCAAAAGTTCCATAATGTTTTTCTTAATATAAAAATGATCCCAAGTTGTATAAACTTTAGACCCCACAAAACCTGGATTCAGATTGTGTCTGAATAGTAACTAGAAAAAAAAAAAAGCTACCTAAATATATTAACAGAAACTGTAAGTCTTAGGGGCATTATTGTTATATATAAGTACACACATACTATAAATACATATACATTTATGTATGTTTGTATACTGATTTGTATGTTATCTTTGGAATCAGTGTGTATAAACTGTGTGTGTATGTGTGTGTGTGTTTGTGCACTGGGAAATTAGAATGTTGCTTTCTATGATTCATAGGATTTTATTTTCCATTAGAGTTTGTATATTTCAAAGTGGGAAACATATGTGCATATATATAATATATATATATACATATGTATATATGTGTGTACATATATATACATACATACATTGACAAGTATATATTAGTATATAAAGAATACCTCATTAGTTATATATTATATAGTATATTATATATATTTTATACTAGTATATATAACTATAAAGTAAATGAGGAATTAGTAAATGAGGTATACTTCATTACTTATATATATAATATGTAGAACAATATATTATAGAATATTATATGTATTTATAGTTATATGTACATATATATGTTAACTACGGTAGTATTCCTTGTTATTCATTCATATATATATTTAAATATACATAAATAAATATATTTTAAAATTTGGATAGAAAACAAAAAAAATCCTATAAATCATAGAAAGCGGCCTTACAAAGGTGCCCCAGACAATTGGCTTTCAAATCAATATAGCAAATTGCATTGCCATTAGATTCTACACTGCAAAAAAGTTTCATTTAAATAAAAAACAAAAAACACAAAACACAAACTAAGCATATTTTTCTTAAGAATTTCTTACTCTACTCTTTTGTCAAAGATTTTTTTGTGAAGAGCCTGAAGCTGCTGAATTGTGGTAACAGTTTCAACCAAGGAGTAATTTTTTATTTTATCAAAAGGCACTGACTACCACTTAGAAGAACAATTCTATCTATAGCCAGATTGATCTGGATGATAATGTCCATTAGTTAAGAAGTAGATAATGCACATATTTTCCAACATATAATCACCTAAACTCTAAATAGCCAATCATGCTATTTGAAGTGTCTTAATGTGCTTTTTTAACATATGTAGAAATACCAAGGACTTTAAATATATATTCTTTCTGTATATACTAAAGGCACATTCATATATTCAGATACCCAGTTTTTGTTTTTCTTATTTTTCTTATTTATTTATTTATTTATTTATTTATTTATTTATTTTTAATATAATTTATTGTCAAGTTGGCTAACATACAGTGTATACAGTGTGGTTTTGGTTTTGGGGGTAGATTCCAGTGATTCATTGCTTACATACAACACCCAGTGTTCATCCCAACAAGTGCCAAACAAGTCTGTTCTCTGTACTTAAGAGTCTCTCTCTTATGGTTATGATCCTGTCATTAGGTAACAGATTGATGGGTCTTAGACACAAGTATTTCACTGTGCACCCTCCTCTACTTTGTGGAGAAAGCTTATATAAGGAGAAATGTAGAATAAATGATTGACAACCAAAGATACGTTGTGCTATGATTCCTTCTTTATTTTCTGTATTTTTATTTTTTATTACAAAATAGCACCTACCTATATAAAACATAGTACAAATGACAGTTGTCCCATTTCCTATTTCTAAGTCCTAGAGGTAATCATTGAAAATAATTTGCTGTGTATACTTCTAGATCACACATCCATTCATGAACGCTCACTTGTACACACATATGCACCTACTAATACATGGCCATATATATTTATTTTACAAATATGAAATAAGACAAGTTGTCTACAATTTTTTCACTTTCAATATAGCATGAATTTAATCCCTTATTAGTACATAAAACTTTGTCTTTTGCTGATAGGTATACAGTATTCCATAATACCACTAATCTGTATTTAAATTCTCTTTCTCCTCTTTGTTCTCTCTCTTTCTCTCCTGTTATTAATTTGTTATATGAAAATCTTTGTGCATATACTTAAGACATTTACAGAATATTTCTGTGTATAGACTCCTTAGAAGACTAATTGCTAATACAAAAGCTATTCACATTTTATATTTTAATGATTACTGAGTATGCTATACTAATTTATTTTTCCTCCAAAAATACTTGGCAACATCTTTTTTCCACACAACTGCCAACATATTAAGATCACATTTCTTTTTTAATAAAAATGTTTGCTTTCCCTAGAGTTACTTATTGCTTCTCTTATTAGCGCTTTTTTTCTCTACTTCTTTCTATTTCACATTTTTTATATAATATTATTTGCTAAATATAAATCTTCCCATATGTCCAACAAATCAATTAATCTATCAGTTCCTTTTATTATTTGTGTTATCTTATTATTATTTGTGTTGTTTGTGTTCTCTTTTCACCATCTTTGTGATCTTCTTAGAACTTCTAGATATCGAGGTCCTAATTGTTACTAGCATTCTGGGATATCCCAACAATATTGTCCTGGGAATCTCTTTCATCTCTTTCTGAAGTTTGAGCTCCTGTTTTGGACTCTTATGTAATTTTAAGACTACTCTCTTATTTAAAGAGCAAATATCTTACAGTTGATTATTGAAAAGACATTTATGAAAAACTAATTGGTTTAATTTGCATAACTGGAATGTCTTTATTTTAACCTTACATTGGATTCATCATCTAGCTGGATTTAGAATTCTAGACTGAAATAATTTTTTTGGTAGTGTTTTCGCTATGGAATCTACACTGAATTTTTTTTACTTTTCTAGGGGTTTTACTCTTTATATAAACTTTTAGGATTCTCTCTTATTTTGTGGTATTTCAATTTCATGATAATGTAGTGATATAGGTCTTCATGCATTATAGTAGAGAATTCTTATTTTTCTCTCTTAAACTCTTATTTTTCTCGTAAACTTTCTTATGTCATTTCTTTGATAATTCCCTTCCCTCCAGTTTCTCTTTGTTTCTTTTTGGGAGCTCTACAAATCTAATGAGAAATTTATCTAAATGATTCTCTACTTTTATTCGCCTTTCTTTCCATTTTTTTTTCCTGCAGGATTTCTTCAAATTTAAACTGCAAACCATTTACTTTTAGGTTAGAATTTCATAACTTTGGATACAAAAATGCTGATTTAAAGGGGGCACATGCACCCCAATGTGTATTGCAGCACTATCAACAATAGTCAAATTATGGAAAGATGAAAAAGAATGAAAGCTTGCCATTTGCAACAACGTGAATGAAACTACAATGTATTATGCTAAGCGAAATAAGTCAGTCAGAGAGGGAAGCAAGCCATAATAGACTCTTAAATACAGAGAACAAACTGAGGGTTGCTGGAGCAGAGGTGTGTGGGGGGACGGATTAAATGGATAATTGGCAATAAGAACACTTTTGGGATGAGCACTGAGTGTCATATGTAAGAGATGAATCACTGGGTTCTACTCCTGAAGCCATGACAGTACTGTATGTTAACTAACTCGAATTTAAATTGAAAAAATCATAATAATAATAAATAAATAATCCTTTAAATCTGTATAAAAAAAGAATTTCATACCTTTGGTTTCTAGGAACATATTATTCACCTAAATTGCTTTAATATTATTTTTTTCCTCAGTAGTATTTTCTTTTGCTATATAATGCAACATCTTCTCTTATCTATGATATTATAAATAAGACTTTTCCCTTATGTTTCTTTGGCTTTTGAGATTTCTTTTTCCTCTGATTTCCTTCATTCTATTTGTTACTTTTGTTTTTATCTTTCATGTTAAAGGATTTTATCAGATATCTGGTGATCCTTGGATGTCCATTTATATTTAATAGCAGCATATTGAAAATATTATTAGAAGTCTTGGTCTTTAGGGCTGCCTAAGTGGCTCAGTCGGTTGAATGTCCAACTTCAGCTCAGGTTATGATCTCATGGTTCATGAGTTCGAGCCCCTCATCAGGCTCTGTGCTGACAGCTTGGAGCCTGGAGCCATCTTTGGATTCTGTGTCTCCCTCTCTGTCCTTCTTCTGCTTATGCTCTGTCTCTGTCTCTGTCTCGCTCTCTCAAAAATAAACATTAAATAAATTTTAAAAAAAAGAGAGAGAGAAAGAGAGAAATCTTGGTCTTTGAACCAAGCTACCGGGTAGAAGTCTTGTTCACTGTATTTCTGTTACTCCTTTTATAGTCAGTTTTCCACAAAAGGAATCTCATGATTTTAAGTTTAGCTATCAACATGTTTGGACTCAAGGTTATTCCCTTGTTTGCAGAAGAGTTTCTTCTCTCTCTAACCTGTTTCTGATTTTACTGAGTACAAAGGCTCTTGGATAAACTTCTTGAGTGAAAACCTCTGGCTTTTAAAAACTGAGAACAAACTGAGGGTTGATGGGGGGTGGGAAGGAGGGGAGTGTAGGTGATGGGTATTGAAGAGGGCATCTTTTGGGATGAGCACTGGGTGTTGTATGGAAACCAATTTGACAATAAATTTCATATATTAAAAAAAAATTTTAACTGAGTAGTAACCCAAGGACTGCAAAGGTTTACAAATAAATCTTTATCAAAAAACAAAAACAAAAACAAAAACAAAAAAACCAAAAAAACAAAAAACCTCTGGCTGTCTATAAAATTTAGGGAAGAGCAGAGATATGGCTACTTGGGCAGATGAAAAAGATCTCGGGATCTAACTGTTCCATAAACATTCCCTCAGTTTTAGCTCTACCATAAACCTTTGCCTTCCAAAGGACTTTATGCCTTGAATTTCTGAGACTATATTACAGAAACCAGGTTGTTTTAAATTATCCCCCACAAGACCCCAACACAGCTCCCTCTCTTACTCACACATACTCTGTGAAACAGCAAAACTTTGACTTTCACTTTCCATGTTCCACAAAATCATTTTTGTCACCAGTTGTCATCTCTTTGTCTTTGAGGATCTATGTGTGCTTTATCGTACTGTTGTCATTTTAGTAGAATCTTGGGAGAGTTCAGAGAAAAACATGTGTGTAATCGTCAAGGTTCAAAATGAAGCCTGTAATTTTGATTAAAAATTCAATACTATAATTTATATGTTTCTATTTATTCAGTATTCCTATTGTATCCTTTAATCATGTTCTGTATTTAGTCTTAAACAGTTTTGTTTTGTCCTAGATTTTAAAAAATACACTGGCAATTCAAAAGACAAATTCTTTCATTTCCACAAATCTGTCCTTAAAGAATAATTTAAAATTCAAATTCAGAATTATGTAAAACAATAAAAATAAGAGTTTTATTTTATAAGTCTACTTATACAACTTAAATATGGAAAGAGAATATTTACCAAAGTATGGTATATGCAGCAGTGACATTAAAATGATTACAAAAGGCTTCCATGTCCTGGTCACATGTCTCAAAAATAGTTTAAATTGATAAAGATATGTGGAAGATGAGAGGAATACTGATAAAATCTTGAACATTTTTGTCTTTGGATATAAAAATAGTAGTTGTTTTCTCCATTTTGCCTATTTATCTCTTTCAAAACTTTCCAGTGTGAAAACAGTATTTTTGGCTTTCTAGTTAAAAAAAAAAATCATATCATACATCTGACATAGTGAGGGAATGAGGTGAGTTTCTTTTTGTTTTTTTTAGATTTTTAACACTTAAAGCATTAAAAATATATATTAACAAAGGGCGTTTCTAAAATGAGACTTTTTTTTTATTTTCTGAAACTTATCTAAGGTATTAATTATTTATATTTATTTTTATAGTTATATTTATAGTTTATATTTCTTTAAAAATATAATTAAACAGAACATAGTGATTTTATAAATGTAGAATTGAATGTCAGAACGATCATATGGATTTTGCCAGATAAAGAGTCCCTTGTAGCTACTGAAGTTCAGGTTTCTCTTTTTTGAAGAACACTTGGTATAGAAAATGTCACCTTCAGAGAGATTTCCAAAAGTGGGATCAAAACTTCATTATACATATTGAGAATGTTTGATTAGGTCCAACTGTTTGGCTTGAAATATAAAACTAAAAATTATAAAAATGTTATTTAACTATTATTTATCATATTTTGGGTTGTAGTTATAAATATAAGCTAATTTTTAGGATTAAAAAGAACTAGTATATTAATTTGGGGGGATGATTTTTCTAAGAAAATTAACTGATAGATAGTACTATAATTGGAGTTAACAGTCTAAAGATGAGGGGGATCATTTTTGCAATAATTTCCAGTACTTCTTTCATCAAAATTCTGAAAAGCTCTATGTCTTTTGATATGAATATCATTCTCTTTTAAAAGATCTCTTTTCTTCTTATCATTTATATTTCTCTTCTTTAGTCCTTAACCATGTTAACTCCGCTAGAATCATCACATGTTGATTACTTTGCATTGATTGTATTAGTTCTCCAAAATCACTTTACTAGATTTCATGAAATCCAGAAATCTTTGCATGATTAACGAATTCCTTACCTTTTTTGCTTAGGATTTGTGTGAATCGATTTTTATAATATCTGAAAACCATGAAAGATATAACATGACAGAAATAAAGCACAGTACTTAGACTAAGTGGAATATTTTAATAAACAATCAGTTCATCAGTTAACATGTTCATGTTAAGATCACAGTGGCTGCCCTGTTAACTATTAGCATTGGAATAATTGACCTACTTACATGCAAATTTATTTTTACCTATTCTTAATTGCCATAAACTTGACTTTTGTTTAATGTTTATGGTAGTTCTTTGGTCTCCACTGTTAAAATTTACTCTGTATGGTCTATTAGTTCTTGCTGTGTCAATGAATCTGACTAGTCAACCCTACTCTTCCCTACCTTAGCTCTGACTCCCCACCTCCCAATCCTAACACATTATCTACACTTTCCAATTTCTTACAATGACATAAAAAAATACCAGAAGGTAGTCTCTAGACAAACATATGATGGGATATCTGATCAGTTGTATGACTTTTAGGATATAGATCCTATAGAGTTTGTTACTTCCCTTTGCTTAAAATGAGTCTGGAGAATACAATTTCTGTGAGAAGTTACATATGATACATTCAAATACACATGCATATATTCCAAAGGTAAATATTGGAGTTTTTGTTTTGTTTTGTTAATTGCAAAGCATTTTAGTGTCTCTAATATGTTTTGGGGCAAAATAACTTTTCGGTGTGGAGATATAATATGTAGCATATCTCAAATCTAATTGACTTCAAATTTCTTTATTTTTAACAATGTCTTGGAAGACATTAATATTCAAAAATATTTTGAAAACCCTAGCTTGCACATTCTTTTCTCTCACTTATTTTTGAATTTTGTTTCATTTGCAATAGTTAGAAACACCACACAGCTCACGCTCATCTTAGAACTGAAGATTTTAGTCTTGTCATGGGATTCTATGTACCAAATTTTTACTTTAATCCCAGTTCAACTAAAATTTTCAATTCTTTGTTGGCATTTTCATGGCATTTTCATTTTCTTTTCTTGTTTTTGTTTTGTTTTGTTTTGTTTTGTTTTTGTTTTGTTTTGTTTTTCCACCAGAGGTATTAAGTCACATTCTCCTTTGGCTTTCCTATAAACCAATGGTTCTCTGAGGAATGGGAGATGGGATCAATTTTGTCCCCCACGGGACATTTGCTAATGTCTGGATACATTTTTAGTTGTCACAATTTGAAGGGAAAGGCTGCTACTGGTACCTAGTGGGCCAAGGGCAGAGATGTTCTTAAACATTCTACACTGTAAATGATAGTCCCCAAAACAATTATTAGTAGATCCCAAGTTGAGAAAAGCTGCTAAAGATGCCTGTGCTTCCCAGAAACTCTTTCCCACAATCCTCTGAGGTGATATTGTGGTAAAAATCTGGAAACACCCAAGTGAAACTAAAAAACAGAAGATATGTTAATATGAATTTTTCCCTTACAGGTAAATAAACATTGACTAGGAAAAGGCAACTTTCTCAAACCCCCAAAGTGCAAGTCTAATTATAAACTCTTAAATAGTCTAAAACAAACACTAACTGAACTTGATAGGTAAATTAACGCTGTTGGCCAATCTCATGCAATGCTCATACTTTGACACTTTTCTTAACATTTTCCCTCCTTTCTAATACTTAGATTGAAAGTGGATATCTAATTCTTATTCCACTCATTACTTAACAGGAACACCGAGGTCACTGCAAATAAAGCAGTATGAGTTAATGAGAACAGCTTTAGCCAAAGAGGAGGTATTTCTCCAAGTACATCAAGTGCTTCACATATATTAAGAAACCCCAGCTGAATCGATTTAATAATGTTGGGATTTGCACAATTATTACAGATCCTTCATTATTCACCCAGTCTGCGCATACCACAGCACAAATGAACATCTCAGTCTGGTGGTATTAACATTGCCATTTTCTCACCCATTCCCAGACCATCTGCTCCATGCTGATCATTCACTGCTTTAACATTTAACAGTTACCCAACTGCAACTTAGCAGATTTGTGTACTTTTGAAAACAGCTGGTTTAATAACTGCTTCAGAGCTTTTGGATAAAGAAATTATTTTGTAGTGCTTTATAATAGTCTTTTTTTATCGGTGCCTCTGAGGAAAGAGTATTACACTTGCTCCATTTATGCATCTGCAATCGCTCCTAATATTTCTTGTCACATTTGGAAACATATTTTCAGCATTTATAGCACAATAATGTAGAAGTCTTTATTACCTTCCTTGTTTTTGCAGTTTGTTTTTTTAAACGTCTCTAAGGACTGGAGTGAAACCTTTTGCATGAAATAATTTAGAGTGCACAAAGGTATAAATTTGAGTTGTCTCTGAGTTTTCACTCGCTGTGTCATGAATTTATTTCTACTTCAGTGACATTTCTCTTTTCCCTCTTTGTTAAAGAAATTGCAAGAAAGAAAATAACTACTTGTTTCAATACTCCAGGGCTCCAAGTAGACATATTTCCCCTGGGGAGTTTATTAGGTAACTTTGTGAATTGTCTGCTCTGTTAATGACTGGAGGTTGCCTAAGGGGTGCTGCTGGGTGCTGACACTGTTCTGATTTCTTGATGTGTGTGGAGGTTACATATGCTAGTTTAGTTTGTGAAATTATATTGAGGTGTACATTTTGTGTACTCTTTTGTATGCATATTTCAGTAAAATGCCAAAAAGTAAGGACACAAAGTGAACACCCTTATTGGATTCTCCTCCTGTGTACAAGCTAAATCCTAAACTCTTAGCACAAAATGTCTTTAGTCCTGACCTGACTACGACATCAGTCTAATCGTCTACCATTCCTTACTTTACACATTGCATTTAACAGTGCAGAGCTGTTTGCATTTTCTGATAAAATTTGCTATTTCACTGTCTATAGGTTTGCCAATGATTCTGTTTGCTAGTTGTGATAAGGGAAGAGAGTGGCTTTCTCTTCAGTGTACCCTCCTGTCTCTCGTAAACCGAATTCTGTGTCAAAGATAAATTAATAAAAACACTAATATTTGACAATTTACATGCTATATATCATCAAAAATTTTTAAAAGTCATATGTCTTTATCAGGATTTATATTTGTCTCTTTGTCCTGGCTCAAGGCATTTTGTGCAAATGTGGCTATTTGAGAAAGATACCAGTTTCACTTAATTTTTTTACTGCTGTTTCCTGACTTACCTCCTGCTGTATCAATAGTTCACAACTTTTGTTACATGATATTTTTATCATCAGCTGGAAGCTAAATCAAAACCTACTTTTCAGATACATTAAAATACTAGAGACTTCTGCTTTCAGTCCAGATGAAATAAGAGGGACTGGATTTAACCTTTCATCCGAAGCAAAATTCAATAAACAGGTGAGATGTAAAATGATGGTATCCCAGGCACTAGACATCAAACAACAAAGACTAGGAATCCCTGAGAGACAGAAAATGAAGGACCGAAGTGACTAAAATCTCTAAGACAAAGTAAGCAAATAGCAGGTGGAAAAGAGCTACATGGAAAGAGAATCCTAGAGATCTGCAGACTCCAAATGTAGCATTCAGCATAGTAGTGATCAAAGCATGCACGGAAGAAAACTGTCTGAAGCTGTGGAAAGAATCATCTGAAAGGATAATAAGAAAGAGCACTCAACGTTTACATCAGAACTGGAATAATACTTGTTTCTACCAGCCCAACTAGAACACGTCAAAACTCAGAGAACTGGCTAAAGTACTAAAGGAACTTACTTCAGGAGTGGGGAGTAATTAGACCTACATTAAATGATGCTCTGGTCTTACCTAACAAATGAACTACTCTTTTTACAAGTAAACTTAATGCATCTCAAAACAAAGGGAATATACATGTAGCTAAACTAAGTAAAATATACTATAAGTATATAACTATATATAACTATATAACTATGTAACTATATATATATATGTTTATATATATATATATATATATATATATATATATATATATATGAACTGTATACCTAAGTAAATACCTAAGTATCCAGCTATCAACAAGGTCCAATTTACAGTGCCTGGTATCCATAGAAGCATAGCCCAAAGATACAGGAAAATGTAACATAATGAGGAGAAGAAACAATTAATTTAAGCCTGTCTAGAACTAATATAGACGTTAGAATTAGCAAAAAAGGACATTAGTTATTATAACTGTATTCCATATTTTCAAAGAGATATTATGTAAAGACATGAAAGATTGAAAACAAAAAGATACACATCAAACTGCCAGAAGTGAAAACTAAAATACTTGAGCCGAAAAATACATTGGGTGGGATTACTTGCAGATGAGATAGTACAAGAGAAAATTATATTGAAATTGACAACATAGCAAAGCAAACTATCCAAAATGAAGCAGATAAAATATCAAACTAAAACAACAGCAGAAACAGGAAGAAAACTGAATAGGTAACCTAATATGTGTCCAAATGGAAGCCTCAAAGAATATCATTGCTTTTCTCAAAGGTTGTGTAAACATGAAAACCTACTCTGGTTCTTTTAAGACAAAAATACTATCCTACAATTATAGGTTTATAGTCAGAATATACTATAGATTTATAGATCATTTATTTTGACAATCAGGTTAAAATATCTCACAAATAATGTATGTTAGTAAATAATTTGCTAGGAAAGTAGAAATTCATATTTCTTAAACATGATGTAGTGTTTTTAAAAATCAAGTGTTTGTTTTTATTAATATCCTTTGTTCATTCTTCTCTGTCATGTGTAGGCCACCTTTGAAACATGGTAATTGTTATGCACACAGAAACATTAGTATTCTATGTAGTTCAGTAGAATTCAATCAGTTAAATAGACAAAACCTTGAATTTATGTGCCCACCGAGTGACGATTCATTGTGGTTTTTAAAGACTTCTTCTCTCACACAGCCATCAATCAAAGTGACAGCGTTCTTTAGATTAACTTTGGATTCCCCAGCACAAATTAATTAATCTGTCCACTACTTCCTATCTCAGTGTTTCAATCAGCCGACAAATAAAGCCAATCAAGATTTCAATTCTTTGCTGATTAGCCAATAAACTGTGACAGTGGACTTGTGGCAGGACTTCTGGGACTCTCATAAGAGATTATTTATAGATGTAGCCCTTCTGTGATCAGTCTCTAAACCACAAATAAGAAGAACATTGTGTTTTCTTCTCAGTTTCTTTCATCAAGGCAAAGAACCTTTTCGGGCAGAAACAAAACTGTTAAACACTCAGTTGCAAGGATGCTCTCCTTGAGGTTATATTAATGACATTTTGGTGATAGTGTTGTTTTACTAGCATCAAATTGTGTAAATGCCATGGAATTTTAGAACTGAAAGAATTGCTTTTGTTCAAATGAAAGGATTCATGCTAGAGTTATCGCTATTACTCATTGTCAAGAATCCTTGTGGACAAGAATCCTAAGTACTCTTTATACCAAAAGAGAATTACTTCCTGCCTTTCATATATTTATGAGAGCATACACTTTACAGTATGGCCTAAAATTAATCTAGTACATGTTCTGTCTCCTGAAAATCCTTCTGATTGTAGCATAAAACCAACTAGAGGGAAGTATATAACCTAGAGTTAATCCAGCCTTTGCTGGTATTAGAAAGAAACAAGCCTAAATTAGAGGCACTTTTACTAACCCCCACCAAGACTTAACACCTAACTAATTACAGTTTCCGCCTCACCCAGGATTGAGTTTTAAGCAGTCAGTCTGTAATTTCTTGATCAGCACTAGCTATGATAAGACCTCCCTGCCTTCCCCTAAAGGAAAGTTCATCTTGCCTAAACTAATCCACTCTTTCAACTTCTTTGTCTCACCCCCTTCTAACTATGGAATTTTTTCCATTTTGTATAGCTCCTCAGAGCCCCTTCCTCCTTGTTAGATGGGATATGCCTGATTTATTAAGAGTTGAATAAAGTCAATTACATCTTTAAATTTACTGGGTTGAATTTTGTTTTTGAACACCGTAGCAAGTTGTGTGAGCTGAAGGATTATTAAATTTGTACGAAAGCTTCGTTTTTTTCTTCTTGTATGAAATTAAGTATGGAGACTAAATAACCTCGAACTGGTTATTTGATGGCTCAACAAAACATACTAGTATCCTTTTTCCTATAAAGACTAGATCTAAACAATTTTTGTTTCTCTTTGTTTTTATCACTGTCATTTTTTGAAGTTTGTCCAAATATCAGTGACCTCATGAACCTGACATTGAGTGGTAAGCAAATGTAAGATGAGGTTCATGACCTTTTGGTTCTCCATTAGACTTTGCATTTCATTTCTTCACCTCTTTCCAGAGGATGGAGAGGGGAAGGAAATAAAAGAAATCAATCGTGTTCCTCAAAGTATATGGGTGCCATCTATTCCTCCTGACAGTCTATGACCTTTACCATTCTAATCTTCTAGCCATTCTACTTCATTTCTTAAAGATTTTAGCTCCTGTACAACAATCTGTATTTTAATGCCTACGCCTGTCATCTTGAAAGGTGACTCATCAGTTCCATGACTTCTTCCTTCCTTGGTGTTTTTAATTCTAGTTGAATTTTTGTCCACACCACTTAGTCAGGCATTTCTAATTTTATACCAGAAAGTAAATCATGCCTGAAATCTCTATTTTAAACATTTTACCCTTTACATCAACCATCTCCTATCTTTCCATATAGCTCATTGCACTGCATATACAACTAAAATTCTTTCACAAAAATATTCATCATAATCTATTATTCGTCATTTTAGTCACCCTTGAAAATTTCCTTGCCTCTTTCACCTCTCATTTATACTCCTTGCAAAATCCAAACTGTATGTTGTGTTCAGAGTTTTTATGTGTTTCACTTTATGCTGCCTGAAAAAAACAACTATTCTCTACTCTTAAGCTGCTTTTCCACTTTCCGTTTTGAGTCTTGCCCATCAGCATGGGGAGACAGGGAAGCCATAAATCTGAAACTCTCTTATCTTTCCACTAACAAATCCACTTTTTCACTTGCAAAAGTACCCGACTTCTCTTTCTCCCATTATAGTAAAAGAAATATCCCTACTTTTATTGAATTCCATTGTCTTCAACTCAGTCCTTGGCCTAATTATCTCTTATCTGAGTGGATTTTGTATTTATAATGACTTACCTTATTTCTTGCATCTTTATCAATTTCATCTCTACTGAGTTAGTGCCATTGACACAAATTATTTATTATCTCTTATAACATAAAAATAAAAAAGTTTAAAGTTGAAAATGCCTTTTCTTAAACTAATAAACCAGTTTAACTCCTATACAATTTCTTTTCTCCGTTTTATACCATGTTATTTCCAATTTTTCCTCATCAATTCTCATGTTTTTTAATCCATTCTAGACTTAAAAAATCTTACACAACACCCTTTTTATATCACTCTTAAATCATAAAATACTTCCATTTTACCTAATCCCAGTGACACTTTTCTGTTCCCATCCTACTCAGCATTTAAGTAGTTCTAAGGTTTTCATATCCAACTTTTAATTTGTAGCAGTCATGGAAATACGCCACTCAGATCTCTCTTCAGGAAAGAAATTGCCATTTGGCTGCAAGAAATGAAATTAGCTGACAGTCTTCAGCTTCAGTGCTTTCAAGATCTGTTTCAGCTTTCAAGCTGAGACCACTTGTTCCTGGGCAGCCCCAGACAATGACTATGTGTGGCAAGAGTATCAGAGTCTAGCCATCCATGCCAAATGCAGATCTCTTCAAATAACCAATTCATTATTCTCTATTACAGGACTATTTTTCTGTCCTTTGCACCACTAATAAGAAGACATAATCATTTTTATGTCATTATATTATTATTATCATTTAAATATTTTTAATGCTTATTTATTTTTGAGAGAGAGAGAGAGCAGGGGTGGAATAGAGAGAGGGGAACAGAGGATCTGACGTGGGCTCTGTGCCAACAGAAGAAAGCCCAATTCAGGGCTGGAACTCATGAACCACAAGATCATGACCTGAGCCAAAGTGGGGAGCTTAAGCAACTGAGCCACCCAGGTACCACTATGTCATTATATTATTATGACATAATTTTTAAATATATATATATATACATATATATATATATATATATATATATATATATATATATATATAATTTTTATTATTTTTTTAACCTGTCTCCCAACTTGATAGCAGGTACCATTGAAGGCAGAGTTCTTGTAAGGTCACAAGGAATCCCCAGTTCCTAACAGCATTCATAATATACTCCAAACAAATGCTTATTAAATTGATGGATGAATGAAAAAGCAATAAATGTTTCAATGTTTTATGTATTTGTCTTTCAAATATTAATCTTTAATTTCTCCCAAATTCTAATATCTGCTATAGATATGATAAAATCATCTAAACTGAGATATACATTACAGTCATTCCTATAATACCTTTTTTGGTTTGTATTCATCTGATTTTACTTTAAGGTATTTTATTTATTGGGGCACCTGGGTGGCTCAGTCAGTTAAGCCTCCGACTTTGGCTCAGATCATGATCTCACAGTTGGTGGGTTTGAGACCCACATCAGGCTCTGTGCTGACAGCTCAGAGCCTGGAGCCTGCTTTAGATTCTGTGTCTCCCTCTCTCTCTGCCTCTCTGTCTCTCTCTCCCAAAAATAAAATAACATAAAAAAATTTTGTAAGGGTATTTTATTTATTTTAAAAATCTTCTGTTTTATTTAATAAGCATTATAGAACATTTAAAAATTTTCAAAGGTCTGCTGCTGCTTCTGTGGAAAATACTGATGAACAACAAGCAAGTATAAAAATCAATCATATAGTCAACTTAGTGTGCTAACTTAAAATGGTCTCTCCTCTCAGGGTGCCTGCCTTGGTGGCTCAGTCAATTAACTCTGACTCTTGAATTTGGCTCAGGTCATAATCCCAGGGTTGTGACATCGAGCCTGGTGTTGGGCTCTGTGCTGAGCATGGTCCCTGCTTAAGATTCTTTCCCTCCCCTGACCCATTTGCACGCTCTCTCTCTTAAAAATAAAAATGAAATGTATAAAATGGGCTCTCATCACATAGACACACACACATACCGAATGAATTTTATGGATATAACACAGCTGTTAAAACTCAGAAAACCTGATTTTGAAAATATCACAACTAAGAAACAGCAGGAAGCAAGAAGGAACATGTAGGTGTCATATGTGTATCTGAGTAGCAGCTTCCTCTAGTTGATCATGTTACCAATATGATGCCCTTATGTTACTCCTTGCTCCAGTTTTTTCTATGCTTGAATAGGTACACATAAAAATAAATGAATAAATAAATAAATAAACACAACTCTGGGTATAAATAAAAATAAATGAAAACACAGAGAGTCTAAATTTCTAATTTAGTGTAATTAAAGGAAATGAAGCTAGTTTTTTAAAGATGTTGTTTTGCTCAAATGACAGCAAAAAATATTTAAAGTTAAGTCAGATTACCAGATACAGTTGAAAAGCCTAATGCTAAATTGTAGAAGTTCCAGAAAATAAACCTATGCCATCAGTAATATGTAACTGAGAATGTGTACTTTTGTTTTAAATTTTAATTTGTTAGGATTTTTTTAAATTTTTTTTTTTCAATGTTTATTTATTTTGGGGACAGAGAGAGACAGAGCATGAACGGGGGAGGGGCAGAGAGAGAGGGAGACACAGAATCGGAAACAGGCTCCAGGCTCTGAGCCATCAGCCCAGAGCCTGACGCGGGGCTCGAACTCACGGACCGTGAGATCGTGACCTGGCTGAAGTCGGTCGCTTAACCGACTGCGCCACCCAGGCGCCCCTTGTTAGGATTTTTTTTATTGGTTTATTGTTACTTATTTTGAGAGAGAGAGATACAGAGCAAGTTGGGGAGGGGCAGAGAGAGAGGGAGACAGAATCCCAAGTAGACTCCAGCTGTCAGCACAGAGCCCAATGTGGGGCTCAAACTAACAAACCATGAGATCATGACCTGAGCTGAAATCAAGTCAGACGTTTACCTGACTGAGCCACCCAAGTGCCCCAAGGACTTTTTATATTATGTTGTTGATTTCCCACACAAAATTTAAACTTCAAATTATTTTTACTTTCATAATTACAGACTCAAAGCACGAAGCACATCATTAAAATATTCTCTTCATTTCAATAGCGTTTTCAATAATATGAACTTAACTAGACACATTGGAATTGAGGCATTGAAAAATAGATCAATGATGAAGCATGTAATATTAATATAACCTGAGTTAAGAAATTGCATGAAGTATATCACAAATTAAGTAACCTTTCATATGATTTATTTAAATTCAGTGTTTTAATCCTAATCTATTGACCACCATGCCTGTTAATGGGTGATGATATTTACATAACACAGACAAGAAGAAGAAAGGCATTCTATACAAAATAAAACTTTTAAGTGGAAATTCATTGAGTAACATTTTTAGATGTTTTACCCAGCTTTATTTTTTTTGTTTTGTCTTGGGGCTCTTTTGTATGTATGTGTGATATTTTGTTTGTTTATCATGTTAAAAACTTAAGAAAAAAAAATGGTTCTTCCCCTTACAAGTTCCTTAGAAATATATTAAAGGGAAACATAAAAAGATAATCTGTATATTTCCTGGAAATTTTAATTGAACTTTTGGAACTTCGAAGGCATAGGCTATTGACAATTTTCCCATGAAACCATTTATGATAGTCGAATCTATTTGAAAATTACCTTGCACCAGTCATTCGACCTTATGTGATCTTATGATTACACATGAACAAACCCCACATGATTTGGTTCAGTTTGATTAAGCATCCTAGGAAGACCAGCAGTTTAATATGAAGAGTAATTAACTGGCAGATAAAGGCTAATGGATGTCCTCAAACCTCTAAAGACCTATGGGTTTTATTCCTTAAAAACAAAAAAGAAGAAGATGAAAAGAAAGGAAGAAAAAAAAAAGCCATTCTATTGCATCCAAAGCAACCAAAAGCCAATACATACACATCAATGCATAAAATACCAAACTCATGATAGCATACTGGAAAAGTTACTTGGCTCTGACATAAGTAATCTGAAGTTTCAATTTATCCCATTAAAAAAAAAGACCTAATTTACATATGTTAAGTTCTTAAAAAATAAACCTCATTAATCACAAGCATGTATTAGACACTTTTAGTACTGGGTCAGGGGTTAGATTTAGCATAATCCAGAGTCCAAGAGAAAAGACTGATGAGTAGATAAATAAGTGTGTGTATATTTTCTGATCAATGTAGATCAATTTGCACAAATTAGCTAGTGTAAGAATAACAGTGGAAGACAGACATTGGAGATATATCTTTAGCTAAATACAAACTCTCAACTCAATATTATTTAATATATTTGAATTATTATATCTGGGTTTTCAATTTATACACAAAGAATATTGCCAATAAAATTGAAGATTTTCTTTTCTGGCTATATAGTAGACCAGAAATCACAATCACTTCCACTAAAAGACACCTACTATTTTAAAAATATGCATATTTATAAAGTTTTATTATTTATGTATTATGTAAGTACATAATATGTATACATATATATATTATTATATATAATTATATAATATACATATATATATACTCTTCCCACCAGAGCCTATTATTTCAGAAGACTTTGTGCCATTGTTCATGAAGTTATAAAAGATGGATAGGAAGCACACTGAAACCAGTAACTAAAGATCTGAAACCTTAAGTTTACAAATTATAGCCAACAAAGTGTTTATTTATAATTTTTGAAACACATATTAACAAGAATAATACAGACACCAAGTTTACTAATTTTTTTTAGCAAACTTTATTGTCAATGAAACTGCAATCCTAACCCAAGAAACTCTGCACCAAGAGAAGATGAACTGCTAAAGTTATAATCCACACTCCAGCTCTGATATGGCAGTGGAGGATGATTTGCAAAGGAATGGCTTTTTAGAGTGCAAAGCTAGGAGCTAACCAAATAACTTACATTTATTTATTCTTGTCCAGGAAACAGGGACAGCTAAATATTTCTTACTTTCCCCTCATATAGAACAGAGTTTTAATGAGCTATGTTGTTCCGTGTCCATTATGTGAAATGAGTGATTTCAAACCACAGGTGTTGTCATACAGTTTGTGGGTTACAAGACCATGAGAAGAGACATATGAACCCAATCTGGAAGGTTGCACAAGTCCAGAAGAGGGTCTAGTCGTAACTTAAAAAGAGAACATGGGGTTATATGAGGTAAAGTGTGGTCTGTTATAGAAAACAGGATACATGTGAATGAGGGAAGGCAAAGGGCAGATTATGGCTGACTCATAATTTTATACCCCAAATCAACTTTCTCCATTTGCTTTGTAAAACAGCCCCAATTTTCACTTGGGCACACCTCCTAGTCTGTATTTCCCAATGTCCTTTGCACCTTGGTGTGACCTTGAGACTAGGCCAAGGATTTGTAAGCAGAAATGTTACGTGGAATTTACAGGAAGGCTGATTAAAATTGTTTACCCCACTGTTTAGTGAACCTCCTTTGCTCTTCCTCCTTTTTCCTTTGCCTTCCCTGGAGGAAGGGAACATGATGGCCCTAATATTATTAGTAGACTATGCTGTGACCTTGCCTGGAAGGCAGCCTAGCAGAGAGAAGAGATAACTAACTTCACAAAGCTTTTGTATTATCCCAGGACTGCCTGTATTTTTTTGTTGTTGTAATCTCTGTTCTTTTTTTGCTTTCGTGGTGTTTGTTTTGTTTTGTTTTGTTTTTATTTTAATGCGAGAGAATAAATTCTAATGTGTTGATCCAATTTATTATATTATATGTACCTGAGCCTAATCCTGACTGATATAAAATGTCCATATATTCATAAATGCTAAGAATTCTTTTCTTGATGCGTCTACAGCACAGGTAGAACTAGGAACATTACCAAAATGTTAACCTGATTTTTCACAGGACCATTAGCTATATGATAGGGAATAATTACAAGCCTTGAGAATATTTCTCTGAAAGGATTGTACAGAAGTGTACACAAGAACAAGCTATAATTTCTTCAAAATTTTCGTGAATATCTAAATTATACAGAAATTAAATGAACTGTCCATTTAGATGTACACCTAATTCAGATTTAAGAAATTAGTAATTATTATCAGGTAGACCTTATTTAGATGCTGTAATCTTGAAATTTCCTGATTTTAAAATAAAATCATTCCAGATAGTTTAAAAAATCAATTTTGAATACTTTACGTATGTTATATCAAATTATTTGCCCTATTATTTTCTCAAGCTTTTTGTTACAATGAACTTAAATTAAAATGCACATGACCAGTGTTCACTATATTTTTAAAATTGCTTATTTATTGCTAAACTGCTGTAAATCTTGACATACAGCAATTAGCTGTGGTTTCCCAAGTTTTAGAGGAGACTAGTGGAGATACAGAACACAAATGGTTGGGTCAAAAGTAGTAAGAAGCACCTGGATGGCTTAGCTGGAATGGCTTGCATGCAACTCTTGGTTTCGGAGTTGTGGGTTTGAGCCCCATTTTGGGTGTAGAGATAAACAAACAAACTTTAAAAAAATAATAGGAAGTATAAAAAAATCTTTCCCTTCTCTTTATCATGGAGACCATGAAGAATTCTGAAATACCTCGCTGTTAGGTGAGAATAACAACTTTTTTGAATCTTTAGAAAATAATGCTAGAGTTTGATTAGATATTTGGTTCTGTAGTTCACATGGTGACTATCAGGCATCTGGGTAGAAATTATTGGCATATCTTCTGGCATGGCTACATTTTATTATCTTAGTAGTAAAATATATCATTTCTTCAATTTTTCAAAATTTTTCTTTATATATTTTATAGGAAACATGTGAAGAATAACTTAAGTCTTAAATCCCATTTTAGACTGTTAATAAGGGCATCTTCGTTTGAGAGATCAAGGCCCATTTTAGTTGTCCAAGTCACATTCAGATGTCTTCCTAATTGTTGATTAGATATTCTCAGATATCACCTAAAAAGTAATTAACTGTAAATAATGAAATTGATAGAGAACTTGTTCCTTTAACAAACCTTCCCACTTAATACGTAATGGGATAATTGAACATCAAACAAAAAAGTCTAGTTCTGGGTAACAGATAGTGTTGGCAGCAGGTCAATGCTGCATCTAAAAACAACTAAAAATCTATACAATTACAAAAATTATAAATTCAAAGGCATCAGAAAGCTAACAATCTTAATGACTTTGTGCCAAGCAATCGTTTTAAGTAGGATAAAAAAAAAACAATCGATTATAAAAAGAAACGCTGATAACTTATACTTCATCAAATTTAAGTTTTTCTGAAAAGGAAATCTGCAGAATAATAGCAATAAACATATATAATAAAAGAGTTACACCCAGAAAATGTAAACTAATGCTAAAGCTCCATCACAAAAGCAAAAACAACTTCATAAAATAATGGATCAATGGTGAGGTACTTGGGTGGCTCAGTTGTTTGAGTGTCTGACTTTGGCTCAGGTCATGATACCATGGTTCATGGGTTCAAGCCCCACATCAGGTTCTGTGCTGACAGCTCAGAGCCTGGAACCTGCTTCGGGATTCTGTGTCTCCTCTCTCTCTGCCCCTCCCTGCCACTGCTCTCTCTCTCAAAAATAAATAAACATTAAAATTTTTTTTAAAATAGATCCATGACTTAAGTAGACATGTCAGCAGATAATGTATACAGATGGCAAGTACATGAAAAGATATTCAACATTATTAGTTATTAATGAAATGCCAATTAAAACCACCAATAAGATCCTATTGCATATCTACTAGAATCTCTAAAATTAGTAAGACTTATAGTGCAAAACGTTGGTGAACGTTTGTAGCAATGGAAGCTTTCCTATGTTTCTGTTGGGAACACACATTGCACAATCACTTTGGAAAATAGTTTGTCAGATTTTTATAGAGTTGATGTTGACCTACTGAGTCCACTCTAGATGCTTACCCAAGAGCAATGAAAAAAATAAAATTGGCCAAGATGAAAGTAGAAAATTATAAACCAAATTATTAGTAAAGCAAGCCCAGTGGTGTATAAAAGGACAAATCATCTCCAGATATTTCACAACTAAATGTGAATGGTAAAATGATAGAGCTTTGGAAGAAAGTATAGGAAAAAATCTTCATGGCCTTGGAGTAGAAAAATATTTTTAACACACTACAAACAAGACTAACTATAAGGAATGGATTATTTTAAGGTATGACACCATAAATAGTGAAAAGGTAATGCGAATGTGTGTTTTGGAGGGAGGGTATTCTCAACGTTTATTTATTTTGGGGACAGAGAGAGACAGAGCATGAACGGGGGAGGGGCAGAGAGAGAGGGAGACACAGAATCGGAAACAGGCTCCAGGCTCTGAGCCATCAGCCCAGAGCCTGATGCGGGGCTCGAACTCACGGATCGCGAGATCGTGACCTGGCTGAAGTCGGACGCTTAACCGACTGTGCCACCCAGGCGCCCCGGGAGGGTATTCTCAATACATATATCTTACTAAGTAAGGGCTCTTATTCAGGATAACTCCTACAAAATCCTGTAAGTCAAAAGAAAGTCAGGCAATCTAACAATAGTCTGGGAGAAATAACAAATATTATGCACAAAACTAAAAGAATATCCAAGAGACCAATGGACATATGAAAAGATGTTCTATTTTTATTAGCCATCTGGGAAATATAAATTAAACCACAGTGTAATCCCATTGATCATTCACTGGAATGGCTGAAATAAAAAAAAAAAAAACAGAGAAAAATATCAAGTTGGCAGAGATTTAGCATTAGACCCCTCATATATTGTTGACTGCAGTGTTGGTATGTATGTGTATAAAATTTGTACATATATGGAAGTATGTATCTGTAACATATAAATAATATTATATATATATGTATATATATATATACATATCCAACAGAAAAGTATATATCTATCAAATGAAAGATATGTACAAAAATATTCATAGTAACATTATTTGAAATAATCTAAATCTATATTCCCCCCAAAAAATAGAATGGACAGACAAATGTGCAATAGGAGGCTACAGCAGTAAGAATGAATCACATCACAACTATATGCAACAGTATGGATAAATCTCATATGTATAATGTGGTGAAGAGACCCAAACACAAAATAATGCATAATGTAAAATTCAATATTCAAAAAGTTCTAAAACAGACAATGCTATTCTGTGGTTCTAAAGATGATGGTAGAGGGGTGCCTGGGTGGCTCAGTCAGTTAAGTGTCCAACTTCAGGCCAGGTCATGATCTCACAGTTCTTGAGTTTGAGCCCCACATCGGGCTCTGTGCTGACAGCTCAGAGCCTGGACCCTGCTTCAGATTCTGGGTCTCCCTCTCTCTCCCCCTCTCCCGCTCATGCTCTGTCTCTCTCTCTCTCAAAAATAAATAACATTAATAAAAGGAAAGATGATGGTAGATATTTGGGGACTTACTTGGAGAGGGATATGAGGGAGGTTTCTGAAATGCTCCTCAGGTTCTCTTTTTGATTGGGGTATTAGGTGTGTTGTGCTTTGTGAAAACTTATCAAGCTATGTACTTCTGGTATGCACATTTTCCCATTTGCATATTATCTACTTCAATAAGTTTTTAAATAGAACAACTACAACACCTTGAGTATTTGAAAACATTAAATATATAAAACTCTGAGGTCATAATAAAAAAGAGAAAGCTGCTTATAATCAAACCAACAAAAACATGTTTTCACCATTTAAAGTAGCTGTGACATCACAATTTTATAGAAAATAATCTTGTTAATTGAGAAAAATAAGTGAAAGGAGATCCTATATTACACGGTAACCAAATAGCTTTACTTGATGTGGGAAAGCTCTTCTTTGCAGAAGAGTACAGTGCAATAAATGTGAACGGAAAAAAAGCTTTTAGAAAACATCATCATTTTATGGTTACTAGATGAAAATTTGATGGGAACAAAATTTTCTTAAGATACAAAAATACCACACTAACCAGTATTTCTGGTTTCAAAAGAGAAAGAATGTACATTTACAAAGAATAAAGTGATCTCTACCCTTACTTGGTGGTTTACTTCAGAAGTACTAGGAATCAGAAACCAAAACGTTGTGTACTTGTCCATGTGATGTAATAGGAAATACACACCACCTGTAAGGTATTCTTGCCAAAAATGCTTCACATGAATCAAATAGTGACTCCCCCCTCTCTTTTTTTAAGTTTGTATTTTAATCACCCTAAACTCATCACAGCAAGTGCACTCCTTAATCCCCATCACCTATTTCCCCTATCCTCCTACCCACCTCCCCTCTGGTAACGATCAGTTTGTTCTCTATAGTTAAGAGTCTGTTTCTTGATTTTTCTCTCTCTCTCAATGTCTATTTTCCCTTTGCTTGTTTGTTTTGATTCTTAAATTCTATATAATGAGTGAAATCATACGACATTTGTCTTTCTCTGACTGACTTATTTCACTTAGCATAATACTCTTTAGCTCCATCCATGCCATTGTAAATGGCAACATTTCATTCTTTTTTGTGACTGAATAACATTCTATAGCATATATTTGTACATACCACGTATGTATCCATTTATCTGTCGATGGATTGCTTCTATATCTTGACTATTGTAAATAATAGTGCAATAATCATAGGGGTGTATGTATCCCCTTGAATTAGTGTTTTGTATTCCTTGGATAAATATCCAGTGGTGCGATTGCTGGATTATATGGTAGTTCTATTTTTAACTCTTGAGGAACCCCCATAATGTTTTCTACAATGTCTTCACCTGTTTGCATTCCCACCAACAGTGCAAGACCGAGTCAAATAAAGGCTTTATCAAACTTCCACTTTATAGTGAACACAGGTGTTTGAGACTAAATGTTTGTTTCACCCCTGAATTCGTATATTGAAGTTCTAACCCCCATTTTATGGTATTAGGAGGTAAGGCCTTTGGGAATTGATTAGGTCAGAAGGCAGAACCCTTATGAATGGGACAAATGCCTTACAGAAGGGGACCCCAGACAGCTCTCTCAACCCCTTTCTGCCATGTAAGGACACAGCAAGAAGACAGCTGAAGGGCCATCTATGAACCAGGAGGTAGGTGTCAACATCATCAGACGCTGATTCTGCCAGTGTCTTGATCTTGGAATTCCAAGCCTCCAGAACTATGAGAAAGAAACTTCTGTTGTTAGTAAGCCACCCAGTCTACAGTACTTTGTTGTAGCAGCCTGAACTAAGACAACGAGTGAAGAAACATTAGTGTGATAATTTGGGAACTTGAATACAAAGTGTGTATTAGGATACTACTTTTAAGTACTAAAATGTGCTTATTTATTTACAAAGGATAGAATATTTCATAGTGAAATTTCATAATGTCAATAATTTACATAAGAATTTATCAAAAATTGGAGATACAAAGATGGGGCAAAGTGAACAATTATCTAATCAAGTTAATGTGAGTGTACATTATATAATTTCTCTATATTCTTGTAGGATACTCTAATATTTATGTAGAGTATGTTTCTGAGAGATTTAAAGAAATTTCTCAGAGCCAGTTAACCATCATCATATATCTATAAAATCTAGTAAATCATGTAGTCCTATACCCTTTCTAATGGTTTGGAACTATTAGAGAGTTTGCCTTGATTTTTTTTTTTTTGTGGTGGTATGTGTCTACTAGATTGTTTTCAACATATTATTATTTATATTTTGGATGTACAAATCTGAAGTAATTTGCTATTAGATACTGTTATTGATTACAATTCAGATATATTGTCTTTAGGAAAAAAAAGTTTCATGCCCATCATTAATGTTATATTTATGATTGTACTTTAAAAAAATTTTTATGTTTATTTATTTTTGAGAGAGAGAGAGAGAGAGAGAGCGTACAAGCAGGTGAGGGGCAGAGAGAGGGAGAGACAGAGAATCCAAAACAAGCTCCCGGCTCTGAGCTGTCAGCACAGAGCCGGATGAGGTGCTTGAACTCACAGACATGAGATCATGACCTGGGCTGAAGTAGGACACTCAACCGACTGAGCCACCCAGGCGCCCCAATATTTATGATTGTACTTTTATCACATGTATGTATGCTGGGTATTTCACAAGGCAACTAAAGTTGTGGGAACTGATTTTTTTTTTTCAGTCAGGCTTCTTTGTTTTCATAGCTGTGTAACAGGGCAATTCTTTCATCCATAAGTGACCTGAATAATTTATTGATAAAATCAATAAATCATGAATTGGCATAAATAAATGCAAATGTTTCCTAACTGCAGATTATTTTAAGGTTTTTATTTTTGTTTTAATACATTAGTGGGGGTGCGAATCTGCCTATCATTCTTTTCACTTATTTTCACCAAGACTGACAGATAATAATTTAATCCATACTATCATTATGCCAAAATGAATTTTAGAAGGTAATATTACATTTTATTTTATGTTAAACATTAAGACAATGATTATGTGTTTTAATGTTACTGTTAATGATAGACTCCAATGGAAAATATCTTCTTCTTCTCTTGATCTCTGGTGATCCATTGTCTGTGACTTCTCAAGAGTCTCTAATGTTTTTAATTCAAGGAGTTTAATGCCATGACTCTCTGGATGATTGAAGAAGGTAACATGCTCCTGAGGTAGTCTGAAATAAAAGCTTAGAGAGAAAAGAAAGCTACTTATAGTTGTTTGCTAAGGTTGGAAAATTTCCCAGACTGTTAGTTTCTTATTCTAGCATTAAAATCTAGCTAAATTCATAGTCTTAGTCATAGCTTGGATTTATTTCTAAATTTGGTGTCTGGGAGAAATACTGTGCAAAGTGTATTTTGTGTTTTGCATCATTTGCTGCATATTTAGTGTGAGAAGATAAAGTATTTTCCTTTAGATATGTGTGTGTATGTTTGTGCTTTCATCTTCTATTACTCATTATCTTTCACTGTTTTAGAAGAAAACTAAAAGAAAAAAAAATTGATCTTCTACATTAACTTACATTGATTCAGTGGTAGCTACAGCCAAGGCTTTTAAAGTGAATAGGTAATTATCCCATTGTGAGTCTTTCCAAAACAAATGCCTGCACACACAGAATAGGCTGATTGGCCCACAGTGCTGATGTTCTGGTTTGCAAAGATCTTAGAAATGCTGAGTTCTCTGATTTGGGGCTCAATATAGAAGATTTGGTAGTGTTTAACTTTTTTTTTTAAGGAAAAAATTATCAGCTGGTTTTCTATTCTGTATCATCCAATCCCTTTTGTATTAAGGGAGTTTTGGAAAAACAAAGAAAAACCAGTGTGTGACTACAGTGGCAGAGCACAAGGTAAGATCGGAACACTAACATCTATTAAGCACCTACTGTGTAGGCAATGTGATACATTGTTTAAGGAAGTTATCAATAAAACAATACTGTGAGGGGAAAATATCTGCATGTAGTAAATGAGATGATAGAGACCAAAACACTTAAGAAACTTGATCTTATCTTATACAGTCAAGGCACTCAAGCCTCGCCATTTTGACTCCAACCCTCCTGTGTCCATCAATAGCAAACATTAGTGAGTAGTTAAATAATTTAAACATTATAAGTAAAAGGCCATGCATTAGCTTTTAGTTCAGTGTATCACTGAACATCACCTTTTTGGTCAGTCATTTTGCATCCTAGGTAAACAAGAAATAGGCACTACTTGCCTAGAGGTGGCTTACACTGAAGTACAGTGGAACATAAGTAAACAAATAATTGTAACAGGACTCCTGCCACGGGAGAAATAATTTGAACGACTGGAAAGTAAAGGGTGTAAATAAATTTTCTGGAGAGTCGGGAAATTATGCAAAGAGTCAGTGATCTCTAAATAAGATTGTTAATGAAAAAAGAGTCTGTTAGTTAGAAGAGGCACTTAAAGGGATTCCAGACACTTATAAACCAAAGCACAGAGCATGAAATCACTTGATACAGGCAGAGAACAACTAGAGATTTGATTCTGCTGTCACCCACCCAACTGACAGAGGCATATGGTAAGATATGTTATTGAAATGGCTGGCAGGGTTCTGATAACGGGCTTATACACAGTATTAAGGAGACTGGACTCCAACCTGTAGGTTACAAGAACTACTGGAAAATGTCAGCATTGTACTGATATATGAAGATTTTCATTTCAGAAGTCTAACTCTGGCAATGATATGGATGAAGGGAAGAGATGTCACTAATGGCAGTGAGATCAATAGGGAGATTATAAAAGGTCAAGTCATTTCTAATTTTCTTTATGTGTCAACTTCATTCATTTGTTACCCTCTCTATGGTATTGAACACTGTTGTCAAACAACCTTGATTTCCAAAACAATTCTCCTTTTTTGTTCCTGTGATCCTTTCCAAAGGAATCTCTAAAACCCACACTTTATTTAAGAAAAAATTTGTTGGTGCCTTCTATTGTTTATTTTCAATGTGTATTGAATTCTTACAGTGTGTCAGGCAGAAGCTGGGTGATTGGGATGCATCATTTACTTAATACTCACATCATTGTTGTGTGAAGTATTATGCAAGTATCTCAAGTTATTGTTTATAATCATATAGTTAAAAGGTGGTTTATATTGGAAGATTACACTGTTTTGATAATTCTGTTTTATGAGTGATGTGTCTTTTTCAATATGCTGAAATTAGACTTCATATCTTCATTCCTTTATATATTCAGTCAACATATTTTTACTGAGTACCTATTATGTACCAAACATCATGCTAACTTCTGGTATTTAGTGGCAAGATATTCACAAAATGGTCACTCTTTGAAAGAATAATAATATGCAACACCTACACTGACTTATGGGTGACATAAGCCAAATGCAAATTCTATGATTTACGTAACAGGTGTTACATAAACCTGTTAATAAAATGTTACATAAACCTGTTAATAAAATGTTACATCATCACAGATGTACATGTGGGCATAGTGGTGGGAGACTATAGTGCAGTGGACATTTTCATTTTTAGGAGTGAAAGTGTGCATTATACCAGTAGAATGAAATTCCTTAGGTTATTTATGAAAAATATGTCAATTTTTAGTCATTATAACTTTTCCCCCAAGGCACTTTTAGCAATATGTGACACTCAGGAGCTGAGCATGTTGGTAAAATTGGAGGCAGGGCTCAAATATACATTACCGACCTCTCTGGGAATAGTAAATTGCAGAGGGCCACTTGCTGGTTTTGTTTCTGACTCCAGGCTTATGTCTGTTACAGAAAATAGAAGAGGGGGCAAAAACTATAAGATAGTCATAAGCCTACTAGAAATCTTATCAGACCAGGGCTTTTATATGGGAAGGGAAAATGTCATAGAGGAGTTAACTTCAAGAGTCAGAAGTAATGAAGTACCATTTTGATTAAGTACTTTTGATTAATTAAAAAAAATTACCTTGCAAATTTATGTACTTGGGACCTCATAATATCTGTTGTTTATTCTGTAAACACATTATTACAGGGATTCACCCTACCCAGAACTATTTTTTGGAATATTTTTAAAATTAAAAATATTTAGTTGTAAATATTTATTGCATAAGCATCTTTCATATTTTTGCCATTTTGTAGTTAAGAATGATTTTTTTTAAATTTTTTTAACGTTTATTTATTTTTGAGACAGAGAGAGACAGAGCATGAACGAGGGAGGGTCAGAGAGAGGGAGACACAGAATCTGAAACAGGCTCCAGGCTCTGAGTGGTCAGCACAGAGCCTGACGGGGAGCTCGAACTCACGGACCGCGAGATCATGACCTGAGCCGAAGTTGGACGCTCAACCAACTGAGCCACCCAGGCACCCCAAGAATGATTTTTTTAAGTATAATATTAGAACATGAGAGGGCATATGATGTAGGTCAATTCATGCAAATATTTTTCATTTATTTGTCCTTTAAAGTGATTGGTTTCACTATTTGGATTTCCTTACCAGGAAAACTTAAAAGTGAGTCACTGAACTGCTACTAATTCTAAAGAATAATATCTATCATACAGTATTCCTACACAACCATGCTCCTCTATACCATATAATAAAGGACTGCAACATAGATCAGAGTGCAGGGATATATGTGTGCATTCTAAAACTTACTAGTATAAGACCTTGAACTTTATTCTCTTAAAAACTCCTGGGGGACAATAGCACCTACCCTCCAAACTTAGAGTTTGAAGTAAAAGTAGGTAAAACAATATGTAAAATTTGTATATCATAGTTCTTTATGTATATCTAAAAAGAACTATGGTACAGACAGTGGTAGTTCCCAAATAGCTCATTTGTTCTCCACATTTGCCAACATTTTGTAGGTAAAAATGATTATCTCTAATCAATTGACATTGGGTAGAATTGGCATGTGTCATTCAGAGGCAGAAGTGTGAAGAAATGATATATAAGCATTTACCTATCTATCTATCTTTTATAGCTCTGTCTGAAATGTTGTTTTGAGTATGAGATGTGAGAAAAAAAGGATGATTGCAAGGTACATGCCTTGAGCAAGTAGAAGAATGGAGTTGCTAGCAATTAAGCTGAGAAAGGCTCTGCAAAGGACAGATTTGAAGGTAGTTTCAGAGACTTAAAGTTTAAGATAGCAATTAGATATCCAAGGAGAGAGAGATATTGTCCATTGAATTCATCAGTATAGTCTTGCAGAGAATTCTGAACTAGAGGTATAAACATGAAGGTTGGTGTGTGGTTGCCTAAATCAATGAGATTGGAATTACCAAGAAATGGGTAGAGAAGATGAATAAGATGCGATTTTGGGTCTCTCCAGCAATATGAGGTAGGTAGAATAAGAAGATTAGCAAAGACTCTGAGAAAATCAACTGAAAAATGAAAAGAAATCCAAGAAGTATGTGACATACCAGAAGTCAAGCAAAGAAAGTAAACCAAGAAAAAAGAAATTATCCACTATGTCAAATGATGCTGATTGATAATTCAGTAAAAACAAGGAGTAAGAAAATTGACCATTGAGTAAGCAAGAGGAGGTTTCCATTATTTACTGTGATATATATAGCAAGCTATCTTAAAATTCAGTGCTTAAAACATAAAGTTAGTATTATCTCGCTGGTTGTATGTGTTAACTTGTCTTTTGGATGATTCCCACTTGGGGTCTCTAAGGCAGTTGCCTGAGATTTATAATTAGGTATAAATAATTTATAATTAGGTATAAATAGAAGCTTTAGTCATCTGAAAGCTGACTGGTCTAAACATCCCTGAAGGATCATTCACATGGCTAGCTAGCAGTTGATGCTTACTGTCAGCTGGATACTCATCTTGGGCTGTGTGGGAGGTAGATGAGCGACCTCCCAAAAATGTTCACATTCTAATCCCTATAACCTGCGAATAAGCTATGTTATCTGGTAAAGGAAAATCAAGGTAGCATATGGAATTATGGTTGCTAATCAGCTGGCCTTAAGAAAAGGAAAATTTCCTGAATTATCCTACTGATAGCAGTGCAATCACAGGGGTCCTTAAATGTAGAAGAGTAAAGCAGAAGATTCACTATGAAGGGAAGTGATGTGAGAAAGACTCAACCATCATTACTGGCTTGGAACATTGAGGAAGAGAACCACCAGTCAAGGAATGCAAGTGACTTCTAGAAACTGGAGGAAACAAGAAAGTTGATTTTCCCCTAAAGTCTCCAGGAAAAAAATGTAGCCCTGCCAATATTTGATTTTAGCTCACTGAGGTACATTTTAGAATTCTGATTTAGAGATCTGAAAGACAACAATTTCTGTTGTCATTTTTAAGATACTAAGTTTGTGACAATTTGTTGCCTAACAGGAAACTAATAAAGGCTGTCAAATGAATCACTTACTTGTCACCATCCCATCTGGCTTAAACGCCACTGACTGCTGAGACTTGTTCCAAAAGACAGTACCTTGAGAAATAGTGACCCAAGAGATCCAGGCAGAAGCTGCAAGGCTTCTCAAAATACAGTGTCAGAAGTCTTGGAATGCCACTTATGCTGTGCTATTGATCAAATAATTAACGAAGGTGAGCCCAGGTTCATGGTTAGCTGAGGTGGCCTACATCTGTAAATTCATGCTTGTACAGAAAATAAGGAATTGATGGCAGACATCCTGAGAAATAAAGTATCATGAAGAAGGAGCGCAACATTGGTATAGTGTTGGACTGAAATTCTGACGGGAGTGGGTTAAGGGAGAATCAGAGAAAACAAAAGGGAAAATCAGAGAAACAAATCTAAGAAAAGCTTAGATAATTACTTTGAGAAAGCTTGTGCATAGAGCAAACACTATAATTTGGCAATGGTAAGAGAAATGGCATCACAGAAATGGATGAGGAAAAAAATATGTGTGCTAACTGTAATGATTCATTAAAGAGCCATTTTTTCATGTATGTGGATATACATGTCAAAATATCACAAAATAAATTATGACCAGTACACGCCATATAAAAGTACTCAAGTGTATTCTGAAGGAATCCAATCTTAGCTTTGATTCCAAGGAAATAGAGTCCGTGGCCAAAGTTTCTGTCATAATATAATCAAGGAAGGTGCTGTGGACTGACTTCTGTCAGTCCAAATTTCATATGTGGGAGCCCTAACTCCCAATGTGACTGAGAGAGGATCTTTAAGAAGGTGATTAAAGTTAAATGAGGTCATCAGGGTGGTATCCTGATCAGGTAGAACTGGTAGCTTTATCAGAAGAGGAAGGACACCAGATGTCTCTCCACCATGTGCAGACACAACTTTGCAAGCCAGGCCAGAACTTGGCCAGGCTGGCCTGGATCTCCAACTTCCAGCCTCCAGTAATGTGAGAAAATAAATTTGTTGTCTAAGTGACCTAGTCTATGGTATTTTGCTTTGGCGGCCTGAACTGATTAAAATAGTATGTAAACTCCAGGAGGCAGGATTGAAGGAAAGGGAAAATGAGTTCAGGAAAGAGAGAAAATGGGAAGAGACATTATTAAGCTGACCACTACATATTTTAAGCATAGCTGATTGCCTACTATATCTTTGAAAAAACATAAAGAAAAGATTTTAAAAATCCTTACAGTTACACAGTAAAATAGAAAATTCAGAATATATCATAATTCACTTAATCTGGAGAACTAAGACAAATGACTGAATACTTTTTCTCTGTTAGGTGTGTAATGCCCCTAATCTACCTAATTCTCCAAATATGTGAAGATGACCTTAAGACTAAACTTCTTGCACTGCCTAGGAGCACCTGGGTGACTCAGCTGGTTAAGTGTCTGATTTCAGCTCAGGTCATTATCTCTCAGTTTGTGAGTTCGAGCCCCGCCTTGGGCTCTCTGATGTGAGCACAGAGCCCGCTTTGGATACTCTGTTCCCCTCTCTCTCTGCCCCTCCTCTGCTGGTTCTCTCCCTCTCTGAAAACAAATCAATAAACTTAAAAAAAAGAGACTGAACTTCTTCCAGTGCATAAACTCCCTAATGGAAATAAATTAATATATCTTTAATGTATTATATCTTTCAGAATAACTAGAAGAGGATTTGCAATTACATTTATAAGCCACCTCACATGTCTTTGGCTTCCCTATGTGTATTTTTGGTTTGTTTTTAAGATACTCCTTGAATAATGGTCTTCTCATTATTTGAGTAGGTAAACAAATTTAAACAGCTCCTTCAGTAATTACATACGTAACTTACATATAGGCACATATTTTTGCCTTTATTTAAGCCCAAAACTTAATAAGCATAAAACCTTCAACTCTTCTGTTGAATACTCTTGCTGCTCATGTAATATCATTACTTATAATGTTAAACATACTTGTAACTGTCCTCTTCACACCTCTAGGGGAAAAAAATAAGAATGGATTATTCAAATGATATAAATCCCTTTGAGACATGGGCCTTACAGCAATACTATAAATTTTGTTTTCCCTCCAAGGTTACTTGCAATGTTGGCCTTGATTTAAAACCCAAGATTCTGAGGGAAATAGCAATGATATTGAGCTCTGACAAATTGAATTGGTCTCAAGGTATTGGAGGATGACTAATAAATCTCCAACCTGATCCAGAAAATATCCTATACAAGCTACTTTTTCTTCTTGAAACACATGTGACATCTTTAAGTGTTAATACCACTAGCTCCTTGGTTTACTTAAATTGTATGTTTGGGAGTGATTTCCTTCTTGTTATGATCAATACCCACCTGTCTATGACAATTGCTTTGGATAAAGATACAAAGGAGTATTATTTTGCTTTGTTTTCCATGCAGTGTAGCATTTTATTTTTAATGTCACCTTTTTCTAAGAATTGGCAAGGTAATGTTTACTACTGGATTTTGTGTAGTTTGTCATGCCATGAAAGGGAACACCATGTTTTCATAAGACTGTTCCAGGAATATTACTTACAATTGCCATTTTACTACTGTACATCAAAACATGTAAATTACTGACATCAGGAAGAAGATAACATGTCTAAAACGTAACATGAATTTTTAGAAGTTTCACGAAGAGGTTCAAAGATGGAATTTTATGATTTGAATGTTAACCTCTTAACCCTATTTTTGACAAGGCTTTTTACAAGTCTTTTTGTAAAAGTTTATTTATTTATTTTGAGAGAGAGAGGAAGAGTGCAAACAGGGGAGGGGCACAGAGAAAGGGAGGGAGAGAATTCCAAACAGGTTCTGTGCTGCGTGGCTCAATCCCACGAACTGCGAGATCATGACCTGAGCTGAAATCAAGAGTTGGACTCTTAACTGACAGAGTCACTCAGGCGTCCCATAAATATATTTTTAAGTAATATTATTTATCAGGATACTTGGGTGGAATATTTTCTTCTTAAACACATTCTAAACACGTCTCAGAAACATCATCAATTTTATTTGTTAATGTATTGCCATGTTTGTAGATATGAGAGATATAAATGACTTATACATCAGATCTGAAAAAGGCTTCATGACCCAGCTCAGATGCCTTCTCTCTCAGAAAGCCTCCACTATTGCTTCATCGCAATGAATTTCTCCTTTACAGACTCCAGCCTTTAACTGCACAATTCCAGTTTTATCACATATATAGAGTCCTGATATCATTCTGTACCATATAAATAATTATAAAAATAGATAGTAAGTTCCACATATCATATCTAGTGTCCCTACTTCATATCTTATCTTCTTGGTGAAACTTTGCTTGGCCACACTAAACTATATTATTTGTTTACTTCCTCAAAACCATGTAACACTTCATATTAGTATCATACTTTATATGTCCCATATTGTTAAAAGTGTGCATTTATTTTTCAGGTGTGCATAGTTCATGCACTTTTTATGAAAGTCAAATGAACGCAGGTACTAAGACTTACATATTGAATAAAAGGAACATGTGGCTTAATGTCTATTGAAGCAACTATTAAATGGATTATATTTCCTATACATATGCTTTGATTAAAATTGTGTTGTGATATAAATTATATCTATTCTATTGCTTCAAAACATTTTATCTTCTTCTACTAAAATATTTTAAAATTAAGCTGTTGAATTCATAAAATAAGTCTCTCAAATGATAAAATTCTATGTCATGAGTAATTATTTTTTAATGTTTATTTATTTTTGGGAGAGAAAGAGCACAAGCAGGGTAGTGGCAGAGAGAGAGGGGAATAGAGGATCTGAAGTGGGCTCCACACTGACAGTAGAAAGCCTGACACAGGGCTACAATTTGCAAACCAGGAGATCATGGCCTGAGCCAAAGTTGGACACTTAACTCACTAAGCCACCCAGGCGTCCCTGGGTCATAAGTAATTATGATAAAACAAGAAAAGAATAACACACAACTGAATCAAAGATTATTAAAAAATGTTCTTAAACTTACAAGAAAAATGACAAAAATAATTGAAACATCAAACATGAGATGATTGGTTAAATTGAGTGTTTTATGTATGCATGTGATAGGGTATTAAATTACTACAGATTAAGAACACGCAATGAGGTTGGAAAGTTTTTGTTCAAGACCCATTAAAGTAGAATAATGAATTTTAAAAAAAGAAAGTAAAGTAAGAAGTAGAGTGATAATAATCTCCTTTTGCCTGAGACTAAGAAGTGTTCCAGGACAGGGAAATTTCAGTGCTAAAACCAGGTTAGTCCCAGGCAAACTAGAATGGGTTCATCACCTTCTAAGAGATCTGTTTTAAATCTGTTTGTTTGTGTATGTGATTTACTGTGTACATAGGTACCCCGCAAACACACAGAGTATATTTATTTAACCCATATATACCCTTAAACATGTATATATTATATACACACACATACTGAGAAAGACAAGGCAACAATGAATCTCTGGAAAAACATATACCAGAATGAATGTTCAGATGATTTTTTTATGGGGGTTAGACGTGCTGACTCCCATGCAGTTGAAAATTTGCATGTAACTTTTGACTCCCCAAAAGGACCCTTATTGTATTTATCAAAAAATGATCCACATATAAGTGGAACTGCACAATTCAAACCCGTGTAGTTCAAGGGTCAACTGTGTGTGTGTGTGTGTGCACATACCTGTATACATACACATAGATAAAAATCCCCATTAAGAGGTGTATATATATGTCAACTTTGCTGTTTAACAGGCAACCTCAAACTCTCAAAGACTTATAAGAAACATTTATTTCAGATTCAAAAAGGGCCAGCTGGAACTTGGGTAATTCTGGCCCAGGTTGGATCCAGTCTTCTGTGTAAGTCTGTTTTTTATGTCTCCTTCTGGAACCCTAGCTGAAGGAGAAAGGCTGTCTGTAGCAGACATCAGGAAATGAGAGAAGGCTTCTGAAAACTTTTACTCTGAACTGGCATTTCTACCCGCATTCAACATGTTACTCCTTACCACATTCCAGAGGCCACAGGAAATCCGTGGCCAAGCCCAAATTCAGTGAGGCAGGAGCAATACTCTCCCCTAAGGAGGAGCAGAGTGAATATTTGATGGAAAGTAATCCAATATGCCAATGTGGGATTTTGAATAATGTTTATTTTTTCAATTATATTTTCCGCAATTTTTTAAACTAAAGATGTATTACTTTAATACTCAGAAAAATATATAACTTAAAGCAAAACAAACTCAACTGAAGTCCTATTAACAATATATTACTTTGGGTTTGCCTGGATGGGGGCTATGTCGGTTAAGAGTCTGGTAACGATCTTGCAGTTCAAGATCAGGTAATGATCTTGCAGTTCAAGAGTTTGAACCCTACATCGGGCTCTGCACTGGCAGTGCAGAGCCTGCTTGGGATTGTCTCTCTCCCACTCTCCCTGCCTCTCTCTCTCTCTCTCAAAATAAACTTAAAAAAACCCAATATCTTACTTTTAAGCAAATAAGAGCAAACAAAAGGATGACTCTTTATGTAAGGTTAAGGTATGGGGAACCAAGAATAAAAATTAAATGGCGCTAGAAACACCATCTAAAAGTGGAAAGAAGCTATAATACTTTGTGCAGAGATGGGCATGTGTGTGTCCCAAGGATGTGGCTGTGTGTTAATTTTAAGGTCGCTAGGTAGGGTCAAAGAGACAGCATAGGGAGATTTTCATTCATAGTAGAGAGAAGAAGCTCATAGGAAGATTCTCTGTTCTCCAGGGACTTGACAGAAACTAAAATGCAATGCTTATTTTTTTTTAATTTGAGAAATCTCTGGTGAAAGTATCCAGACTAATTCTTGTGATTTAAACCTCTTTCGTAGCAGTAAGTATCAATGGTTTAAAGATTCATTTCTCCTTAGAAAGATGTTATTCTAATCCATTCCCAAGTAACTCAGCCACTATGAAGAATATATTTTTTTGGGAGGAAAGCAGTCATAAAAAAATTCTTATAGCACCCAAAGTGCCACTTCTACCCACCCACTCGTTTGTAATTGTTAAGCAACGAATAATAAAGAATTTGGCCCCTGACAGAGCATTTTAACAATTAAACTTCTAATGTGTCAGGCTGCCAGCTGTGGAAATGGGCTTCTTGGCTTCTATTTTTTAGTCACTTATAACAATTTGTTTAATTACTGAACCATAAAAGAGACAAAACTAATTAAGAGATCGGGATACTCGGGTAGTAGTGCAGGTGCACATTAGTCGTGGCCACCACCTGTGGCAAGTCTCTCCAGCTCACGTTAGCAAAAGCACTTGGGATTTGTTAGGCCGTTTGTGTGCAAGCTAGAAACCTACTGCATCAGCCTCACAGACCCCCGTCTGCCCTGTCATGTCAAGTAATGCATGGAATATATGGTCACTTGGCTTATCCTCGGGAAATCCCAAAGAAGTTTCCCCTTTTTACATTCCCAAGAATATGGAAAGATGAATGAAAGGGCTGGGCATAATATACAGAGCATCTACTTTGCCATATTTTTACCTATAAAAACAAAAACACTTAAGTTTGTTATGTGGTGTATGCATTCATTAATTCATCAAAGTAAAGTACCAGCTACAGGTCACATAATAATTTCCATGCTAGAAAAGCAATTTAAAAAAACCTTTTTAAAAACAAGATGTACATAAAACAGTTTGCCAAGTAAATTGCCAACATGTGCATTGGCTTATCTAAGTCTAACTGAACTACTAATGAGGTAAGTCAAAGCAGGTATTTAGTATTTAACTTATGTCATCAATGAGGACACAAAAAGCTGTTTTTAAAAGGAAAAAAAGTCACGTTACAAAAAATAGGAAGTTTCCTTAGGACTTGATTTGTCATCTCCCAATAATACAATGGTTTTATGGAAAGAGTCCAGGCTTTAGAGCTAGACTTAGCTGAGTTTGAAGCTCAGTTCATTGCTCACCTGGTCTAGCACATTGGTGAGGTTTTATGCTACTCGCATTCCTCATATGAAAATATTGATACCAGCATCAAGTTTTACCATGTCAACATAAGTCTAATGAAAGCTGGAGTGTCTGTGTTAACATCAGAGAAGTTGACAGCACAGAATATTTCCAAGGATAGAAAAATCACTTCATGACGCTAAATAAGCCAAGTTATTAAGAAGTCCTAGCAATCATAAAAGATTCTTCACAAATAACAAACCCTCAAAATAAAAGATAAAAACAGATAGAATGGCAAAGACAAATAAACAGAAATGCAACTGTATTGTAGCATCCCTCTCTTAATGACAATGAAACAAGTACAGAAAATAACCAATAATATAAAAGACTTGTACAATATCATCAGGCAAATTGACCTACTAGACATGTATATATCACTCTAGTTAATGATAGTTAATGATAGAAAATACATTTTATTCCAGTGCATAAAACATTTTTATTTAAAAATAAATTTACTTTAAATTTATTATTTAATTTAATATTTAAAAAATAAACCATGGATAATCAGAGTCATAAAAAGAGTCTCAATTCAACAGGATTCATATTACACAAACTGTTATCATTGAACATGATGGAATTAAATTGGAAAATAACAGAAAAACCTCTGCAAAATATCCAAATATTTGGAAGCCAAATAAACTACTTCTAAATAACTAACAGGTAAAAAAAAAAAAACTAACAGGTGAAAGAAGAATTTGAATGAGAATTAATATGTAATTTGCCTTTAATGAAATTGAAAACACAGCATGTAAATACTTGTGCAATTCTGTGAAAGCAGTAGAGATGAAATTAAAACAAAATGCTTATATTAAAAATGCAAAGTTTCAAATCAATGACTTCCATTTCCACCTGTAAAATCTATAAATAGAAAGGCAAATTAAATCCAAAGAAAGAAGAGAATAAACAATAGATATCAATATGGAAGTCAACAAAATAAACAGAAAAAAAGAAAATGAAGAGCTGGTTTTTTAATAATATGTCAAATTGTTAAGCTTTATCAAGAGTGATAAAATAAGAGAGAAGACCCAAAATATCTGTATCAATTATGGGAAAGCTAGCTGATTACAGATTTTAAAGGTATAATTATATTATGATCTAATTTATGCAACAATTTGGCAATTTCAAAGGAATGAGGAAATTGCTTAAAAGATAAAAACTGGCAAATTTTGCTCAAGAAAATATAGAATATTAAAATAGTCAATATTTATTTTAAAAGTTGAATTTGTATTTAAAACCTTTCACAAAATACAAAAACTAAAAACTAAACTAAACAAAAAAGCAGTTCAGGATCAAATGGTTTTATGGGTAACAATTTAATTCAAACATGTAATGAAGAAATAATACCAATAATCCATAAATCTTTCCAAAAAATAGCAAGGGAAACACCAGTCCTGAATCCATTCTATGAGGTCAGTAAAGTCCTGTTTTCAAAGACATCAGAAATAAAGAAATGTAAAAGGCAACATCCCTCATGAATTTAGAGGCAAAAATTATAAACCAAAGTTTACCAGATTGAGTCCCACAATATGTAAATATAGTTATACTTCATTACTGTGTGGACTTTATTTTAGAAATTCAAAGTTCTCTGAACATTTGAAAATGAATCAAAGAAATTAACTATATAACAAACTAAAAGAAAAGCCATATGATCATCTCATTAGACGTAATGAAAAATTCATTCAACAATGTTCAACATCCTTTTCTGATTAAGGGAAAAAAAACCCTTATCAAATAGGAGAGGTTTTTTTTTTCTTTATTATGTATAACATAATTTCTTACTGAATATTTGATATTGTATGAGAACAGCAGATAGTGAGATAATTTATATTTATGCCTGGAAATGAGCCAAATCTTCTTTTGTCAGAATGTTAGTTTGAAGCATTGAGTCATCTGATCAGGAGTTGAGAAGAGTTTGGGTTTTATTGTTGCTTTTGTCACCTTCAGAACACAACAGTATTCACATTGTTCAAATGAATCCTCCTGCTTAAGGTGGGAACTAAGCTACCAGAGGGTTTTTCTTAATGTTTCTGCTCCACCCTCAGCCTTCAGACATCTTGGTACAACTGCAACATGGAGGGTCTCCTCCTGGAGAGAAAAGCTCTTGCTCTTTCCCCAGGGAAGAATGTGATCTCTTGCTACTGACTGCCTGTTAGACTGCTGGACAGGCGACAGAAGCAGTTCTCTTTTGCTCTGATCCAGTATCAGTCTTAGAGGAGCCCCATAGCCAGGGCTTCATGGATGGGGATTTCTCGGGATTCCTACACCTCTTCCTCATGATAGCACATCTCTACATTGTATCTGTAGTGGGTCTTGTGTGGGAGAGATTTGCCTTCTATGGTGCTAAGGATTCTAAGGCTACTGCTATAGGAAGGAGACTGTGGAGAACTCTTTGCTGACATTTCCCTAGAGAAAAAGGTTTCTTTCCATTTCCCTTCCCACAGAAATAAGGGGTGTCTACCTGTGCCCTGAGAGTGATAGAACTTGCTATTCTTCTCCAAATATCTTAAAGTTTTTATTTATTATGATGTAAGTTTCCAGGCAAGAGAGATGGAGCTTCCCGGCTTTCCTATAATGGTAGACTTCCTCTATGACTGTACCACACACAGAAGCTTTCTCCCATCTCCTGGGCATGTACATGCTTTTTGTGAGAATTCAGTGGAGGTCTATGGAAAACAGCCTCCACATGGGTGAAAATCACCTTGTGTCTGAGGCATCCAAGAATTTTATATATTGCGCTAGCCCATATCCATCCTTCAACAATGTGATAAAATTCTAATCCCCTCTTACCTGCTGGAGCTACATAGTCTCCATGTATTCTCTCTCCTGCTTGGACTTCTCCATTCTGGGATTTAGTCTCAGTTCTTTGATGGAATAAAAAATTATGATTCTGTAGTTTCTACAGTTTATTTTCCTACTTTTACAATGGAAATGATGTTCTTTTCCAACTTTATATAAACTAGGTGAAAGGGAAACCCCATCCTATTATTTGCTTCTTTAAATATATATCCAATGAATGTTTTGTTAACTTAGTATATGTTATCTTTGTGTGTCTTTTTCTACAGGTTGTTTCTTTTATTTTTCCAATAGATAATTTTTATTCATGGTGGTTTTATTTCTTTAGGGCTTTTTATTTAATTGTTAAGTTAATGTTATTTGGAACATATTCTGTGAGATTATTTAAATATTTGTGTTTTTGCATTTTAATTGTGTTCCTTCTAATTTGAATTGCTTCTAACAGGTACCTTTTTAAATTATTAAATTATTGACTAGAGGAATATTATCTGTTTTTATTATTGACAAATCACAACTAAAAATCAGCCAGGATTAATATCTAAACTGTGACTTGAACTTTTTTCTTGGCATGAATTAAAAAAAAGCAAACAAAACGAAACAAAACAAAACACCTATCCAAACCCAAGCCAACTTTCATCTTGTATTTTAGCTTATATCTTCAAATATCAAGCTTGAGGACATTAGTAAAAAAAAAATCATAAGGATGCTTGGGTTAGTGAGTGAGTACCCTCTTTAATCAAAGTATAAAAATATTATATAAACTTAACTTGTTCCATATTAAAAATTATTGACAATTAACCTAAATATCTAGACCTTAAAACAAGACATTTGAGAAACTCTCTGATGAAATTAATGAATACAACCAAATGTGAAACCATTACATGACAATGTTACCTTTGCATGATTTATTTTTTAGTATGGTGGTGGATATCTGCCTCGTAAGTTGCCTATTATTCCTGAGATCTTTCCTTTTTTCTTTTTTCCCCCCAAATTTTAAATTTGTAATTAATGAAGAACACCTATTACCACTTAGTCATGCATTCATTGGCTGAAATTAGGTTTGATGACTTTTTAATGCACAGATATATACAGATGCATTTGGTTCTCAGTTTCTTTGATTTTTGCCATTTTATATAGATGTTAGAATATTCCAGTAACTATTTTAAACTGTAAAGAAAAAAATAACCTGCCACTTTCTTGTTAATGATGTTCTTAGTAAACTGAAAAATGAACTAGTATTAGGAGTGTTTATATGGCTATTTCACACCTCTTTTACTGTAATGCTTGGTTTATTCTTAGATGAATACTACCATTTGGAATCATTTCAAAACATAATTAAGAACTTTGATGATGCTTGATCTAGTGTTCCAAAGTATTCCTGAATGTTTCATTTTCTGAGTTAGAATATAGTAATGGAGGAATAGAGCACATGCATATTGAATAACAGCCATTGAAAATAAGCCCTAAACAAAGAAAAATAACTGATATTTATTTAGCAAAAATAAGTTGAATTCCAATACCAAAAATTGTGTATTAACCGGACCCAGAACTATAATTACATTGACATGCCTACAACCTTAATGTTATGAAATTTGAATGAGCAGTATGGTGAAAAGATTCTGTATCTAGCAATATGGCAGCGGACTTAATGACATGATTAGGCAAAGAAACAAACTGGTTAATGGAATCTAATGGAGGAGGTTTTACATAAAAATTTCTCAAACCAAAAACAGTTCCAAAAGGCAGAAACAAGAAAAGCAAGCTAAGGCTTTGGTATTAATGGATAGTGTGGTGCCATCTGCTTAAACTAATTTACCCTACATAATTCAGATATATTCCCTGTACACATCATATTTTTAATATTGCCTCTGTCAGCTCTTTAGACCAAAGGCATTAAACAAACACTAAACCAGGGATAGTGTTTAGGCAATGTAGGTACTTTCTCGTATCTGGATATAGGCCAAAAATCATTCGACACACCACGGTCTTTTCATCATAACCATGTAAGTTACATGCATTTTCTCTTTTAATATACAGTAAAACTCACTTGACACCAAAATAATTCTGAATATAGTTTGAACATCATTTTAATTGTACTAAAAATAGTTTGAGGTCACAGCATCATTCTGAGGAAATTGACTCATAATATATATGCACAACAGGGCTGGCCTGTTGCTAGAAAATTCTAATTGATAGAATATCAAGGAAACAAGGTGAAAACATTTTAAGTGTTTTTAACCATTATCTGATACATTTAATAGTTGCAGAGTTAAATGGTGCACCGCAAAAACGAATTCATGTTTATTCAGGAAATGGAAAATTGTTTTTCAGCACAAACCAATACAAGAGGATTCTGTTTTAGGAAAAAGAAGAAGCAACTTATGGAAATTATGCCAGTGGATCCAATGTATTTATTGCACAAAGTGAAGTGTGAACAAAAATTAAATTTATTTGTTCTCACATTTATTCCTTTTGAACACATTCTGAGGGCTTCTTCTTTCCTACTCCTGGGTAAAAATCTTGGCTGGATCCCAGACCTTTCTTTACGATTTACAGGAATTAAAAGTACTCTCACTTTTTCAGGTTTTAAAAAGTCCAATCTAATCTAAGATATACTTATTCTTGTCATTCAAAACTTCTCCACGCCCATCATCCCTCTTTACTCCCAACCCCACCATGTCCACAGTCAGATTCCACCTCAGGCCTGAAGCTTGCAGTGGGGGAGGGGAGGTGGAGGTCAGTTTGTTCCATTTTCCTAGCTACACACACCCTTCACTTGTACCTACTGCCATTCCTTCAGCACAGAGTCTGAGTAGAAGGACAATGGAGGGTTAGATGTGAAATGTCAAACATTACATGGCTTACACCACTGCAAACCAGTGTTAGTAACCTCCTTGACAGAATGTCCAGTTACTGGCTCTTTCACTCACAAGGTGTTCCTTCCTCCTCCCCTGCCCCTACCCTTCTACTATAAAACAAGATATTCCATCTGCAGGTTCCTAATTTCAAAAGAATCCTTGTCAAAGTATGCTTTATCACTACCCTGCTAGCTCCTTACTACTGGGGATCCACCTTAATTTAAAATCACTTTGCTCAGATGGACCGCTATCCATTAATACAATATTTTGCAAGTTAGAAAGAGACAACAATTCTCCAAACTGACAAAGCTATGCTAGTTATCATGGTTACAGGCTGGATTTCAACCCTAACCTGAACTTCTGTGCAGGTCACCAACTGTAGCACCAGAAACCATTGCCATGATTGTGCCTTTCCAAGGTGTTTATAATGATCTGTACTAATATATACTCTAAAAAATCAGCTTTATATCCACTGATATTAGGATACAGACTACAGGCTCTACAGTTTTAAAGTACACTGATGACTGTATATTCAAAGGGTTGTTGTTCATAACCAAAACCAAAATCAGAGCCAAACTGATTAGAGTGAAGACTTTGGTATTAGAATCATCATACAGTAATAAACAAAATTAAATACATTCTACAAGTTAAATATAAAATTACAAAAATCATTTTACTACTCTTGGTATTTTGACATTTTAAAGGCATTATATATTATTTATCAGCCAATCAAAGAGAAATTTATTGGATGTCAACTCTAAGCATCATCCAAAACTAGGCACTAGAGGAACATCGTGTTAGAAGTTGGGCCAAGGTTACACAGCAGAGAGGGAAAGCTTCAATATATTTCAGTGAAACATACATTGTGTGCCGAAATCACAAAAGGAAAAAATATTTGAAATAGTTATCAGCAACACTAAATTTAATATGCCTGCATGAGGAAATCATCTTTATAATCAAAAGCAAGGTGTATTTTTCTGTTCTCCTAATAAGTTTATATCATTTTAATGTGCAGAATTTCAACTAAATGTGCATTAAGTAGCATGCTTTAATTATGTAATTCAGTATGCATTCATAAAAGCACGTGCTTGAAGATGCTAGCACATATGAAGGCTCATTCAGTAGAAACTAATTTTATTTTTAGAATAAAGTAACTAATTGAATTTTGTAATGCAGCCAGTAACATGATTTTCAGAGTGTGTGGTATTTGCAAACAAAGTGCTTTATTATCTAAAATGTTAAGAGAGGTCACCTCAAAGAAGACTTAAATCTTCTTCCATCAAAGTGCTTTCTTTATAATAGCTAATGGAGAATAGATATGCTCTAATGCTTTTGATATAAATATTTTGAGTGACATTTTCTCTCCAGCTTTCTCTTTGTACCTAATATGTAACTTACTACTGAATTACAGTGGTCAGACCATGCTTGAAGTCACACATTGGGTTGTTATCAGGTGAGAATTGGGACTGATTAGATAAAAGCCTCTACTAGATCCTGTATGTCATAGTTTCAGAAGTAAACCATAAATTGAATTAGATGAAAAAAAAAGATTGTTTATGGAGGTAAGGAGATGAGGACGTAAATTTATGATATTTACACATATATTACATTCAATTGCAAAACATGTATATAGGTTCAATATTACCAAGAAATAGCTATGTTGAACTATTTTTATTGTTGTTCTTTGAAGTAACAGAAACTCAAATTCAGCTCGGATAATGTTAAACTAAACAGAAATGTCAAAGGATGTTATTCTCTCACTCTCTCCATCATTACTGGATTTTCTCATTCTTTTTGTTTGCTTTACCAGTTCTTCATATTGGGTTAAGAAGGGCACTGAGAACTCTAAGATTTCTTGCTCCTTGGACTCAGTGATCCCTCAGGAAAACATGATTCTCTTTCACCCAACTTCCAGATAAATCCAAAGCCCTTGGAGAGGTTTTGTGTCCACATCTGTAGTTATAGAATCAGCATCCCCACAAACAAATGTAATTGGAGAGTGGTTCTTTCCTCTATGAATGAAGGTTTTCTTATCAGAAAAGAATAGAAAATAAGGTTGGGCACACACTAAAGAAAACAAACAGCAGCAGCAAAAGTAAAAAAAAAAATAGATAGATAGATAGATAGATGTATCCTCTACAAAATTGTTTGCCTTCACACACTTATCCAAGGGTAAAAAAAAAAAAATTACCTATACTCCCAAAAAACATATAAGTCAAAGGTAGAGAAATGAAGGGAAATGGCAATCAGCATGTGGTTGTACCTACAATTTTTCATAGATAAGTCATTCCACAAATTGTTTTGAAAATAGACCCTGGGTCCCTTAAAGGCACAGAGTTAGGAACAGTTATGTCTGAGATTCTGAAGAGAGATGGAAATGATTAAAAGGGGTTGTAGTATCAATTTAAGCACAAAAATTCTCATAGAATATGGGGAGACTGGTAAATAGATTAAGGTAAATAGATTAAGGTAAATATATTAAGTCTCCTATTCAAAATACATATTTATGTTTGTTTTGAAATCTAGCATCAAACAATACTGTGCAGTCTGGTTTTGTCCCCCTAAAAATGGTATAAGAAACCTGCTGTATTTATATTTATTTTAATATAAACATCAAAAATGACAATATTAAAAAGTTTACGTATCAGTCAAATTACATGAAATAATGGAATATGCCAGAAAGTGTCATAGAAAACACTCATATTTACTTATTTTCACATTCTATGTATCATAGCACATTTAGAAGCACTCACTTATGGATAGATTGAAAATCTCAAACTCTGAACTTTTCTTGACAAAAACAAGCTTGTTTATTTATTGCCCACATTTCATGATTTTTGTGTGTGTGACAAAAGGGCAAAGTTGGAGAATTTCAAAAAGAAATTAACCTAATTGCAAAATAGATAAGAAACTTGCAAAGCTTGGAATAATTTTCCCTACAGGGAAACAACTTTTTAGCATCCACTCATAAATCAAGCACCGCAGTGTTAGCTACATTAAATTTATTTTATAGTCTAGTTTTCAAGGAAATGTGTGCTTGGAATGTATTTGGTACTAATATATCTTCTAACCCGAATGACATTCAAAGACAAAATTTTTAATATTAAATCTGAAACTACTTCCAACTTTTGCAGAGCTTTCTTAGCTTAAAAACCCAATATATTTTGATTGAATTTGTTGTACAGTCAGCTTATCTTTCCTACTTTTTATTAGCAAATGTTGCTAATTTTCAAATATTCCATACTTATTATATCTAACAAAACCATAACACATAGGCTGTCACATCAAATCTTATTCCACATATAGAAATATAGACTGTGAATGACTATTTTTACTATGCTATATAGTTAAAAGATTAGTCTTACTTTTCCATATCAGAATTATCTTTGAAATACAATTCCAGGGACACCTGGGTAGCTCAGTCGATTGAGCGTCAGACCTTTCATTTTGGCCTAGGTCATGATGCCAACATCATGGGATCGAGCCCTGCATTGGGCTCTGCATTGAGCATGGAGCCTACTTGATATTCTCTCTCTTTCTCCCTCTGCCCCTCTCCCCCATCATTGTCACTCACTCTCTCTCTCTAAAAAGAAAAGAAAAGAAAAAGAAATTCCAATAAGCCACTGCTATCAACTTCTTTAATCTTAAAGTTCGTTTCTATAAAAATAACTAGTCTCTTCCCTCTTCCTTTTGATTTAATACACAGTTATAGCTCTTTTAATCAATTTTACTTTTTGAAAATTAATATTTATTCATCCAATCAATGAATATAAATATTTATTTGGAATACAAATTTAATAATATACTAATCTCTCATAGTCATTGCCATGACTTTTACTGAATGATCTACAGTGGGGACTTAAGTTGTTCTTGCCTTTCTTGTTTTTCTTGTTGATGATGATCATTCTTTTTAAAATGTACCTTTCATCAAATTGAAGATTCTTGAGTGTTACAATGATATCTTCTTAATGTGAGTATCATTACATCTTGCAATTCCTGCTATATAGAGGGGGTTTGATATTTGATCAAGGGAGCTTACTAGCATTTTTGAAAAATATTTCATTTAGGGAGCTACCATATTAATACCTAGATTTATATCATCAGAATTTTGTTGTATCCTAACAGACTGCATTTAGAAGCAAATTTTGGTTATTATTTTTCATTTCTTATTATTTTATTTCATTAAGTGATTTCTTAAAGTGTAAGCAAATGAAAACTACGCATTTCCAGAAATAGGTGTTTTCCTGTACTGGAATGCAGAAATTTGTTTTCTGCTCTTGTTGGTGTTGTTGAGAATATTTAGATGCTGTTTTTAACTTCTTAAGAGAAATGGCATTAAAATTTCACTGAAGATCAAATCTATCCCATATATCGCCTTTTAATAAAGTATTCTACCTTGAAACACACAATGATTGAATAAGTACATATTTAAAATTTTTAATATCGGATAATAATCTCATGCAGCAGAAGAGGGGGGATATGAGAAGATTCCCTGAGATCCAGTGGTTGAATGCTCTTACTCATGTGGCGAGGAATGCGGGCAGGAAAAAGACCCAGTTCCCTTATCTTAATGAGAATGAGCACCAAGAGGTAGAATTAAATCAAACTTCCAGGAGAGTCCTTTGGTTGCTTCTCAGTCTTCTCTGGGTAGAAGGAGGAAGACCTATTATCATAACAGTGGTCAGCAAGCCCCACATTCCAATCTGAAAGGCAGTATGGCTGTGTCTGCTGAGCCAAGAAGTGTTTAATGATAAAATAAATAGTATCAGAAACAAAGATCTCTGTAATAGAGAACTTCCGGTGAACCAAAAACATTGGAAATTCATTTGCTTGAAGCCAGTCATGTGATGCTGGAAACCAAAAATGAATTTAAAGCCTTGCCTACTAGTACAACTGATGTCTCTTTTCAAACATCTGTTTGTGTTTTGTTTCATTTTTGTTTTTTTTTAATTTCCATATTCCACATTAAATATGAACTCCATGAAAAAAATAAAATAAAAATATTGGATAAATGTATTCTTGAAAAAACAGAAGAATTCAGATTTATTCCTGTGCTCTCTTATATACATTATCCCATTGCATATTATACATAAAAATAACAACTTCTACTTTAAGTTTAGATGTACCTTACACTTACCTTACTTCCACTTATTTGAAATATGGATTTGAATTGTCATCTTTCCAATTGCAAAATATACATATTTTTTTACCACATAATACTCTTTCCACTTCATTATCACCTAGCCCAGGATGGGGGTGAGGAGACTTAAAATTCACAGTGTTAAGGTAAAGTAAATGTTGATTTATTAGAAATGAAAATCTAGGGGGCATCTGGATGGGCTCAGTCAGTTAAGTATCTGACTTCAGCTCCAGTCATGATCTCATGGTTCATGAGTTTGAACCCTGTGTCAGGATCCATACGGACAGCTCAGAGCCTGGGGCCTTCTTCAGATTCTGTGCCTCTCTCTATCTCTGCCCTCCTCCACTCATGTTCACTCTCTCTCTCTCTCTCAAATAAATAAACATTAATTTTTTTAAAGATGCAAAACTAATAATAGGCTTTAAAGGTTATGATAATTATCTTTGAACCAATTACAGAATAGTTGCTAAGAGATCTTAACTCTTTCCCTTACTATTTTCCTTCATTTGCAGAGAATATTCATACAGATTTTGTAACACATTTGAAACAAACAAACAAACAAACAAACAATAGGCAGGATAGTATTTAATTCTTTTAAGCAAGTTGCTGAATTATTTTTTTTTTTCTTTTCTTTGGCTTTGTTACATTTCCTATCAATAGTTACCAGGCATGTTTTCATGTAGAGAATAATTTTTTAGAAGTATAGAACAAAGTTATTTTTAGTTATAATCATCTAATTAAATGAGCCTTAATGGGTAGAAAAGAAACACAATTAATCTTCTTATGTTTTACTTTATACATAATCATGTCAATAAAAATAAAATAAACATTACAGTATAAAAAGAAATGTGCAACAATGATTTCAGGAGTAGATTCCTTAATGCCCCTTATGCATTTAGCCCACCCCTCCCCCACAACCCCTCTGGTAACCCTCTGTTTCTTCTCCATATTTAAGAGTCTCTTATGTCTCGTCCCCCTCCCTGTTCTATATTATTTTTGCTTCACTTCCCTTATGTTCATCTGTTTTGTACCTTAAAGTCCTGATACGAGTGAACTCATATGATATTTGTCTTTCTCTGACTATTTTCCCTATTTTCCCTTAGGATAATACCCTCTAGTTCCATCCACATAGTTGCAAATGACAAGGTTTCATTCTTTTTCATTGCCGAGTAATACTCCAGTGTGTGTGTGTGTGTGTGTGTGTGTGTGCCACATCTTCTTTATATATTTATCTGTGGATGGACATTTGGGCTCTTTCCACACTTTGGCTATTGTTGATAGTGCTGCTATAAACATTGGGATGCATGTGCCCCTTCGAAACAGCATACCTGTATCCCTTGGATAAATACCTAGTAGTGCAATTGCTGGGTCATAGGGTAGTTCTACTTTTAATTTTTTGAGGAACTTCCACACTTTTCTCCAGAGTGGCTACACCAGTTTGCATTCCCACCAGCAGCGCAAAAGAGATCCTCTTTCTCCTCATCCTCGCCAACATCTGTTGTTGCCTGAGTTGTTAATGTTAGCCATTCTCACAGGTATAAGGTGGTATCTCATGGTGGTTTTGATTTGAATTTCCCGGATGATGAGTGATGTTGAGCATGTTTTCATGTGTCCGGTGGCCATCTGGATGTCTTCTTTGGAGAAGTGTCTATTTATGTCTTTTGCCCATTTCTTCACTGGATTATTTGTTTTTTGGGTGTTGAGTTGGATAAGTTCTTTATAGATTTTGGATACTAACCCTTTATCTCATATGTTGTTTGCAAATATTTTCTCCCATTCTGTTGGTTGACTTTTAGTTTTGCTTATTGTTTCCTTCTCTGTGCAGAGAAGCATTTTATTTTGATGAGGTCCAAATAGTTCATTTTTGCTTTGGTTTTCCCTTGCCTCCGGAGACATGTTGAGTAAGGAGTTGCTGAGGCCAAGGTCAAAGAGGTTTGCCTGCTTTCTCCTCAAGGATTTTGATGGCTTCCTGTCCTAGGTCTTTCATCCATTTTGAGTTTATTTTTGTGTCTGGTGTAAGAAAGTGGTCCAGGTTCATTCTTCTGCATGTCACTGTCCAGTTTTCCCAGCACCATTTGCTGAAGAGACTGTCTTTATTCCATTGAATATTCTTTCCTGCTTTGTCAAAGATTAGTTGGCCATACGTTTGTGGGTCCATTTCTGGGTTTTCTATTCTGTTCATTGGAACTGAGTGTCTATTTTTGTGCCAGTACCATACTGTCTTAGTGATTACAACTTTGTAATATGTCTTGAAGTCCGGATTGTGATGGCTCATGCTTTGGTTTTCTTTTTCAAGATTGCTTTGGCTATTCAGGGTCTTTTCTGGTTCCATACAAATTTTAGGATTGTTTGCCCTAGGTCTGTGAAGAATTCTGGTTTTATTTTGATAGTTATTGCATTGAATTTGTATATTGCTTCTGGTAGCATTGACATTTTAACAATATTTGTTCTTCCTATCCAGGGGCATGGAATATTTTTCCATTTGTGTGTGTGTGTGTGTCTTCTTCAATTTCTTTCATAAGCTTTCTATAGTTTTCAGTGTATAGATTTTTCACATTTTCGTTAGATTTATTCCTAGATATTTTATTGGTTTTGGTGTAATTGTAAATGGGATCAATTCCTTGATTTCTCTTTCTATTACTTCATTATTGGTGTATGCACTGATTTCAGTGCATTGATTTTAAATCCTGAAACTTTGTTGAATTCATGGATCAGTTCTAGCAGTTTTTTGGTGAAATCTGTTGGGTTTTCCATATAGAGTATCATGTCATCTGCAAAGAATGAAAGTCTAAATTCCTCCTGGCAATTTGGATGCCTTTTGTTTCTTTGTGTGGTCTGATTGCTGAGGCTAAGACTTCCAATACTAGTTGAATAACAGTTGTGAGTGGACTTCCCTGTCTTGTTCCTGACCTTAGGCAGAAAGCTCTCAGTTTTTCCCTATTGAGGATGATATTAGTGTTGGGTCTTTCATATATGGCTTTTATGATCTCGAGGTATGACCCTTCTATCCCTACTTTCTTGAAGGTTTTTATCAAAAAATGATGCTGTATTTTGTCAAATGCTTTCTCTGCATCTATTAAGAGGATCATGTGGTTCTTGTTCTTTCTTTTATTGATGTGGTGGATCACACTGATTGTTTTGTGGATATTAAACCAGCCCTGCATCCTGGGGATATTGGTCCTGGTGAATAATTGTTTTAATATATTGTTGGATCCGGTTGGCTAATATCTTGTTGAGGATTTTTGCATCCATGTTCATCAGGGAAATTGGTCTATAGTTTTCCTTTCTCATGGGGTCTCTGTCTGGTTTTGGAATCAAGGTATTTCTTTCTTCATAGAAAGAGTTTGGAAGTTTTCCTTCCATTTCTATTTTTTGGAACACCTTCAAGAGAATAGGGGTTAACTCTTCCTTAAATGTTTGGTAGAATCCCCCTGGAAAGCCATTTGACCCTAGACTCTTGTGTTTTGGGAGATTTTTGATTACTAATTCAATTTCTTTACTGCTTATGGTTATGTTCAAAATTTCTATTTCTTCCTATTTCAGTTGTGGTAGTTTATATGATTCTGGGAATTTGTCCCTTTCTTCCAGATTGCCTATTTTTTTTTGGGCCTATAATTGCTCATAACATTCTCTTCTTATTGTTTGTATTTCTGCTGTGTTGGTTGTGTTGTCTCCTCTTTCATTCTTGAATTTATTTATTTTGGTCCTTTCCTTTTTCTTTTTGATCAAACTGGCTAGCGGTTTATCAATTTTGTTAATTATTTCCAAGAACCAGCTTCTGGTGTCATTGATCTGTTATACTGGTATTTTGTTGTTGTTGTTTGGTTGGTTGGTTGGTGGTTTCAATAGCATTGATTTCTGCTCTGATCTTTATTATTTCCTGACTTCTGCTGGTGTTGGGTTTTATTTGCTGTTCTTTTTCCAGCTATTTAAGGTGTAAGGTTAGGTTGTGTATCTGAGACCTTTCTTCTTTCTTTAGGAAGGCTTGCATTTCTGTAAACTTCCCTCTTATGACTGCCTTTGCTGCATCCCAAAGGTTTTGGGCTGTGGTGTTAGCATTTTCATTGGCTTCCAAGTACTTTTTTATTCCCTCTTTAACTTCTTGGTTAGCCCATTCATTTTTTAGTAGGATGTCCTTTAGTCCCCAAGTATTTGTTATATTTCCACATTTTTTTTGTAGTTGATTTCAAGTTTCATAACATTGTCATCTGAAAATATGCATGGAATGATCTTGATCTTTTTGTACTTGTTGAGGGCTGATTTGTGTCCCATTATGTGATCTATTCTGGAGAACGTTCCATGTGCACTGGAGAAGAATGTGTGTGTGTTTCACTGCTTTAGGATGAAATGTTCTGAATATATCTGTTAAGTCCATTTGGTCCAGTGTGTCATTCAAAGCCATTGTTTCCTTGTTGATTTTCTGTTTAGATGATCTTCCCATTGCTGTAAGTGGGGTGTTGAAGTCCCCTACTATTATGGTGTCAATGAGTTTCTTTTGTTTGTGATTGATTTATATATTTGGGTTCTTCTACATTTGGAGCATAAATGTTTACAATTGTTAAGTCTTCTTGGTGGATAGACCCCTGAATTATGATGAAATGCCCTTCTGCATGTCTTGTTACAGTCTTTAAAGTCTAGATTGTCTGATATAAGTATGGCTACTCCAACTTTCTTTGGTAGACCATTAGCATAATAGTCCCTTTACTTTCCATCTGAAGGTGTCTTTAGGTGTAAAGTGGGTATCTTGTAAATACCATACAGATGAGTCTTGCTTTCTTATCCATTCTGTTACCCTGTGTCTTTTGATTGGAGCATTTAGTCCATTGACATTTAGAGTGAGTACTGAAAGATGTGAATTTATTGCCATTATGTTGATTGTAGAGTTGAAGTTTCTGGTGGTATTCTCTGGTCCTTCCTAATCTTTGTTACTTTTTTTTGTTTGTTTGTTTTTGTTTTTTTCCATATTTTATTCCCTCAGAGAGTCACAGAGTCTTCCTTGAAGTTTTTTGCAGGGTTGGCTTAGTGGTCACAAACTCCCTTAATTTTTGTTTGTCTGTAAAATTTTATGTCTCCTTCTATTTTGAATGACAGCCTTGTTGGATAAAGAATTCTTGACTGCATATTTTTACTGATTCAGCACATTGACTATATCCCACCACTCTTTTCTGGCCTGCCAAGTTTCTATGGATAGGTCTGCTGCAAACCTGATCCATCTTCCCTTGTAGGTTAAGGACTTTTTATCCCTTGCTGCTTTCATGATTCTTTCCCTGCCTGAGTATTTTGTGAATTTGACTATGATATACCTTGTGGATGGTCAGTTTTTATTGAATCTAATGGGAATCCTGTGTGCTTCCTCGATTTTGATGTCTGTGTCTTTCCCCAGGTTAGAACAGTTTTCCACTATGATTTGCTCACATGACCCTTCTATCCTTTTTTCTCTCTCTCTTCATCCTCTGGGACCCCTATCATTCTGATGTTTCTTTTTAATGAGTCACTGATTTCTCTAATTTTTTTTTTCAACGTTTATTTATTTTTGGGACAGAGAGAGACAGAGCATGAACGGGGGAGGGGCAGAGAGAGAGGGAGACACAGAATAGGAAACAGGCTCCAGGCTCTGAGCCATCAGCCCAGAGCCTGATGCGGGGCTCGAACTCATGGACCGTGAGATTGTGACCTGGCTGAAGTCGGACGCTTAACCGACTGCGCCACCCAGGCGCCCCTGATTTCTCTAATTTTTAAATCATGCTATGTTGCCTTAGTCTCTCTCTCTTTTTCTGCTTCATTATTCTCCATTAGTTTGTCATCTGTATTGTTGATTCCCACTCTGCCTCATCCATTCCTGACTGCGACAACCATTCAAGATTGTAGCTCAGTTATAGCATTTTTTTATTTCATCCTGACTTTCTTTTACTTCTTTTATCTCCACAGAAAGGGATTCTAATCTATTTTCAATCCCAGCTAGTAGTATTTTTTAAAACTTTTTTTAATGTTTATTTTTGAGACAGAGACAGAGCGTGAACAGGGGAGGGGCAGAGAGAGGGAGACACAGAATCCGAAACAGGCTCCAGGCTCTGAGCTGCCAGCACAGAGCCCGACACGGGGGTCGAACCCACAAACTGTGAGATCATGACCTGAACTGAAGTCAGACGCTTAACCGACTGAGTCACCCAGGCACCCCCTAGCTAGTATTCTTATTATCGTGATTCTAAATTCTGATTCAGACATCTTGCTGGTATCTGTGTTAAGACCTTTGCTGTCGTTTCTTCCTGCTCTTTGTTTTGTGGTGAATTCCTTCATTTTGTCATTTTGAAGGAAGAAAAGGAATTAAGGTAAAAAAAATTTAAAATTATACAATTAAAAACAACACACACAAAAAAATAAAATAAGTAATGCAGATCCTAGGTGTGTTTTGCTCTGGTTGTTGAAAGGAGCTTGATAGGTTAGAGAAAAAATGGGATAGAAAAAAAAAGATAAAGTTTGAAAATTTGAAAAAATGATTAGAATGAAATAGAATAAAATGAAATGATGGAAGTTAAATAGAACTTTTAAAAATTACAAAAAAGTAAAAAAATATAGTAGAAAAAAGTTAAAAAATAATATTTTTAATAAAAATTGAAAATAAAAATATTTTCTTTTTTATTCAAGAAAAAGAAAAGAAACAAAAAAAAATTGAATAGATAGACCAGGGTACAGACCAAAATATGCTTGAAATTATATCGTTTTCCTCTAGAAGTCAAACTCTGAAGCACTTTACAGACCGTAAACTAAGCAGGTGTAGAGACTTGTGTTCCTGAAGAGAGGTTGGCCCAGTTGGGTGGGGCTTAGTGTAACAGCTCCGTTTTCCACTAGATGGTGCTGCTTAGCCCACTGGGTGGATTGTTGTGGAGCTTGTAGTGTGTATGCGCATGCGTGGGAGGGGTGCAAATAGTATTACCCAGCTACTCAGCTTCTACTACCAACTCAGTTCTTCCTGATCAGCAATTGAGCACAGTCCTTTGTCTCCGGCTTCCATCCACTGCCTGCTTTTCCACTGGCCGGGACCAAGCTGTCAGGTTGCCAGGCGGCACCTCCCTCCTGAGTTTTATCTCAGATGTGACTGTGTTTCCCAACCCCTCACCTCTGAGAGACTGTGACTTTGACCCACTCAGACCTCCTTGGGGAGTGTCTCACCAAGTAATGGAGTAATGGCTGGGTACTGGCCACACCCAGAAATGTTCGCAGGACCATGCTGCTGCTGATGCCCAGAAACTGCGGCTGGATGCAAGCCTGCCCCAGAAAAAGTTCGTGCAATCCTGTAGCGGCAGCATTTCAGGGATTATGGTAAGTGACAACACACATCTGGCACCAGGCTTCCCCCTTAATGTCCTTGTTCCAGCACCAGAGAATGTGGTGGTTCTCTGGGGTCTGCTGGGACCTGTGATGGGGAGCCCACACTGCCTCTACCGAGTGTCCTCCCAGCAGGGGAACCGCCTCTCCCCATGTGGCCCAAAGATCCCTAGACTTCACTTTGCTCTTGGAGATTTGCCCTTCCCACCAGAGCACTGCCAGGTATCAAGCTGTGGAGTTTCAGACTCTTCACTCTCCCTGCTTATAGAGTCTTAATGGAACTTAAACCCTTTCCTTTCTTCCTTGTTTATTCAGTCCCTGCGGCTGTTTCCACTTTTCCATTTTCTCTCCAGCTGCTTTCCACTTTCTCTCCAGCTGCTTTTCTCCAGCTCCCTGCATTTTGGGACTTTTCTCTCCCCCAGTTCACCTCTCTGTGCTGCATACCTGCTGAGTTCTGTGGTTCAGGTGTGCAGATTGTTGTGATAATCCTCAAATCAGTTTTCTAGGTGTGCAGGATGGTTTAGTGTTGATCTGGCTGTATTTCATGGACATGAGATGCAAAAAAAACTTACGTGCAGTTCCGCCATCTTGGTCCCTCCAACATTTAACATTTCTATTTAAGAGACTTAATTTCTTCCAGTTTGTCCAGGACTTTGTTAAAATGTAAAGTTTTTGAATATTCCATTCAATAATCGTTTTAACCAGATTTATCAACCTGTATTATTACTTGAGGATATTTTCATAAATTTCATGATTTATTTTCATAAATTTTCATAATTTCAAATTTTTCATGATGCAATATATAATATACAAATAGTTATAAAAGTCTTAAATATAAGGATAATTTTGAAAAAGAATTTCTCGGCAAATTCCAGGAGATTTAACACAAACATTTCAAATGGTCTGGTTGATAGAATTGAAGCAATTCAAGTTCTTGTTCCACACAACCATTAGGCTTTCAGTGTTTATTTCAAATCTAATGTTTCAGTGTAAGATAGATAGTATGACAAGGCCAAAAAATAGAAAATCTACACCACCACCCCCCCCAAAAAAAAGGCTCAAGCATTTTTGAAACATTTTGAACTTCCCTTGAGTGTGATAGTTGACTGTATCACTAGGATTTCTTCCAATTAACTTCCTCATTGGATGTAGTTTCTTCAATATATTGTAATAAAATATGCTGAACCTTAAAATGTGAAGCTTAAAGATATTATTAAAATTAATCTGTAATTCAGCAGCCATTTAGAGATTATACAGCAAAAGATGGTTTCAATGAGGAATAGTGTATCTCTGATTGTTTAGAATCATGTAAATAATAAAAAGTAAATTGGCAGTTTTATTGTTTTTCAGATGTCGAAAGACTAGTTACCATAGGGCAGCCTATTTCAAGATGCATTACTGGATCTTAGTGAATTCATAGCGTGATGGTGTTTGATGTCACTCTAACACTCAAGAAGGAATTTAGAACAATAAGATAAATTAGAATTCAGTGAGAACTTCAAGGAATATAATTCAAGAAACTCAAATATTTTTACCTTTTTTATTAGACACAGTTTTCAAAATTTATAGGAAAGGTTTCAATATATGAAAATAATTGGTGGTATAAAAATCAGTTAAACATAGTAGTACAACTTTTTCTTACCATTTCTTTTCTCAACTTCAAGTTGCTATAGATGACTAATGATAAAAATTGAACTCACTTTTGAAATTTGAGTTTACTTTAAATGACTTCAATTTTTTCCCTAATAGACACTATATATCTGTCATTATTTGTCTAAAACTAAGATCCAAGACAACACATGTAGCCGGAATTCCTTGATATAGTGCAATCTGAACATTTTAAACTTGGTTTTGAAAATGTAAGCAATGTGAAACATCCTCTGATTGCAAAGGTTGCTAAATTAATTCCAGATGCTTTCTCTAAATGAGATAGATTAAGGGAACATTGTCCCTGAGAAGCAGCTGATACAGTCTTAGTTTATTTCATTCTGAGTCAGGGAACATGGCCTTTATAAGCACTATTATCAATGAATTTGAAATGACTCCAAAGTTCAAACATCAGTGAAGCATCACATCGTATGTTCAAATCAGATGACCGTTTGGCTAGGCAAATGCCATTTATATTTCAGAATACATCCATGTTATAATCAAAAATGAATTAGCAGACATGGAAACTTCAAGCATCATTTGTCATGTGGAACTCATGTGCATTAATATGCCTCATATCTGTGACTCTGAGAAAAGCTAAGTCAACTCCAAAATTACCATAACATTCAAAACTAAACAGTAATGCATTTTAAAGTGAATGTATTGGAAATTGAATGCCAACTGAAAATAAATGATGATACCATTTAAAATTAAATTACAGAAGGCTTTTTCCTTGTCCTTTACCCTATTGTCATCCTCAGTTAGTATAGCTGTCACATTTCCACCATTTATATCCTATAACAAAAATGGTTCAGAATATAAAATGAGAGAGAACACACCTCTAATTCTACTTAAGTGAACATTTGATAAATGTTTTATTTGATAAATAAAATTGGTTTCTTAAGAAGAAAAGATTCAGTGTTATTCTGTTAATCAACTTGAATCTTCTACATTCCTTGAATAACGTATCTGGGTTTTATTTTTTATCAGTATTAGTTCCAATGTACAATATTCCCTAAGTATGTTTGCACTTCAATAAAAAAAAAAACTAGCCATTAAGGTGTTAAAATTTTTGATAGACCAAGAAGGAACATACATTTTATGGTAAAAATGAAGTTATGAAGTATTTATTTTTTGTCCATTTTAATAAGCCTTTAAAATGAACACATAAAACTGAATTATGTTATAAGCCCAAAAGAAATGCAAATCAAACAAAAGACAGTTTCAATATGTTTTGCCAATAGATTACCTTCTCTTTATATACAGATGTGTGTGTATGTACTATTACACAAAAACATTGCCAAAATACATGAATCATTCTAATACTAGGAAGAAAATTGTAATAGCAAAAATATAAAATCCTAACCATCAAATACTATTAACTAAAAGTAATTTACAGAATTCCACATTTTTTTATGGGCTAAAGGGATAATACTTAAACTTCCAAAGACAGTAACCTTTTTCCTATCTCAAAACATTTTATTATTGCACTTTAGTCATGGTGCAGTATTATAGTGATTTCGTATGTATGCACATATAATTATATATAAATAGAATAATACATATATTTATATGCATTATAATTAACACATTTAATATATTTAATACATAAATAGTTAAGTATGTTATATATATACACATATGTAAATGCTATAATGTAGTTGCATTATGTGTTCCTTGAGGGCAATAGTAGTTTTATTTCCCCTCTAACTGTAAGCATACTTCCTGAAATAGTGCAAATACCCAACATCTGTTTATTGTATTACTCATATTTTCTAAATGAATTAATCCCAGACTATAAGAGATGGCTCTTAAGTCATCATAGATACCATTTAGAGAACACTTTCTCTGTGTCAGGTACTGTAGTAGGTATTTGACATACATGATTTTTCATTCTCAACCTGTCATCAGAGTATCATTATGCCTTGTTTATATAACAGTATATACAATTATACTTTGAAGATTGTTCAGATTGTATATATCTACTTTAATCCTCATAATGACATTAAATTTACACAATATTATACGTTAATACTTCTCAGTAAAGCTGGAGAAATGTCTTTAAAAGTAATTACTAGAGTTTTGATGAGGTAGATGCAAGCTTTCCAGAATTTCTATTGATTATTATCAGTGTAGGTAGTTAAAAATATATCATTTGTGAATATAATTGCTCTATAAATTCAGTAAAGAACTAATTTCAAAGGTTATATTATGTCAGTAAAAATAAAAATTTAATGAACATGTTTTCATTAAGTTCACATTATCATTTAACAAAAATGTGGCTGATATGTCATACAAGTTATTTTCATTAATTCTAGAAACTTGAACAAAGTTAGTAATTTTTAAACATTTGTATCTATTGCAAATATTAATCACTCATTCATTGGTTTAGTCAGTATCTACGACTTGCATACTGCAGTATAATTGTATATGTAAACACACAGATAGATAGATAGATGCATGTATAGGCATGGCTATTACCACCATAATGGATATTAAATCTCATAATAACTTATGTTCATATCATACTTGTAGAAACTTCAACTAGGTTTTTTAAGATTTTTAACTCAAACATTAAAGCAGACAATTTGATTGTCAGTTACTTTGATCTGTATCTCAGATGACAAAGATGTTTGGAATCTATTACAAGTCTTTAGGTGAAGTAACAGATACTGTCCTAGTATCATGTTTTGTCCTTCCACTTGTATTTTAAAGAGTAAAACTATGTGTTTATGACCATAGCAAAAAAAAAACTTGAGATGAATTCATGTTTTTCAATCAATGATGCCACTTACATATAGCAGCAGTATTTGTTTCAGGTTTTTTTTTTTTTTTACACAATTAGTGACATTATTATTTATGATCAGGCATTTTACACTTCAGAGGGCATGACATGTCTGAGAGCAATAGGGTTCCCACTTTGAGGGGATTCTAATTCATCATCCCTTAATTGCCTGCTTGGAGCAAAGTCAAACCAATTCCCTACTTGCCTGACCAACGTAGCCTTCTTTTTGGCCTGAACACCTGGCTCTCACTTCTCTTTATAACAAAACTCATGTCAGTTTGAAAACACTGACCAAAAGAGATGGTGAGGATATAAAATAGGTTGAAATAATTCTTACTCATGTCATTGTTATTACCACCCCATTTTCAGGGTTGTAAAGCTTAGGAAATAAGACTTCATAGTAGCCTCAGACATCCTATAAGTCTTGTTTGTATAGAATTCAAATTAGGATTGATTTGGGCCTAGAATCACATTAAGTAATGAAAAGTAGAATGTAGAACTTACAAAAGACAATTTCTCTATAATGAAATTTCACGAGTTCCAATTCGGTCATCATTTTGGGTATTGATTCAGTACTTTTGGTTTTTATGCCTCAAAAGAAGATATAGCTATTTTATTTGTAGTCCAACAAATTGTTTCCATGTCTGTCTTCAGCAAAGTTGATTTTCTTATAATATTTGCCTTCTGTTCGCTGTCTGTTCAGTTTCTTCCTCTTCCTGTGACTACAGCCCTATTGAAAAATGAAGGAATTCCATAAAATCTCTAGGGTTCTTAGAAGCCCCCAAACTTATGTTAGTCAGATCAGCATTTCTCAGGTTAGAAAGACATCTTCCCTCAGTGCTCCAAATATGTTTTGGGAAAATGTCTCCATTTTTTAAATTCAGTTTCGTAGGACTCTTTTCTCCACTTTTTGCCTCATTGGAAGGCATTTGTTAAGCTTATTCGGGTTACACTATTTTGAATTTCACATTTGGATTATTATATTGCATAAGGAATAAGCCATGCATAAAAGTAATTCATTTGTTAATGATTGATAAACTATTATATATTTCTAATGTTATTTTATACAGGATGTCCACCTGATGTCCCTCAAATCACATGACATAATCACTTGACATATCGGTATAGACCCGGTTACTTATTTTGAGGCTCAGTTCACAAGATTTGGTATATTGTTGCTCTGATATTACATGGCAATATAACAACCAATGCAGAAAAGTGAGCATTCAAAGAGCCAGGGAGTCTGTACCAAAACACTAGATTGACTGCTCATGTGATCTTGCTGCATTTACTGACCCTCTTCACTAGAACAAGGATGGATCATTAAAGCAAGAGGTCAGCAAACCAAATGGTAGCCTTTGGGCCTTTTTTATATAGCCCCTGAGATAAGAATAATTTCTGTACTTGCAAAGGGGAGTAAAAAAGAAATATATATATATATATATATATATATATATATATATATAATATAGTGTTGGTAGACAACATGGAAAGGCTAAATACTAAAATATTTACTTTCTGCCCATCTTTTACAGAAAAAATTTGCCTAAATTTGCCTTAAAAAACGTGATAGTTTGCAAAACCAAAGGCAATGGAAAGAAAACAGTCATCATACCAGACCATGTCAGCTCTTTAACTATACAGAAAGCATTTAGTCAGGAAAAGTCTTCCTTTCTAATGTTACAGAAACCAACAAGAACTAATCTAATATTATAAACAAGAAAACAAACATGCACAAACGCATTGACAGAAGCATATTATCTCTTGATAATTGATTATAAAATACATTGATAAGAATGTTTTCCTGATACTCAATGACTCAAAAGATCACTTGGGCTGAACATTCTTTATGTTTGTCAGGGCTTACCTCATGCCACATAGGTACAGATGAATCACATGTTTATTACCCTTAAATAAATTAATGCATGTTTTAAATATGCTTGAAAAGTTTGCCTGATGATAAGTCTCTTGCTAATTGGAATAATTTTATTGATACATCTTTCAAGTTTGTATTTTAATATACAGGTAGGTTATCCTTAGTAACAGAATGTCAGGATAATTTTGGTGCAAAATTGCAGATATCACTAAATCAGTGAGATTGACAGAGTAACGCTTAAATAAAATACAAATCAAAGATTAATTAGAACACCACATGGATACAGTAGCCCAGTAGTTCCCAACTATTAGAAAAATGTTATCCATTTAAATATAAAATAATATTTCTAGCTCATGACTAATAGAGCATATATCATGTTGTTATTTTGAGTAGTTTATGATCCACCCACTCTTGGAAGGGTGATGCAAGAGATTCAGCTAGAACAGATGGTGAGGGTTATGGGTCCTCAAACAAGACCCAAGATCATTGGGTCTCATTGCTTGGGACTTTTTAGCAGAATCCTCTGTCACATGCCTTTTGATATCAACCTTACTAATAATTGAGTGCCAATGGTGTTCCAGGAAAGCACTCATTTCTTCACATACCTTTCTACATAGCAATATTAGTTCATCATCAGAACAGCTCTGTAATGTAAGTATTCTTTAAAGAGATTATGTAGATTATGGGTCAACATAGCATTTCTTTTTTCTTTTTTTTAGCATTCTTTTACATTTTATTTATTTATTTTTATTAGTTAAATTCAAGTTACTTAACATACAGTATTGTCATGGCTTCAGGAGTAGAACCCAGTAATATATCTCTTACATATGATACCCAGAGCTCATCCCCCAAAGTGCCCTCTTTAATGTCCTTCACCCATTTAACCCACCCTCCCCACCCTGCTCCCCTCCAGCAAACCTCAGTTTATTCTGTATATTGAGAGTCTCTTATGGTTGCCTCACTATGTGTTTTTATCTTATTTTTCCTTCCTTTTCCCTTTGTTCATCTATTTCTCAAATCCCACATATGAGTGGAATCATATTTGTCTTTCTCTGACTTATTTCACTTAGATAATATGCTGTAGTGTATGTGTGTGTATGTACGTATATATATGTATATATCTACCACATCTACTTTATCCATTCATCAGTAGATGGACATCTGGCCTCTAAATGGAAGACAGGATACCATTAAAATCCTACAGGAACACACACACACACACACACACACACACAGCAATCTCTTTGACCTCAGCTACAGCAACTTCTTGCTTGACATGGGGGCAAGGGCAATAAAAGCAAAAATGAACTATTGGGACCTCATCAAGATAAAAACCTTTTTCACAGCAAAGGAAATAATCAACAAAACTAAAAGGGAACTGATGGAATGGGAGAAGATATTTGCCAGTGACATACCAGATAAAGGGTTGGTATCCAAAATCTATAAAGAGCTTATCAAATTCAACACCAAAAAAACCCAAAAATAATAATAGTTCAGTGAAGAAATGGGGAGAAGACATGACTAAACACTTTTCCAAAAAAGACATCCAGATGGCAAACAGACAGATGAAAAGATGCTCAACATCACTCATCATCAGGGAAACACAAACCAAAACCACAATGAGATACCATCTCACACCTGTCAGAATGGCTAAAATTAACAACTCAGGAAAAGCAGATGTTGAAGACATGGAGAAAGGGGAACACTTTTGCACTGCTGGTGGGAATGCAAAGGTGCAGCCACTTTGGAAAACGGTGTGGAAGTTCCTCAAAAAATTAAAAACAGATCTACCCTATGACCCAGAAATTGCACTACTATTTATCCAAAGGATATAGGTGTGCTGATTTGAAGGGGAACATGTACTCCAAAGTTTATACCAGCGCTATCAACAATAGCCAAATTATGGGCATATCTTTTTTTCTGTAAAAGTGAGATAGTACATTCTACTTGGTGGGCCATACGACCTCTATCACAACTACTCAGCTTAAGTGTATATACTAATGAGTATTGCTGAGTTACAATGAAATTTTATTTACAAAGACAAGCAGCAGGCTGGATTTGGCCACATGCCTGTAATATGCCAAATCCTGATATGGATCATAGAGCTGGGTCTAATTCCAAAGTTTATAACCATAAATACACAGAAACCACTTAACATTAATACTCTATTTTCTTAGTTATCAAATAAAAGTAAATTACTCCCATAAAATCCCCCATATGCACATGTAATTTTTAATTCATGAAATTAAATTCATTCCGTTTTTTGCTCAATTCAGAATGGATTAGTACTATCCATTTGGGAATCTAAGAGAAAAGAAAAGATATAAACATTCTGAGCATCAATTGGAACAAAAGAATGCTGAACTTTTTAAAAATGTATCTTCCTTTATGGGAAAAGATGTAGTGTTACTTTCATTGTTGACAGGGAAACCAAAGATATTTATAGAAATAAAAGATGGCATAACAGCAAGTGCTGTGTGAAAGGAAAGTCAATCCAGTAATACTGTTGACAAAGGTTAACCACAAAAGAAACCTCACATCAGTGTTCAATGTAAGGGCAATTAGAAGGGAAACCACAATACATCTCTTACCCTAAGGATATAATCAGATTTAATTGATGTGCTTTAAATAGGAAAATTCTACTCATAATAACTTTTTTTTGTAGTAACATTTCTTATTACATGGACCAATAGTCTCAACAGGCAGCAAGGACCCACATGCAAAACTAAGCCTACACTCTGAAATGAATACTGAATGCTATGAGTCATATGCTCTCTCTTGCCTTCCTGACATACAGTATTTCCTAAAGAAAGCAACAATACAGTTAAAGACTTTGTCAGTTTTTTCATCTTTTTTTGAAGGTGAGAAGACATATCTTAAAGACACACTATCATTGGTCAACTTACTTGGCGTTCCTCAGCAGACATTCACAACTCATATTAAAAATGTATTTGATAATATAAAATCAGATGGTCCCAGTAAATGATCCTATTCTATATTCTAATTCAATTCTTCATTTCATTGTTATTTAGCAATTACCTTCTCTTCAACTACACCCTCCCCCCCCTTATGTTTGTATTGCTTTGTGTGTTTATGGGAAGCATTCTTTTTTTTTTTTTAATTTTTTTTCAACCTTTATTTATTTTTGGGACAGAGAGAGACAGAGCATGAACGGGGGAGGGGCAGAGAGAGAGGGAGACACAGAATCGGAAACTGGCTCCAGGCTCTGAGCCATCAGCCCAGAGCCTGACGCGGGGCTTGAACTCACGGACCGCAAGATCGTGACCTGGTTGAAGTCGGACGCTTAACCAACTGCACCACCCAGGCGCCCCTATGGGAAGCATTCTAACGAAGTGCTTAAAAACTGTTTATATCAAATCTGTAATTTCCTAGTTGTGTGACCTTGAATAAACCATAATTCCTCCTATGAAAAGTGAGAATAACTAGGCTACCTCCTTTAGAGAGAGAATAGTGGTGACTATTGAATTAAATAGATAATTACTAAAGAACTTCATTTTGTGTCCCTTACCTCATGCCTGATGACAGCAATCGTATAACTGATCTTGATGACATTCTTGCTTCTCATTCAGTCTACTCTCTGAGCAGCAAAGAAACTGTTTTGAATGTAGATCATACTATGACATTCCTCTGCTCAACACAAAAGTTCAAATGGCTTGAGATCATAATTAGAATAAAATCCAAGAAATTTTATTCATGACCTCTTTTCCTCTTTTCCAAAATGTTTACCACTGAACCCCTTTCTCACTTTACTAAAGGCATACTGGTTTCTTTGTTTTCTAAAACAAAACAAGCAATAAGTCCACATTATGACTTTTGTTCTTCCCTTGGTCATTTACCTGATCATCTCTACTCCTTCCAGGTCTCTGCTCAAAAGTCACTATTTATTATGGAGGCTACCCTAATATCCTGCCCCAAATGTTGAACTTTTGTTCATGTTTTGGTCCCTGTCTCTTCTTCTCAGTGGCCCCTCAATTATGTTCCCTTGGTCTTCCTTCCTACCCCTTCCAGTCTCAATGACTTTATTTTACTTATCTTTATTTTTTCCAAGTTTATTTTTAATTTTTTTTAACATTTATTCATTTTTGAGAGACAAAGAGAGACAGAGCATGAGTGGGGGAGGAGCAGAGAGAGAGGGAGACACAGAATCTGAAGCAGGCCCCAGGCTCTGAACTCTCAGCACAGAGCCGGAAGCAAGACTCAAACTCACTGACTGTGAAATCACGACCTGAGCTGAAGTCGGACGCTTAACTGACTGAGCCACCCGGGTGCCCCTTTTTCCAAGTTTTTATTTAAATTCTAGTGAGTTAACATACAGTGAAATATTAGTCTCAGGTGTAGAATTTAGTGATTCATCACTTAACATACAACACTCAGTGCTCATCATAACAAGTGCCCTCCTTAATAGCCATCACTCATTTAGCCCCCCTCCAGTGCTCAGTTTGTTCTCTATAGTTAAGTCTATTTTCTGATTTGCCTCTCTTTTCAACTGCACCCCATGTTCCTCTGTTTTGTTTCTTAAATTCTATACGTGAGTGAAATCAAATGGTATTTGTCTTTCTCTGACTTAATTAGCTTAGCATAATATTATCCAAGTCCATCCATGCCATTGGAAATGGCAAGATTTCACTCTCTCTATGGCTGAGTAATATCCCACTGTATATATATACCACACCTTCTTTATCTATTCATCATTTGATGAACATTTGGACTCTGCATAATTTGGATCCTGTTGATAATGCTATTATAAACATTGAGGTGCATGTATCTCTTTCAATCACTATTTTTGTTATCTTTTGGGGAAATACCTCGTAGTGCAATTGCTGGATGGTAGGGTAGTTCTATTTTTAGCTTTTTGGTGAATCTTCATACTGTTTTCCAGAGTGGCTGCACCAGTTTGCATTCCCACCAACAGTGTAAGAGTGTTGCCCTTTCTCCACATCCTCACCAACACCTGTTGGTCCCTATGTTGTTAGTTTTGGCCATTTTGACAGGTGTGACATGATATTTCATTGTAATTTTGATATTTCTGAGGATGAGTGATGTTGAGCATCATTAAGCATCATTTCATGTGCCTGTTGGCCATCTGGATGTATTCCTTGGAAAAATGTCTATTCATGTTGTCTGCCCATTTTTTAACTGGATTACTTGTTTTTTGGGTGCTGAGTTTTATAAATTCTTTATAGATTATAGATACTAACCCTTTATCAGATATGTCATTACAAACACCTTCTCCCATTATACCACTTCCCTTTTAGTTTTGTTGATTGTTTCCTTTCCTCTGCAGAAGCTTTTTATCTTGATGAAGTCCCAGTAGTTTATTTTTGCTCTTGTTCCCCTTGCCTCAAGAGAAACACCTAGTAAGAAATTACCACAGCTGATGTCAGTGAGGTTACTGTCCATTTTCTCCTGTAGGATTTGGATAGTTTCCTGTCTCACATTTAGGTCTTTTATCCATTTTGAATTTATTTTTATGTATAATGTAAAAAAAAGTATCCAGTTTCATTCTTCTGCATGTTGCTATCCAGTTTTCCCAACACGATTAGTTGAAGAGACTCTTTTCCATTGGACATTTTTCCCTGCTTTATTGAAGATTAGTTCACTATATAGTTCTGGGTCCATTTCTGGGTTTTATATTATGTTCCATTGATCTATGTGTCTGTTTTTGTGCTGGTACCATAATGTATTCATTGCTACAGCTTTGTAATATAACATAACATAATTTAGTATTCAGACTGAGATAATTTGCTCACTTGATAATGCCATAGTCTTGTTTTATATGTGTTTATTTTGTTGGGTTTTTGTGTGTGTGTGTGGCAATTAATTTATTATTCAATAACACTGTGAGATGAAACTCTGGACTTCTTCCAGTTCTTACTAACAATTAGAAAGTGGCAAAGAGTCTTAGATCATTTTTACCTAGAATTTGGAAGAAAGCATATGTATATACTGTAGTTATGATCCATAGCTTTTCAGACTAAAAACACCAATCTCCTGCAACAACAAATTCAGGAACTTGGTGGCTAATTGTAAACCACAAAAATGACTGGATGACAGCATAGTCAAAAGCTTCATTTTATTTGTCTTAGTGATAAAATATGAATGGTATAAGGTCAATCTGGACACTAAGATTTATATTAGTCACAGAGACCACAGTTTAATTGAGGGGCTCCTGAATGACATGAAGGGCTTGCTTTAAAGAAAAGAAAACAATCAGTCAAGAGTTTTCCAAGATTCTGTGGCTGACCTTTCTGTAGGTGTCTTGTTATGCTTTCACACTTTGATTTTATACTCCTTACATTCATGTTACCTTGTCTTTTCCCCAAAGTACAAATTTGGGTTAGTTTAGTATAATTATTAACCATTAAAAAGGAGTACTATAAAATTTTTCCCTCAGTTCATTAGTCTGCATTAAGCTTCCCAGTACTGCATTTGTCATCTATTAGTCTTATTATTGACCACATTGTTCCTAATTATTTACTGATACTCTTAATTTAGAATCACAAAGAGTCATAGTATCGGGAACATTTTCTTATTCAGTTATTGCAAAGATTTGAGAAAAACACAGTAGCTAATTGGAAGTTCTCTTCCACTTAATGCCAAACCTCTCTTCTATATTTTAATTTTTATCCTTTTTTATCCTTTAAAAATATGTAATAATTTTTATCCTTTAAAATATATAATAATTATTTTTTTTAGTTTTAAGATAGCTATTACAAAGCCATCCATGACTTCAATTAGATTCTAAGCTTAATTCAATTATTAAAGGAGAAGGAAAGCCTCCCATTTCTACTTTAATAGAATCTTGGCTGAAAAGGAGCTCAAGTATCAGATACAGAATATGATTTGTGCACTAAATTTCTTCAGTAAGTTTTGAAAAGTAATTTGGTTAGCTACCACAATGGGATAGATTGTATCAGATAATGAGACACATATGGTGATCACATTAGTTGCTTGTAATCAAAGATGGTATTGGGAAGTTATTCACAGGAGCCGGAAGAGTACAATATTGGATGTAACACTTGCTCTTAGTAGACTCTTAGGAGATTTTCTAGCATTTTGAATGCTACTTAGCTTTGTATCCTGCAGATATATGCCTAAGTGTATATATGTATATAAGGCTTTCGTTTGCAGCTAACTCCCTTTAATGGTTTCAGCAATTGTTTTGCAGTATGCCCTTGTATACCATCATCCAATTTTTCATCCATGAGTAATTTCTACAGTAATGTTTCCTATCACCTATGACTACTATTAAGAATTTTTTTCTCCAAATGTTCATTTTCCTATCAAATTATCTATCTTATATTGTAGCCAATTATATTTCAATCTCATTCTTGAAGTTTGAGTTAAAAAATTCTGATTTACAATTTACTGTGATTTTGGAAACACTGATCCAGAGGTCCTTCGTATACTCTATTTTCATTTGGTGCTTCATTTTAGGGTAAAAAAAAATTATTACCTTTTATTTCTAAAGAATGGTTTCTCCTTGACATTACCATAGGAAAGAAACTATATATTTTGTGGTATAGCTTGTTAACTATTTGTGATTGTTGGCTGTTAACTGCTCTGTAGATCACTGAATGACATATTGTTAAACTGAATGACTCCTTTTAAACAACAAAAATTCAACTGAGTAAATTTAGAGATCAAATTGGCTTTATTCAGTGATTCATGAATCAGGCAGCACCCCAACTAGCAAAAAGAAAGGACCTCCACTGATCTGTGTGAAATGAATAGTCTGTAAAGAGGAAGGGCAAAAATTAAATTTATTATCAAACAATTCCTTGTTTCAGTCAAAGTCACCTTTCTAAGGGAAACATGAGGGCTCTATCAGGCAGATTACCAGATTACCTCACTAGTACTAGCCAAGTAACTCCAGGTTGAGTAGCTGAAGGTCATATTCTTGAGAGAGGTTGAAATTGCAATTAGGTTAGACATTAAGTCTTGGTTTACTGATCTGGGGTTTAGCACAAGTGAGTTCATTTTATACCTATTGTCTCTAACACTCCTTAAGAATCAATGTATCTTATCATTTTATACGTGAAAGCGTTGAGTTCAAAGATGTGAAGTGTGCATTAATTGTCTCCATATATCTGACTAGAGTTCAATTTTCTAACCTGAAAGCAAGTTTGGTTGATAGTATTTTTTCTTACCTTAAGTGAGTCTCTTCTGTAAAATATTCACATATCTTAATTAAGGTTAACCTTACATTTATCATCCATTCTGGGACTAAAATGAGAGTGAGAGATGGTGATACAAATTTAAGAATATTAATACAATTTTAAAATAGTGACCTAAATGTTGGTTTTGTCATAATTGTGTTAACATAAACATGTCTATTCATTTTTATTTTTATTTTTTTTTAATTTTTTTTCAACATTTATTTATTTTTGGGACAGAGAGAGACAGAGCATGAACGGGGGAGGGGCAGAGAGAGAGGGAGACACAGAATCGGAAACAGGCTCCAGGCTCCAAGCCATCAGCCCAGAGCCTGACGCGGGGCTCAAACTCACGGACCGCGAGATCATGACCTGGCTGAAGTCGGACGCTTAACCGACTGCACCACCCAGGCGCCCCTGTCTATTCATTTTTAAAAACTAAAATCAATTTCTTTAAGATACCATATACCTATGTAAATTAAAACAATGTTCAAAAATGTTATGTTGAATATCTGAGCATTTAAAAGAGCTTATACAAAAATACATATTTATGCCTTTTTATCAATTCCCTATAATTGCATATTTTCCAATATAATATATATTTTTTTCCATATAGAATTTTTAGGGAATTGCCTACATATCTTTCTTAAGTTTGTACTTTCAGTTAATACATTTAAAAACATTTACTCTTTCAACTGTCTTTTCTGTATATCATAATAGCTTTAAATGAGAAAGGAATCACTCTACAAGTGATAAGGAATATGGCAAACTCAACAAATCCATTAAATGGATAAAATTCACAGTGGTATTTTTTACAATATTGAAATATGTAAATATCTACCACAAATATTCTATATTTTATTTTAAGTATTGTTTTATAAGAAAAAACTAATCACATAAATTATCTCTATGATAATTATTTTGAATCCTTAACAAATATATTTATACAAAATCACAGGCCTTATTTTATTCAAATATGTATCAGAACACAACTTTGCCCAATTAAAAATTAAAGCTTCATTGAAAGAGTCTTCCCATTAATTACAATATTATGAAATACAATTAAAGAATTCAAAAGAGGGGTGCCTGGGTGGCTCAGTTGGTTAAGCATCCGACTTCGACTCATGTCATGATCTTGGGGTCCATGAGTTTCAGCCCCGCATCAGGCTCTGTGCCGACAGCTCAGAGCCTGGAGCCTGTTTCAGATTCTGTGTCTCCCTCTCTCTCTGACCCTCCCCTGTTCATGCTCTGTCTCTCTCTGTCTCAAAAATAAATAAACGTTAAAAATAATTTAAAAAAAAAGAATTCAAAAGAAAATCTTTCATTCTTTCATACCAATTACTTTTTGATCATGTAGTTTCTTCTGTTCTCCTTGCTTACATTAAAGATACATTTTAATATCTTCCTGTTTTTATATTAAATAAATACTACTCACTAAATGCTGTTTTGTAGCACTTCATTGATTAAATATTTTAATAAATATTTCAAACATATTTTGAATTAAGAGACACCAAAATTTAGATATTTCACTTACAAAAAAGTTTAATATCATTGTAAGATACTTTTTTATCTAAGCACAGTAAAGTTCCAAAATTTCTAAAGTACTATAATCAGCAAATAAACTGTATTAAAAGGCTAATGTTAGTCAATATTAGCTAGATTACAAATTTCATAGTTTGGTTACTTTAAATATACATTAAAAATATTATAAATGCTGCTAAATAAAGCTGCTGTTTCAATAGGTACATCAGTGCAGCTTATTCAGTCATAAAAATGAATGGTACCTGGGCCACAAGCAATTCCCAGTTTATTCCTCCTCCATAGGTTCTTAATTTGGTTAGAACATTGTTTTGCCAAGTTTCTGTGCCCCGACAATGTTTGAATTCATATTGTCACCACAAAATCAAATAATTTTATCATATATTTGAATATTTTAACTGAATTTGCAATAGCATTTATAACAAATTGGATATTTATCCTTTGATACAGTGAACTTTTTGCAACTTTAATTCCATAATGAAATGGTATACACTTTTCTATTGGTCCTCTCTCGTTTCTTCTGGTTTTTGTTATTGTCCTCCTCCTTTCCAACCCTCTTACTCCATTTTATCTACTCCAGTGGATTTTTTGCTAAATCCCTCGATGTTATTATTATTTACCATTTAGGAGATTATTTATTTACCACATATATCTGGTATTATTTTTTAACGTTAACAGAGTTTTTAATGTTTACAACTTGGGAATTACAGAAGAAAATTGTATTATTCACTTTACCCCTCATTTACATCTGTGGTATTTTGCTGTTATAGTTCATATATTTTATTTCTATATAATATAGGTAGCTATTTTAGATTATATGTGTAAATATAGAACATATATAAAACATCAATCTATATAGGATCTAGATATATACATTCATATTTTTTCTAACAGATTTATATATATATATATATGTATATACACACACATACTTTATACATTATTTTTAACATCATTATTAGTCTTTGAAATACTTTTGGTAAAAAATTGTCTTTTGTATTTATTCATATATTTACCCTTACTTGACCTCTTCGTTTATTTCTATATGGTCTTTTATCTAGGATCTTTTTTTGTCATTCTGGGTGTTTTTAAGAGTTTTCTCTTTAGCTCTGATTTTCAGCCACCAGTCTGTCATATTTCTGGTTGTTGTGTCTTTCTTGGGGTTTTCTGAGATTCCTAAATGTGTATGTTGGTGCATTTTAACAATTTTATAAAATTATTTACAATTATACCATCTTCATTTCATTGCTGGACTTCCAATACATGTACATTAGACCATTTGATATTTTCCCATAGGTCTTCAGTATTTTATCTACTTTTAGTCTAACTTTTTTTTTCCTCTGTGTTCAGACTGGATACATTTCATTATCTATCTTAAGTTTTTCTTTTTTCTGCAGTGTCCAGTCTGCTATAATATCCATCTAATTCATTCTTTATTTCAGATATTGCATTATTCAGTACTAGAATTTCCATTTGCGGGGTGCTTGGCTGACTCAGTCACTAGAGCATGTGACTCTTGATATTGGGGTTGTGAGCTTGAGCCCCACATTGGGTGTAGGGATTACTTCAAATTAAAACATCTGGGGACACCTGAGTGATTCAGTTGGTGAAGTGTCCGACTCTTGGTTTCAGCTGAGATCATTATCTCTAGTTCGTGGGTTTGAACCCGACCTTGGGCTCTGCACTGACACTGTGAAAACTGCTTGGGATTCTTTCTCTCTCCTTCTCTCTCTCTGCACCTCCCCTGCTCATTCACTCTCTCTCTCAAAATAAATAAACATTTATGGGGTATCTGGGTGGCTCAGTCAGTTAAATGTCTGACTTTTGCTCAGGTTATGGTCTCACAGTTTGTGTGTTGAATGCTGTGTGGGGCTCTGTGCTGAGAGTTCAGAGCCTGGAGCCTGGTTCCAATTCTGTGTCTCACTTCCTCTGCCCTTCTTCCGTTTACTCTCTGTCTCTGTCTCTCTCTCAAAAATGAATAAGCATTAAAAAATTTTTTAATAAAAAATAAAAAAAATAGAAAAATAACAAGTTTTGAAAAACCAAAAAAATAAAAGTAAAAACAAAAAAATAAAATTTCCTTTTGTCTCTTTTATTAGGATTTTAATTTCTCTGCTGAAATTATTTGTCCTTTCCACTTTAAGTTCAACTTTTCCTCTTATATATATAAACTAATCACAAAAGTTATTTTAAAGGTTTATTGCTCAGTATTTTTCTTTGTTATTGATGCTATTTCTTTGTTTCTTTGGATATCTCAAAATTTGTTATTCTATCCTGGAAATAATGGAAGAGACTGTGGTGGATAATATTTATTCTCATAAAAGAACTTCTGTAAGGCCTCCTGCATGATCTTATTTTTACAACTTAATCCAGAATTGAGCTTCATGTCTGTTAGGTCATACCTTTACTTAATGTCAGCTCGCCACTGGCTTCAAATAATTTAAAGATAATATCAGTTACTTCCCTTCTAAAGGATTTGAAACATAATCACCACCAGATTCCAGAGAGATCACTCTGCTTTACATCCCTGCCCTGTGCACCATTACATCTCCATGAAAAAACAAAACAAAAAAAAACAACAGTGGAGAACAAAAGTGGGAAGGGATAATTTTGGTCTCTGCCTCTGGACTCTTCCAGGATTCAGTCTGTCACTTTGGTCTACAGCTTCTGAAGTTTGGTGGGTAACTAATGAATAATACCAACATCACCAATATTGGGTCAAAGTGACATCATGTGCCTTCTGATATGATGTATTCTGAAGAATTATTTAACCTGATCCTAATCATGAAGAAATTATCAGACAATACCAAATAGACATTATGCAAAACAAACAAAAACCTGGTCTGTACTCTTACCAAATCAAGCTAAGAAACACAAAGAGAGGCAGAGAAATTATTCTCGATTGAAGAGGAAAACAGGAACATGACAACTAAAGGCAATGCATATCATGGACTAGGGATGAAAAAAGCTGTAAGGGACATTAGTGGGATAATTTGACAAAATTAGAATATGTATTATGGATTAGGTAATAAAATTTTATCAATGTTAATGTTTCAAAATTTTTGATTAAGACAGTGTTCATATTATTCACAAATACACACTAAAACCTGTAAGACAAATGGCTACAACTTGTGCTGATATAGCTCCGTAAAGTATATGCATTGATAGGCCAATGGATATATCAATGGATCGATATATAGAAAGCAGGGGCGCCTGGGTGGCGCAGTCGGTTAAGCGTCCGACTTCAGCCAGGTCACGATCTCGCGGTCCGTGAGTTCGAGCCCCGCGTCGGGCTCTGGGCTGATGGCTCAGAGCCTGGAGCCTGTTTCCGATTCTGTGTCTCCCTCTCTCTCTGCTCCTCCCCCGTTCATGCTCTGTTTCTCTCTGTCCCAAAAATAAATAAATGTTGAAAAAAAAAATTAAAAAAAAAAAAAAAAGAAAGCAGATGATGAAGCAAATGGGGCAAAATATAAACAGAAAATCAATCTGAGAAAGGAGGATATAGAATCTCTTTGTACTATTCTTGTGATGTTTCTATGAATTTGAAAACATATCAAAATAAAGAAGTTACAAAAAATAAATGTTTCTTTGTTGGTTTTCCTCACTCCTGTCATATCTCCTGCCAGGGTTACTTCTGTTTCCACCATGCCTCCCCAGGGAAAAAAAGAGATCACTGGTCTTGCCTCTCTTTAGATTTGTGCTTCTTTGAAGTTTAGTTCATTTAGACTGTTTTGAACTATAGCTCTGAATGGTTTAGAAATATTTACTGGTTATTTTCTCCTGTTTGAGAAGTGATGATCTTTTGCAAACTCTTTTGTCCTAATCTGAAATGGTTACATTTCTACACACAGTCTTCTTTTTAATAACTATTAACTATTAACAGAGATGCTAATGTTTTTCTAACAGATTTATGTCTTTGGGACTTTAAGAAATTCAGGCATATGGCCACTCCAGTTATAAATAATAATTTTCTCTATGGCTGGCTTTAAACATGTGTTCTTCTTTATCATTAGGAAAATTTTTAATACTGCTTCAAAATGACTTTGATATGCATGGCCGAGCATCTTATTACTTCTATAGTTAAACAATACTATTCTATAATTCCTAAAATCTAAGAAAATATTTATAATAATTTTTATCCAAGAGTATAGTTGTAATCAAATTATAAGTTCTAGATTTCTTTTATAAAAACTACTCCAATCACTCTGAAGCTATTCTGTGATATGATTATGATCTTTGGTTTTATTTGCTATTATCTTAGCTTCCTAGTTAACCAAGTTTCTTCACACTTACCAAGTGTGAATTCCTATGAATTCCAAAGGTATTTTTTCCTTTGTCTTAATGTTTATATATTTATTTACTTTTTAACCAATTTATTTCATTTTTTTTTAAATTTACATCCAAGTTAGTTAGCATATAGTGCAACAATGATTTCAGGAGTAGATTCCTTAATGCCCCTTACCCATTTAGCCCATCCCGCCTCCCACAACCCGTCGCGTAACCCTCAGTTCTCCATATTTATGAGTCTCTTCTGTTTTGTCCCCCTCCCTGTTTCTATATTATTTTTGCTTCCCTTGGCTTATGTTCATCTGTTTTGTACCTTAAAGCCCTCATATGAGTGAAGTCATATCATAGTTCTCTTTCTCTGACTAGTTTTGCTTAGCATAATACCCTCTAGTTCCATCTACATAGTTGCAAATGGCAAGATTTTATTCTTTTTGATTGCTGAGTGATACTCCATTGTATATATATACGCCAAATCTTCTTTACCCATTCATCCATTGATGGACATTTAGCCTCTTTCCATACTTTGGCTATTGTTGATAGTGTTGCTATAAACATTGGGATGCATGTGCCTCTTCGAAACAGCATACCTATATCCCTTGGCTAAGTACCTAGGAGTACAATTGCCGGGTCATAGGATAGTTCTATTTTTAATTTTTTGAGGAACTTCCATACTGTTTTCCAGAGTAGCTGCACCAGTTTCCATGCCAACCAGCAGTGCAAAAGAGATCCTCTTTCTCCACATCCTTGCCAACAGCTTTTGTTACCTGAGTTGTTAATGTTAGCTGTTCTGACAGGTGTAAGGTGGTTTCTCATGGTGGTTTTGATTTGTATTTCCCTGATGATGAGTGATGTTGAGCATTTTTTCATGAGTCAGTTGGCTATCTGGGTGTCTTCTTTGGAGAAGTGTCTATTCATGTCTTTTGCCCATTTCTTCACTGGATTATTTGTTTTACAGGTGCTGAGTTTGATATGTTCTTTACAGATTTTGGATACTAACCCTTTATGAGGTATGTCATTTACAAATATTTTCTCCCATTCCATCGGCTGACTTTTAGTTTTGATTACTGTTTCCTTTGCTGTGCAGAAGCAATTTATTTTTATGTACTCTCAATACTTAATTTTTGCTTTTGTTTCCCTTGCTTATGGAGATGTGTTGAGTAAGAAGTTGCTCCGACCAAGGTCAAAGAGGTTTTTGCCTGCTTTCTCCTCGAGGATTTTGATGGCCTCCTGTCTTACATTTAGGTCTTTCATCCATTTTGAGTTTGGTTTAGTATATGGTGTAAAAAGTGGCCCACATTGATTTTCCGCATGTTGCTGTCCAGTTATCCCAATACCACTTGCTGAAGAGACTGTCTTTATTCCATTGGATATTCTTTCCTGCTTTGTCAGGGATTAGTTGGCCATACATTTGTGGATCCATTTCTGGGTTTTCTATTCTGTTTCATTGATCTGAGTGTCTATTTTTGTGCCAGCACCATACTGTCTTGATGATTACAACTTTGTAATACAGCTTGAAATCTGGCATTGTGATGGCTCCTGCTTTGGGTTTTTTTTTTAAGGATTGCTTTGGCTATTCAGGGTCTTTTCTTGTTCCAAACAAATTTTAGGATTGTTTGTCCTAACTCTGTGAAGAATGCTAGTGTTATTTTGATAGGCATTGCATTGAATATGTAGATTGCTTTGGGTAGTATTGACATTTTGGCAATATTTGTTCTTCCTATCCAGGAGCATGGAATATTTTTCCATTTGTGTGTGTGTGTCTTCTTCAATTTTTTTCATATACTTTTCAGTGTATAGAATTTTCACATTGTGGTTAGATTTATTCTTAGGTATTTTATGATTTTTTGTGCAACTGTAAATGGGATTGACTCCTTGATTTCTCTTTCTGTCACTTCATTGTGGTATATAGGAATGCAGCCAATTTCTGTGCAATGTTTTTGTATCGTGCAACTTTGCTGAATTCATGGACCAGTTCTAGCAGTTTTTAGTGAAATCTTTTGGGTTTTCCATATAGAGTATCATGTCATTTGCAAAGAGTAAAAGTCCGAACTCCTCTTGGACGATTTGGATGCCTATTATTTCTTTGTGTTATTTGATTGCTGAGGCTAAGACTTCCAAATCTAGTTGAATAACAGTTGTGAGAGTGTATATCCCTTTCTTGTTCCTGACCTTAAGGGGAAAGCTCTCAGTTTTTCCCCATTGAGGATGATACTAGTGTTGGGTCATTCATATATGGCTTTTATGATCTCGAGGTATCCTCCTTATATCCATACTTTCTTAAAGGTGTTTATCAAGAAAGGATGCTGTATTTTGTCAAATACTCTCTCTGCATCTATTGAGAGGATCATGTGGTTCTTGTCCTTTCTTTTATTGATGAGATGTGTCACAATGATTATTTTGCAGATATTGAACCAGCCCTGCATCACAGATATAAATCCCACTTGGTCGTGGTGAATAATTTTTTTTAATATATTGTTGGATCTGGTTGGCTAACATCTGGTTGAGGATTTTTACATCCATGTTCATCAGGGAAATTGGTCTATAGTTCTCCTTTTTCGTGGGGTCTCTGTCTGGTTTTGGAATCAAGGTAATGCTGGCTTCATAGAAAGAATTTGGAAGTTTTCCTTCCATTTCTATTTTTTGGAACAGCTTCAAGAGAATAGGTGTTAACTCTTCTTTAAATGTCTGGTAGAATTCCCCTGGAAAGCCATTTGACCCTGGACTATTGTTTTGGGGGAGGTTTTTGATTACTGATTCAATTTCTTCCCTGGTTCTGGGTCTATTTAAATTTTCTATTTCTTCCTGTTTCAGTTTTGGTAGTTTATATGTTTCTAGTAATTTGTCCATTTCTTCCAGGTTGCCCATTTTATTGGTGTATAAGTGATAATTATATTCTCCTATTGTTTGTATTTCTGCCATGTTGGTTGTGGTCTCTCCTCTTTCATTCTTGATTTTATTTATTTGGGTCCTTTACTTTTTTTCTTTTTTATCAAACTGGCTCGTGGTTTCTCAATTGTGTTAATTCTTTCAAAGAACCAGCTTCTAGTTTCATTGATCTGTTCTACTGTTCTTTTGGTTTCGATAGCATTCATTTCTGCTCTAATCTTTATTATTTCCTGCCTTCTGCTGGTATTGGGTTTTATTTACTGTTCTTTTTCCAGCTATATATGGTGTAAGGTTAGGTTGTATATCTGAGACCTTCCTTTCTTCTTTAGGAAGGCCTGTATGCTATATACTTTCCTCTTATGACCACCTTGCTGCATCCCAGAGGTTTTGGACTATCACATTATCATTTTCATTGGCTTCCAAGTACTTTTTTATTCCCTCTTTAACTTCTTGGTTAGCCCATTCATTCTTTAGTAGGACGTTCCTTAGTCTCTAAGTATTTGGTATCTCTCCACATATTTTTCTTGTGGTTGATTTTGAGTTTCATAACGTTGTGGTCTGAAAATATGCATGGTATGATCTCGATCTTTTTGTACTTGTTGAGGGCTGATTTGTGTCCCCATGTGATCTATTCTGGAGAATGTTCCATGTGCACTGGAGAAGGATGTATATTCTGCTGCTTTAGCATGAAATGTTCTGAATATATCTGTTAAGTCCATCTGGTGTAGTGTGTCATTCAAAACCATTGTTTCCCTATTGATTTTCTGTTTAGATGATCTGCCCATGGCTGTAAGTGGGGTGTTGAAGTCCCCTACTATTATGATATTATTATCAATGAGTTTCCTTATGTTTGTGATTAATTGATTTATATGTTTGGGTGCTATCACAGCTGGAGCTTAAATGCTTACAATTGTTAAGTCTTCTTGGTGGATAGACCCCTTGATTATGATATAATGCCCTTCTTCATTTCTTGTTATAGTCTTTATTTTAAAGTCTAGATTGTCTGATGTAAGTATGGCTACTCTGGCTTTCTTTGGTAGACCATTAGCATGATAGATGGTTCTCCATCAGTTTACCTTCAATCTGAAGGTGTCTTTAAGTCTAAAGTGGGTCTCTTGTAAACAGCATACAGATGGATTTTGTTTTCTCATTCATTCTGTTACCCTGTGTCTTTTGATTGGAGCATTTAGTCCATTGACATTTAGATGAGTACTGAAAGATATGAATTTATTGCTATTATGTTGTTTGTAGAGTTGGAATTTCTCTGGTGGTGTTCTCTGGTCCTTTCTAGTCCTCGTTGCTTTTGGTTCTTTTTTTTTCCACCTTTTCTCCCCTCTGAGAGTCCCTCTAAAAATTTCTAACAGGGCTAGTTTAGTGGTCACAAACTCCTTTAATTTTTGTTTGGGAAACGTTTTATTTCTCCTTCTATTTTGAATGACAGACTTGCTAGATAAATAATTCTTGGCTGCATATTTCTCCAATTCAGCACATTGACTATATCTTGCCATTTCCTTCTGGCCTGTCAAGTTTCTGTGGATAGGTCTGCTGCAAACCTGATCCATCTTCCCTTGTAGGTTAAGGAATTTTTATCCCTTGCTACTTTCATGATTCTTTCCCTGCCTGAGTATTTTGTGAATTTGACTATGATATGCCTTGTGGATGGTCAGTTTTTGTTGAATCTAATGGGAGTCCTCTGTGCTTCCTGGATTTTGATGTCTGTGTCCGTCCCCAGGTTAGGAAATTTTTCTACTATGATTTGCTCACATGACCCTTTTACCCCTTTTTCTCTCTCTTCATCTTATGGGACCCCTATCAGTCTAATGTTTCTTTTTTATGAGTCACTGATATCTCTACTTCTTAATTCATGCTCTTTTGCCTTAGTCTTTCTTTTTTTTTCTGCTTCATATTCACCATAAGTTTGTCCTCAGTATAGCTGATTTGCTGGTCTGCCTCATCCATCCTTGCCGCTGTGGCAACCATACAAGATTACAGCTCAGTTACAGTATTTTTTATTTCATCCTGACTAGCTTTTATTTCTTTCATTTCCTTGGAAAGGGATTCTAATCTATTTTTAATGCCAGCTAGTATTCTTAGAGTGATTCTAAATTCTTGTTCAGACATTTTGTTTGTATCTCTGTTGATTAAGTCCCTGGCTGTTGTTTCTTCCTGCTCTTTATTTTGGGATAAATTCCTTCTTTTCATCAATTTGAAGGAAGAAAAGGAATTAATAAGGCAAAAAAATTAATTAAAAAGTTAAAAACCACACACACACACACACACACACGAATAAAATAAATGATGCTAGATGCTAGGTGTGTTTTGGTCTGGGTGTTGAAAAGAGCTTGACAGGTTAGAGAAAAAAAGTGGAAAAAACAAAAAGAAAAAAGGAGGAAAAAAGAAAACGTTTGAAAATTTGAAAAGATGAATACAATGAAATATAATAAAATTAAATGATGAAAGTTAAACAGAATTTCAAAACTTTATAAAAATCAAAATTATAGTAGAAGAAAATAAACAATATTTTTAATAAAAATTGAAAATAAAAATAATTTTTTTCTCTTTCTGTATTCAAGAAAAAGATAAGAAATGGAAAAGAAAAAATGTGAATAGATGGACCAGGGAAGAGACTGAAATGTGATTGAAATTACATCGTTTTCCCCTATAAGTCAAACTCTGAAGTACTTTACAGTCTGTAAACTAAGCAGGTGTAGTGACTCATGGTGTTCCTGAAGAGAGAGGTTGGCTCAGTTGGGTGGGACTTAGTGTAATGGCTCCATTCTCCAGTAGATGGTGCTGTTTAGCTTACTGGGTGGATTGTTGTGGAGTTGGTAGGTGTGTATGCACATCCGTGGGAAGGGTGCAAACGGCATCACTCAGCTACCCAGTCTCTAGTATCGGTACTCTATTATCCCTGATTAGCAGTTGAGCACCGTCCTTTATCACCGGCTTCCGTCCCTCCCCACTTTTACACTGTCCATGAGCAAGCCATCAGGGTGTCAGGCGGCACCTCCCTCCTGAGTTTTATCTCAGATGCATCTGTGTTTCTGACCCCTCACTTCTGAGGGATTGTGTTTTTGACCTGCTCTGACCTCCTCAGGGAAGGTCTCAGCAAGTAATGGCCAGGTGCTGGCTGCACTCAGGGATGTTTGCAGGACCATGTGGCTGCTGATGCCTAGAGACTGCAGCTCCATGCCATCCCACCCCAGAGAAAATTTACGTGATCATGTAGCAGCAGCGTTTCAGGGATTGTGGAAAGTCACAACACACATGTGGCACCAGGCTTCACCCTTAATGTCCTTGCTCCAACACCAGTGGCTGTGGCCATTGTCCAGGGTCTGCTGGTATCTTTGCTTGTGGGGAGGCCACACTGCTTCTACTGAATGTCCTCCCAGCAGGGGAACTGCCTCTCCCCTTGTGGCTCAAAGACAGCCAGACTTCATTATTCTCCTGGGGATTCCCCCTTCCCACCAGAGCTCTGCCAGGCATCAAGTTGTGGAGTTTCAGACTCTGTGCTCCCTCTGTTTATAGATTCTTAATGGAATTTAAGCTCTCTCCTTTCTCCTTTCTCCTGTTTTTGTTCAGTCCCTGTGGCTGTTTCCACTTTACCACTTTCTCTCCAGCTGCTTTTCTCCAGCTCCCTGCCCTCCACGGCTTCTCTCTCCCCCAGTTCACCTCTCTGTGCTGTGTACCTGCTGAGTTCTGTGGTTCAGGTTGTACAGATTGTTGTGTTAATCCTCAAATCAGTTTTCTAGATGTCCAGGATGGTTTAGCATTGATCTGGCTGTATTTCATGGACACAAGACAAAAAAAAAACTTCCATGCTGTTCCACCATCTTGTCTCCTCTCTAAAGATATTTTAAAGGAAAAAAAACCTTTTTTTTTATATAACGCTCTTATAGAAGAAAATATACAAAGTTCAAATACAATTTTAATTATTGATTTATTGAGAACTTACTATGTGCAATGCACTGCTGAAGTAGCATAATATATCATGAACAAAATATATTGCTCTTTGGGGTTTTTACCTTGTACTGGTATGGATAAAAAGAATAAAAAGTAAATTAAAAAATTAGCAAATCATATGGTAAGATAGAATGTACTACGGGGAAAATAAGAAAATAGAGAAGGTTATACAAGGTCAGGTATATTGACATGTGTACTTTTTTAAAAAATTTTTTAAATGTTTATTTTTTAAGAAATGGAGAGACAGAGTGTGAGTGGGAAAGGGGCAGACAGAGAGAGAGAGGGAGATACAGAATCCAAAGCAGGCTTCAGGCTCTGAGCTATCAGCACAGAGCCTGATGCGGGGCTCTAATCCATCAGCTGTGAGATCATGACCTGAGCTGAAGTTGGATGCTTAACTGACTGAGCCACCAGGCGCCCTGACATGTGTATGTTTTTAAATAGGCTTCTCTGGGAAGACCTATCTGTGTAATTGACAACTTGAAAAAGAATTGAATGTAAATATTTGCTGAGAAAAAAAGAAAAGTCAGCTCTAAGACATAACTACTATTAATTTTTTTTAGTGTATGTATTCATTCTGTTTTTCTACACCTGGTAATATGTTTACATCTCTTTTAACTGGTGGTTTATTTGTTACTTAGCCACATGTTTTAAACAAACGTTAAAACGTATTAAGCCATGTTCTGGAACAGTGATTCTCCAATAGTTCCAGGGTGCCTCTAAATTCCATAGAAGTACCTCATAGGATGCTTCTGGTAGTAAGGAGAAACTCAGTAGTATTCTTAGCTGCCTTACTTTTTTATTAGAGAACTGAGCACTATATACAATTTCATTTGGAAGAAAAAGTGCCAAGTACTACAGAAGTTTGGGAAAAGAGTTTTCCATGTTTTCCATATTTAAAGATAGCTTATTATGTAATTTTATAACTTTCTGAATTAGTCCTATATGGTTGTGCTTTAGATTGCAATTTTCCTCTGTTACATATATGCCTTCAGTGGACATCTCTACAGTTCTATATGTGCAACAAGAGAATGGAATCATGTATATTAATACTGCATATTATTGAAATATGTTTTATCAAATTATGTGACAGCAAGACTATTTTCATTTCTATAATCATTACTTAAATGTAGCCATTTATCTAAATATTTTTTCTATAGTATTTTATTTTATTCATTTTTAAAAGTTATTTATTTTGAGAGAGAGAGAGAGTGAGAGAACAGGGGAGGTGCAGAGAGAGAGAGACAGAGACAGAGACAATCCCAAGCAGGCTCTGTGCTGTGAGTGCAGAACCCAAAAACCCATGAAATCATGACCCGAGCCAAAACAAAGAGTCAAACACCTAACTGACTAAGCCACCAGGTGCTCTTAAATTTAATTTGAATTGTGAATCTTGTTAGAAAGGAATGGTATCCTTGGTGTTTTTTATATTTTTATATTTATTGGCTATTTTTTCAGAGGGTGTTGATAGCCCCATAGTTTAATTAGATGGACAAAATAAATGATAATGTTAAATGTTATGAAAAGCAAATTCCATTCCAATTCCAAAGATATATAAAAGATACTGTTGCATTATAGTTAGTTGATAAAATATTGAACTTGCTTACTGTACCTTACTTCTTACTCTTTCTAGTCCATCTTTGTAAGCTAATTAGTGTTATCTGCCAGAGAGGTAGGTTGGTGTCCTAGGTTCTAGGATAGAACCTGTTCAGATTGTCTTTATGAATACACCATTAAATCACTTATAAGATAAAGATAAAGCTTTTCCTGGGGGCGCCTTGGTGGCTCAGTTGGTTAAGTGTCTGACTTCGGCTTAGTTCTTGATCTCAAGGTTGGTGAATTCGAGCCTCCTGTCAGGCTCTGTGCTGACACCTCAGAGTGTGGAACCTGCTTCATATTCTGTGTCTCCTTCTCTTTCTTCCCCTCCCCCACTCACACCGTGTCTCTCTCTCTCAAAAATAAATAAACATTAAAAATTTAAAACAAGCTTTTCCTGTAAGTACTTCAGTGTTTATTCCTGTGTTGTATAGGCAAGAGTAAGAAGGAAGAGAGAAAAAATGTGTAGCAAAAGTCATTTACCGCACTTGGAAAATGCATGTTTTGCCTTATTAACAAAGATAAATGTATGAAAAAAATCATTTGGCTGATTTAGTTGGTTGGGGAATTCATTTGTTCCCAGAGAAGTTATATTAGGATTCCGTCCAGTTCCTCATAATGTATCCAGATGCAAGACATTTAATTTATGTTTTAAATACAGTAAATGTTCTAGATTAAAGACTGAGTGCCTGCCAAATTTTAAGCTCAGCTTTTATTTTTTGCTTGAGATATGAAAAAAAAAAAGTACTGAACCATAGGAAACTAAGTTATTTGCTTCTTAATTTTTTAATTTGCTGATTTGTATCAAATTTTGTAAAGATTTTGCCAGGCTGAGTGCCTATATACTAGGATAGAGCCTGAGGGATGTTATAAAATCAATTTTTATGGGACTCAAACTTAACTAAACATACTGCCATTTGCATCTAAGTTTGTTTCATAAAATGTTTTGGAAAAATGTTCTTTAATTTGCTGATAGTTTTGAATGTCAATTATAATAAGTTTAGTATAGAAACAATCAAGATATATGGCATATGTTTGAGAAAACTAAGTGGCATTGTTTTCTGTTCTGTTTTAGTTATACACTGATTAATCTTTTTAAAAATAGCATATCCAATACGGATATTTCTCATAAAATAGATTTTCTATGTAATGGCTATTACCAACCATCATCTTTTCCTTGATCCTAATTGTTCCTTATGTGTCTTTTTCTTTTTAAGCTTTTATTTAAATTCTAGTTAGTTAACATATAGTTGTAGTATTAGTTTCATGTGTACAATATAGTGATTCAGGTTTAAAAGCTTTTGATTTCAATGATAACTTGACTGCCCTTTCCCAGGTCCACTGTGGCTAAGCTAGACAAGAGTGAAACTTTTTAATGTTCCCTGATTCCTGAAGAATTATAGAAACTTGAGATAAAAAGCAGATATGTGTCTAATTGTAAAGGTCATCAGTTCTTGGAGCACCTGGGTGGCTCAGTCAGTTAAGTGTCCGGCTTTAATAAGGTCATGATTTCAGAATTCTTGAGTTCAAGCCCTGTGTCAGGCTCTGTGCTTACAGCTCAGAGCCTGGAGCCTGCTTTGGATTCTATGTCACACTCTCTCTCTCTCTCTGCCCCTACCCCTCTCATGCTCTGCTCTCTTTCAAAAATAAACATTAGGGGTGCCTGGGTGGCGCAGTCGGTTAAGCGTCCGACTTCAGCCAGGTCACGATCTTGCGGTCTGTGAGTTCGAGCCCCGCGTCAGGCTCTGGGCTGATGGCTCAGAGCCTGGAGCCTGTTTCCGATTCTGTGTCTCCCTCTCTCTCTGCCCCTCCCCTGTTCATGCTCTGTCTCTCTCTGTCCCAAAAATAAATAAACATTGAAAAAAAAAATCAAAAATAAACATTAAAAAAAAATTAAACGTCATTGGTTCTCTTCTAAAGAATCAGTTCTTTTATTAGGAAAAATAAAATCATATAAAAATTAATAGAGTGATAATATATGTGTATTTGAGAAATAATTAATACAAGTGATAATATATGTGTATTTGAGAAATAATTAATACAAATAAGTTACTGATTAGATTGGATAAATAGTCAAGAGATTGCATGAGAGAAGAAAGATTTGAGACTGCAAGGTTTTTGGCTTGAGTGTTATACAGTAAAATTATATGCTATTAACTCATAATAGTATATAGAAAGTCAACTAGGCATTGATTTGTGTATCTGTGTATAAGAGAGAATTCAAGAAAGAAAATGGGTACCTGGACCAAATTCCAATATGTGTGTGTGTGTGAGTGTGTGTGTGGAGGCTTTCCCCCTACCAATAAGAATTCAACTCAATTCTGATAGTATCTACCCACAGATAGGATCAGGCTCCACAGTAGAGGGTTCATTCCCACAATTCCCATAAGACTTCTCTCCAATACAGGTGCTAGTAACAAGCCCAGAGATCAAATAGTCTAACAAAAGATGCTCCCATTGCTCTTATGATCAGGAAATTCCAAGGGACTGAGGACCTGTGGATGAAGACCAAATATATATGATAAATATATTTTTCTCATCTAAATGACCAATTATTTATATTAATCATAAATCACAATATCACATAGATCAATTCAAAACATTGAATTTAATATGTCATGTGCCATGTGAGATTTAAAACCTATGCAAAAGGCTCAAAGAGTATTATACCTTCTTCGCTATGGAGACAGGAGTTAAATACTGAGTTTTAGTTACTATATAGCACCAAGTTAAATTTGATAATGTGAAGTAATGCTAAAGCACAAAAAATAATAATGGGTGTTTGTTTTTCCATGTTCCTGATTTTAATAGCAGAGACCGACAATAATAAATAGATTGAAGTTTTTATTGGTAGTAATATAAAGGTAATTTTTCATTTAGACTCAGTGCATTCCATATTTAAACTAATCTATTATTTCATGTTTTAGCACTTATACCTCCAGTAATCTCTAACGATAAGAGAAAATCTTCGGGAATTAACTTATCCTTTATGGTTATTTCCTGCCAGTAGATAGAGTACACATGCAGTTATGTTTGGCTTCTTAGCTTATAATAAATATTTGTATATGTTTTATAGAAATTCATGTAAGAATATCCTGACCAGGATGACTCAACAAGGCAGGGCTGCCCTAGCAATGACAAACCAACTCTTCCATCTGAATGATGGCTCTGTATAGAAGTCCCATATCCCTAAAAGTCAAACTACCATACAAATCAGAATTACATATTCTGCCTAGTAGAACAGGAGTGGATATCTTTGCTATCTACTAGCTAGATATTTATGCTTCTTGTTTAGTATGACTAAGTTCAGAGTTTGGGTGAAGATGCATATTGAGACTACAGCAGAACATAACACTTGTGAATGCAATAAACCATGTGCCTCACTTCTTCCTCTTTGTAAATGTTTTGGATAAATACAACTGAAAAAACCTCTCTCCATACTTTTCTTGTCCTTGGTTTTACTTTTTGCAAATTCCATTTAATAAGAAAAGTTCCCCAAAGATATAGGCAAGTAGGGAAAATAAGCATTTATTATATTGAAACAATATGCATTAATTCTTCTGACATCAACTCAGTAAGTAAACTCAGGAAAGGAACAATTTAGATCCTAGCTGCATCAGTTAGCTATTGCTACAAATTGCAGCATCACAAACAGTGCTTAAACCCAGTAAGTAGCTTAAAAACAACATTCAATTTTGTTCTTATGTCAGCAAAATAGCTGTGATTCAGTTGCTCTAGTCTGGGTGTGATTGTGTAGCTCTGTTTGAGGTTGTGGTGGCTGAGATGTCTCAGTCCTACCTCATTCTCCTTCTCTCATTCTCTTCCTTTGAACAGAAACCTATGCGCTTCTCGTGGCAATGACGGAGATATAAGGTCTTTTACTTAGCTAGGCTTGCAAGGGGCATACCAGTGCTTCCACCCACATGCTGTTGGTTAAAGAAGCCATGCTGTTATGGGTTGAATTGTGTCTTTCCCAAAAAACTCCCAGAACCTGTAATTATGACCTTAATTAGAAATAGGGTGTTTACACAGGTTCAAGTTACAATGAAGTCATTAGATGGGCCCTGATCCAGTATAAAGCACTTAATTTTTGTTTGTTTGTTTGTTTGTTTATTTATTTATTTATTTTTGTATTTTATTTATTTTTGTATTTATTTTTGGGACAGAGAGAGACAGAGCATGAACGGGGGAGGGGCAGAGAGAGAGGGAGACACAGAATCGGAAACAGGCTCCAGGCTCTGAGCCATCAGCCCAGAGCCCGACGCGGGGCTCGAACTCACGGACCGCGAGATCGTGACCTGGCTGAAGTCGGACGCTTAACCGACTGCGCCACCCAGGCGCCCCTGTTTATTTATTTTTGAGAGAGATAAAACAAGTGGGGGAGGAGCAGAGAGAGAGAGAGAGAATCCCAAGCTGGCTGCGTGCTATCAGTGCAGAGCCCGACGCAGGGCCCAAACTCACAAACCATGAGATCATGACCTGAGCCAAAATCAAAAGTTAGACACCTGACTGAGCCACCCAGGCTCCCCATAAAGCACTTAATTCTTATAAATCAAGAAACACCTGAAACTACCAGAAGCTAAGAGAGAGGCGTGTAACTAATTCTCCTTCACTGCCTCAGAAGGAACTGACTCTCCCAACTCTGCTTTCAAAATTCTGGATTCCAGCCTAATGAGACAATCATGTTTCTTTGGGATATAGTAGGACATATTTTTGTGTGTACATGTCCACATATAGATACATTATTGCTATTTTCCTGCCATTATTTTGCATTCATAATTTTGTATTCTGAATGAGGAACCTCTAGTGAAATTCTTCACCCCTGAGAAAGGTGAGCATCATAACAAAACCTTCTTATAGGTTTTTATTTAGTTTGGCGATGTTTAAAATGTGGCAATTACTTCCCTAAAGAATAGAAACCATTTTCTTCAGCTATACTTAGCGTTTGAGGAAGTATAAAAAAAAGGCAATCATCCAAAGAAAAAAGAGCTTTTCCAATTTGTTAAAAAAAAAAATGGAGCTAGCACTATTCACAAAGTTCCACACACAGTTCTGAATACAGCTAAGTGAATAGCATGTACACTGGTCAAATGGAACCAATGAGTTCAATAAAGCAGAAAATCTATTAAAAACCTGCTATGAACAGTAGCTTGTTATACATGTTACAGAAATTTCTTTAGAAAAATCTCCCTCCAGTTACTTTTTCTATTTAGTTTTCTGTCGATATTTATTGCATACTCTTTGGATACTAACTGCATAATACCTATAGAATACCACCTTCTAAGTAAAGAAACTTAGAGGAAAGAAAATGCACACTTCATATTCTGTGCATGTGCAAAGTCGTACTCTCAAGTATACGTATAATAAATAATTATAGCTAAACAATTACTTTTGCCTTATAAATATATGTTCTATGTATACTAACAATATTTAAACAAATTAGCAGTAAAGTTTTTATCACAGACTACAGACAACATAGCTAATACCTAGAAAATGTTGCAAACACTTACTTTATTTAGGCATATGTAGATTTACCATGAAAATATAAATCTTAAATGTCAGGACCCCTCAATTACATGAGCCCTTCCTAAGGGTCCAAGAAAACCCTTGTCAATATGGTTACATGATTATATATGTTTATAATTATAAGATTTCAAAAGTAAAAGAAAAAGGAAAAAGTTAGCTGAAATTATGTGAAATTATACAAGATTATTCTCCCTTTATACTTTGAATTTTTTGCTATCACCATTTCCCTCCTGAAGACTGGCATTGGAGTGAGTGGTCATGCACATCTTTGGAATATTACTAAAAGATGTTGAATTGGGACATGTTCCTTTGGATTTAGTAGAACATTTTTCTGTATACACTTCCACATACAGATAAGTTATTTGTATTTTCCTGCCATTCACTTTCATTCATAATGTTGTAGTCTGAATTTTGTATTGTGTAAGTTTCAGTACAGAGTACTTAGAGTTTCCAACATTTTTTTCCTAATCCACTTAAAACAAATCAGTTTCCATGATAAGCTATAGTTGCTAATCATTAAGGCAGAGAAGCCTGATATTTCCTCTCCTCCTCTTACCTGAAAGTGATGATAGAATCCTTTGAACCCCTGAAGAAAGTTTGTCTATTTTCCAGTCACACTGCTTGAAAAATTATAGTAGGCAACTGAAGCTGAGTGTGGTATGAAATTAATTAAACTGTTTTCCTTCCAGGTAGACCATCTATATGATAATTGACATTAACATGTGCCATTATAAACATGAAATTTATATGTGGAAGACAACTTTAATCCATACCTTAGGGGAACTCAGCATTTGAAAAAGTTTTAGCATCCATAATGCAAACATGGTTATAGAAACATTTGAAATATTACTCTTGAAATCTGTACCAGAGTTTTTGGGGAATGATTTGGTTTTGTTTTTAGTTGGTGTACAGGTGTTAGAATTAATTTTCTTTAGCAAAATGAGTGGCATCCAATAGCTATGTTTACTGGGCAACACTGTATAGGTGCCATCAACTTTGAATCACCTGATGGCCAGGATCATCAGAGCAGCACTTAAATTTTGTTTGGTCCCTACTTGGTTCAATGCACTTCATTTTGTGAAGAACTGTTACCTGACCCGTGTTGCCTGATCCTGCCCCAGATCAAGCGCCAATCTGGAAGTACACCTCCCTGAGTGTCTGTGGAAAAAGACTGGGTAGATTTAGAAAATTAGTTTATAAATGTGTGTATGCTGCTGATGAAGTGTTTGGATGTTTGTGGCAGGATCCCCAGTAATGAAGTTGTTGCAGGGAGGTGCAAATCCTTCATTTACCTTTAACTATCTGATATTTAGCAAACAACAGCAATAACAAAACTTTCCTTGGTTCAGTTTACACATGACCCATCACCTACCTGACAATTATTTGAAAGATAGTCTGGAAGGTGTTGGAACAGAGTTGGGGGAAGAAAGGGAGAAGAGAAGAGGGGGAGGGAAAAAGAGAAGTGTACTTTCTCTGGAAATTTACAAAGGAGTGGAGATGAAGGAGGAAATCATATTGCATTCCTGCCTTCTCATTGCAATTTCCATTCCCAACAACTCTAGTGAGTCAAAGCAGCAGTTTCTCTTTTACATCCTTTCTATATGGTTTCTGATGGTGGGAATGCTTTTATGTTAATTTTGTATTTCTAGGGCCTAATTTTTGGCACATAATGAGTATTCAGTAAATGTCTGGTGCATTAAATAGTGAATGAATGAATCTTATTTCCCCAGTTTTCAAAAAATTAAAATAACAGGGCGCCTGGGTGGCTCAGTCAGTTAAGCAACCTATTCTTGATTTTGGCGCAAGTCATGATCTCATTGTTTTGTGAGTTAAGGCCCCATCGGGCTCTGCACTGACAGCACGGAGCCTCCTTGGCATTTTCTCTCTTTCTCTCTGCCTCTCCCCTGCTCAAGCTGTCTCTGTCTCTCTCAAAACTTTTTAAGTTTTTTAAACTTAAAACAAATGTAGAATAACATACCTCATTTCTCCATTTATTTTCTATGCAGCTCACTATTTTAGCGAAAAACAATAAGTGATATGATCATTATATTATTTCATATATGTAGACAACCATACTTAACGTCTGTGCTTCATTTTTTTTTTTCGTCTTCAAAACAGAACCAACAGTAGTACTTAGCTTACAGGTGTGCTATGAATGATTCAGTGCACGTGAATTGCAACAACCTATGCTTGCCACATAGTACACACTCAATAAATCTTTGCAATTATTATAATCCCATTTGGTCAATATGGGATATTGCTCAAAATGGTAATGGTAATTTTTGCTCAAATGTAATGGTAAAGATATAGTTGTTAAAGCTGATATATTTTATGTTGCTTTTAATCTTTTAATCTTTTTAAATGCACTGCCAAATTTCCTGGCATGTAAAACTGTGCCACAAACACAAAAAATATTTAAACCTAATTCAGAAGATCAGAATGACACAATTAATATTATTGATGTAATATTGAGTATATTAATATATATAATATTATATATGTATTATATGTAATATATATTATGTTATAATATATATACATATATATGTATATATACATATACATATATATACATATATAATATATATACTCAAATTTATAATCTATAAACTGAGAATGTTCTTTATTTTCCAGTGTCTGTGGAACATTTACAAAATCGTATTATTTTTCAGACCACAAAGAAATTCTCAACAAATTTTGGGAGTAGAAAATGCAGAGGTCCCACTTTATGACCACCAAACTATAAAACTAGAAATTAACATTTTAAATTTTAAAACTTAAAAAATAAAAAACATTTCCCTAAATCCTAGGTTAAAAAGGAAACAAAAAGTGTGATTACAGTCTATTTAGAAAATAATTACTGTACAAACATTACATTTTATTTTATAGTGTTCAGCTGATACTGTACTTGGTGGAAAATGTGGTGTGCCTTAAGTTTTCCCACAGTTTTGCAAGTAAAAGGAAAAATAATAAACTGTGTAGTTGACTCAAGAAATTAGAAATATAATGTCAAAGAAAAGAAAATAGCAAAAAAGTAGGAATTAAGAGTCTGAATAGCGGAAGCTAAGTAATTAGGAACCAGGGACACCTAAGTAATTACTAATGAAGATACTTAATGTTTTCTTTGAAAAGAGTAACAGCATCCACATATATCTTTTAGGTGTAATTGAGACAAAAAGAAATTGTAAAGAAATAATATTGAAAATAAGGAAGGTATTTAAAAGAAAAACAATGGAAAAAAGATAAACAGATTTTTGAAAAATTTTTAAAACATGCTATAATAAACATCAGGCCTATATGTTAGCATGTTTAAAAATCTAGAAAAAACGTGATTTTGTTTGAAACATAAATGAATAAAATTAGCTTGTGAAGTAGAACACCTGAGGATTCACAATACAGAAGACCTTGAAAATTCTACCAAAGAACTACTTCCAAAACAATGTCCGTTTTCTTTCAAAAGTTAAAGAAGCAGCTAACTTCTATTATATTTTGAATGTTTGAAAGCTTCTAGAAAATAGGATTTTTTTTTCAAATTCATGTTTTAAGCCAGCAATACTCAACAAAGTTAGCATATAATACTAGACAGTGAAAATCATAGCTAATATCACTTAAAAATAAACGTGAAAAAACTGAAAATAAAATAGAAAAAACTAATTTAGAACTATGCTAAAACATAACATATCATTACAAGTGGGGTTTAATTTCTAAGATGAAAGTTTGATATTGGGAAATCTATTAATTTGCTATGTCAAAAAATCTATAGATAAAAACAGGATAATTATCTCTAAAGATATTTTTTAATTATTTTAAAATTAACCATTTCAAGACATATTTTAATGAGTTTTTAAATATCTATTAGACCCCTACCAACAACAATTGTAATAATAAAAACTATAGGACATAATGTCAATTTTAGAAAAAACACAAATATACAAACTATGTTGTCACTTGATATTGTTCTGTGTGTTATGGAGAGCACAATAATTAAGAAGATAGACTGGGGCTCCTGGGTGGCTCAGGTGGTTAAGTATCCAACTCTTGATTTGGCTCAGGTCATGATCTCATGGATCATGGATTCAAGCCCCAAGTCAGGGTCAGCGTGGAGCCTGCTTGGGATTCTCTCTCTCTCTCTCTTTCTCTCTCTCTCTTTCCCCCTCTCCCTCTCTTCCCCCTCCCTTTTTACCCCTCCCCTGCTCTCTCTCACTCTCTCTCAAAATAAATAAACAAAAAAGAAAGAAATTAATCAGACAATGTATAGCAATAGAAGAAATGGAATCAAAGTAATCATTTATTATAATTGATATCCTAAATTTCATTATTATAATTGATATTCTAAGTTTCTAAATACCTAATTTTAGAAGTATTATTTCAATAACTCTTGGAATTAGTAAATATTAAAGGTCAGTAGAAGTCTGATTAAAATATAATCTGATTAAAATTGTAAAAAATAATCCTTATTATTGACCAGAATAGTTATGATATAAAGTGCTGTGTACAATATCAACACTCTAGGAGCGCCTGGGTGGCTCAGTTGGTTAGGCCACCAACTTCGGCTCAGGTCATGATCTCATGGTTGGTGAGTTTGAGCCCTGCATAGGGCTCTGTGCTGACAGCTCAGAACCTGGAGCTTACTTCAGATTCTGTGTCTCCCCCTCTCTCTACCCCTCCCCTGCTCACGCTCTGTGTCTCTCTGTCTCTCAATAATAAATAAAAACATTAAAAAAATTAAAAAATATCAACACTCTACTAAAAAATACTGAAGTAATTAGAAATGAAATTCAGCAGGTATTTGTGATATTATAAAGAGGTGTTAATTAGCTTGACTGCAGTTATCATTTCACTATGTAAAGGTGTATCAAAACATTTTGTATACTTTAAATATATAATTTTTATTAAAAATAAAATTAAAAATTAAAAAAGGCATTTCAACATATGCCTAAGATACATAAAAGATAACTCATACAGGAGACATTCTGTGTTACTTGATAGTGCAAACTATGTAAATTATCTCCCTATTAAACAGTAAGTAAACCTCAGTTCCAATTAAAATCCAATTTTGGTGAGTTGAGGGGATATGCATTAACACTATAAATTTCCTATAGAAAAATAAATTTATAAAATAGCCATAGACATTTTGAAAGAAAAAAAATGCTGGCTCTAAGTATTCAATGAATAAAGTAGAGTGACAATATCAGATTAACAGATTTATAAGTAGACAAGTTTTATGAACTTCATGGGGCATAGTCAACATCCATCTGGTTAAAATGTATATATTTAAGAGTATTGGTGCTAAAGAAAAATGTGCTGAACGAATGAGTGAGGAAAGGTGGGATTTGCGATGACCACAGCCATGGTCACCTTCATTGCAAAGATGTGAGAGACTCAGAACCAGAGAACCCAGCTAAATGGTGCCTGAATTCCTTACCCACAGACACTGTGAGATAATAATTGTTGCCTCTTTAATTTGCCTAGTTTCAGTGTGGATAAATAATACTCAGGGAAACATGCAAGCAAATAACTAGTAGAAGAAAATATATGTGCACATTGGTCTTATCTTTCCCCATGGGAGGATTTTCTAAACATAATGTTAAAAGAAAGTATGAAGACTGTAGATTTGACTACAAAAACATTTCCAGTATGAAGTTTATAAAAAAAAAAAGCAAATATGGAGAAACAACTTGGGAAATTATGTATAATATTTACAAAATGAAGACTGTCAGTGTTTTTATTTTATAAGGATCTTTTCAATTAATAACAAATAATTGAACACCACAGTAAAAAATGGGCAAGAGACATGAAAAGTGTTTTCTACAGAAGAAGAAAAATTTAAAAACCTAATTACAATATGGATTAACCTCACTAGTAATTAGGGAATGTAAATTTTAAAATATCAGCAAAGACAACAGAAAAACACATAACTGTCTATCACTTCTTTTCTTGTTACTGACTTTTCTCTACTTGCTCTGGCACTGAAATCTCCCTTGATTCTATGCAATGTACAATGTTGTTAGGGTTATGAAAATATTCATAAGTTCTCTTTTCTCTTGATTTTATGGTGGGCTCATACTTGATTATATGGTGTGCCTTTGCATCTGTACCCAGTATTTACATCTCTTTCATTCTCATAGCTTCTACTTTAAATGCACAAACATTGTCTTTTAATCTGTTTTTAATCTTGACGACAATCATAATCATAATACACTGGGGTGCTAACATATGCACATCATACCGGCATATAAATATATAAATTTGAAGCAAGAAAAAGTCTCATGCTTTGCTGGTGGGAGTGGAGACTGATGAAAGCATTTTTTAGAACAATTAGTAATATCTAAAAACTTTTACATTTGTGACAAATAGATGTTTCCAAGAATGTATGCTGCAACACTCATTTTTTTTTAATGCTTATTTAAGTTTGAGAGAGAGAGAGAGAGACAGAGCAGGAGTGGGGGAGGGGCAGAGAGAGGGAGCTACAGAATCTCAAGCAGGTTCCAGCCTCTGAGCTGCCAGTACAGAGCCTGATGCAGGGCTCAAATTCACAAACTGTGACACCATGACCTGAGCCAAAGTTGGCCGCTTAACAAACTGAATCTCCCAGGCACCCCAGCAGCACTCTTAAATACCAAAAACAAAAATATACATCCTATGTCTCTTTCAAGAGAATTAAAAAAACAAGTTGTAGTATATCCATTTAATAGAATATTATACAGAGGATAATATAATTAAGAGAGAACTATAATAGCGCCATAGGTAAATGTCCAAGATATATTTTTAAGCCATAAGAAAAAAAATGCGTTTACAAGGAGTATAGTATAATATAGTTTATATAAAACTTTAAAGTATGCATAATACCATCATGTTATGGACACATAAATATATATCTAATAATTTAAAAGAGTATATGAACCCAGTTTTTATTCTCTTGGGAATGGATATAAGTGAAAATTATATTGTTGGATATTCATAAAGTTCTATTCCCTTCATAAAGAATCTACTGAAATAGGATTTTTCCTTTTAATTAAGGTGAGTGACAATGAGTGCACAAGGCTTCCTTTTTTCATTCTATGTTCTTGTCTTTTATATTTTTTATAATATATTTGGAAAAAATATCTGTTGAGAATAGATTCTAAAAGCAGAAAACGAATGGATAACATAGTAGTCCAGGTACAATACAATAATGACTTGGACGTTGGCAGTAGTCACCAGGTAAAAAGTGTTTTGATAGAAAATATTTCTTTTTTCTTAATTTTTTAAAATTTACATCCAAGTTAGCATATAAAGCAACAATGATTCCAGGAGTAGATTCCTTAATGCCTCTTGCCCATTTAGCCTTTCCTCCTCCTACACCCCTTCCAGTAACCCTCTGTTTCTTCACCATATTTAGGAGTCTCTTATGTTTTGCCCCCCTCTCTGTTTTTATATTATTTTTACTTCCCTTCCCTTATGTTCATCTGTTTTGTCTCTCAAAGTCCTCATAAGAGTGAAGTCATATGATAGTTGTCTTTCTCTAATTTCTCTTAGGATAATACCCTCTAGTTCCATCCATGTAGTTGCAAATGGCAAGATTTCATTCGTCTTGATTGCCAAGTAATACTCCATTGTATTTATATAATACATCTCTTTATCTATTCATCCATTGATGGACATTTGGGCTCTTTCCATACTTTGGCTATTGTTGATAGTGTTGCTATAACATTGGGGTACATGTGTCCATTTGTAACATACCTGTATACGCATACCTGTATCCCTTGGCTAAATACTTAGTAGTGCAATTGCTGGGTCGTAGGGTAGTTCTGTTTTTAATTTTTTGAGGAACTTCCATACTGTTTTCCAGAGAAGCTGCACCAGTTTCCATGCCCACCAGCAGTGCAAAAGAGATCCTCTTTCTCCACATCCTCGCCAACATCTGTTGTTGCCTGAGTTGTTCATGTTAGCCATTCTCACAGATATAAGGTGGTATCTCATTGTGGTTTTGATTTGAATTTCCTTGATGATGAGTGATGTTGAACATTTATTCATGTGTCCATTGGCCATTTAGATGTCTTCTTTGGAGAAGTGTCTATTCATGTCTTTTGCCCATTTCTTCACTGGATTATTTGTTTTTTTTGGGTGTTGAGTTGGATAAGTTCTTTATAGAGTTTGGATACTAACCCTATATCTGATATGTCGACTGCAAATATCTTCTCCCATTCTGTCTGTTACCTTTTAATTTTGCTGATTATTTCTTTCGCCATGCAGAAGCTTTTTATTTTGATGAGATCCCAATAGTTCATTTTTTGCTTTTGTTTCCCTTGCCTCTGGAGCAGTGTTGAGTAAGAAGTTGCTGCAGCCAAGGTCAGAGAGATTTTTGCTTGCTTTCTCCTCGACGATTTTCATGGCTTCCTGTCTTATATTTAGATCTTTCATCCATTTTGAGTTTATTTTTGTGTATGGTGTAAGAAAGTGGTCCAGGTTCATCTTTCTGCATCTTGCTGTTCAGTTTTCTCAGCACCACTTGCTAAGAGACTGTCTTTATTCCATTGGATATTCTTTCCTGCTTTGTCAAAGATTAGTTGGCCATACATTTGTGAGTCCATTTCTAGGTTGTCTACTCTGTCACATTGATCTGTCTGCTTTTGTGCCAGTATCATACTGTCATGATGATTACAGCTTTGTAATACAGCTTGAAGTCCGGGATTGTGATGCCTCCAGCTTTGGTTTTCCTTTTCAAGATTGTTTTGGCTATTTGAAGTCTTTTCTGGTTCCATACAAGTTTTTGGATTATGCTAGCTCTGTGAAGAATATGTAGATTGTTTTGGGTAGTATCAATATTTTAACAATATTCATTCTTCCTATCCAGGAGCATGAAATATTTTTCCATTTTTTTTGTGTCTTTTTCAATTTCTCTCATAAGCTTTCTATACTTTTCAGTGTATATATTTTTCACCTCTATGGTTAGATTTATACCTAGGTATTTTATGGTTTTCGGTGTAATTGTAAATGGGACTGATTCCTTGATTTCTCTTTCTGTTGCTTTGCTATTGGTGTATAAGAATGCAACTGATTTCTGTGCATTGATTTTATATCTTGAAATTTTGCTGAATTCATGGATCAGTTCTAGCAGTTTTTTGGTCAAATCATTAGGATTTTCCATATAGAGTATCATGTCACCTACGAAGAGTGAAAGTTTGACCTCCTCCTGGCCGATTTGGATGCCTTTTATTTCTTTATGTTGTCTGATTGCAGAGGTTCAGACTACCAATACTATGTTGAATAACAGTGGTTAGAGTGGACATTCCTGTCTTGTTCCTGACCTTTGGGGGAAAGCTCTCAGTTTTTCCCCATTGAGGATATTAGCATTGGGTCATTCATATATGGCTTTTATGATCTCAAGGTATGCTCCTTCTTTCCATACTTTCTTCAGGGTGTTTATCAAGAAAGGATAATGTATTCTGTCAAATGCTCTCTCTGCATCTATTGAGAGGATCGTATGGTTCTTGTCCTTTCTTTTATTGATGTGTTGAATCACGTTAATTGCTTTGCAGATATTGAACCAGCCCTACGTCACAGATATAAATCCCACTTGGTCGTGGTGAATAATTTTTTTTTTAATGTATTGTTGGATCTAGTTGGCTAATAACTTGTGAGGGATTTTTGCATCCATGTTCATCAGGGAAATTGGTCTATAGTTCTCCTTTTTCGTGGGGTCTTTGTCTGGTTTTGGAATCAAGGCAATGCTGGCTTCATAAAAGAGTTTGGAAGTTTTCCTTCCATTTCTATTTTTTTGGAACACCTTCAAGAGAATAGGTGATAACTCTTCTTTAAATCTTTGGTAGAATTCCCCTGGAAAGCTATTTGACCCTGTACTCTTATTTTGGGGGAGGTTTTTGATTACTAATTCAATTTCTTCCCTGGTTCTGGGTCTATTCAAATTTTCTATTTCTTCCTGTTTCAGTTTGGTAGTTTATAGGTTTCTAGTAATTTTTCCATTTCTTCCAGATGCCCATTTTATTGGCATATAAGTGATCATTATATTCTCTTATATTGTTTGTATTTCTGCTATGTTGGTTGTGGTCTTACCTCTTTCATTCTTGATTTTATTTATTTGGGTCCTTCCCTTTTTCTTTTTGATAAAACTGGCTAGGGGTTTATCAATTGTGTTATTTCTTTCAAAGAACCGGCTTCTGGTTTCATTGATCTGTTCTACTGTTCTTTTGGTTTCGATAGCATTCATTTCTGCTCTAATCTTTATTATTTCCTGCCTTCTGCTGGTATTGGGTTTTATTTACTGTTATTTTTCCAGCTATATATGGTGTAAGGTTAGGTTGTATATCTCAGACCTTTCTTTCTTCTTTAGGAAGGCCTGTATGCTATACACTTTCCTCTTATGACCACCTTGCTGCATCCCAGAGGTTTTGGACTATCACATTATCATTTTCATTCGTTTCCAAGTACTTTTTTATTCCCTCTTTAACTTCTTGATTAGCCCATTCATTCTTTAGTAGGACGTTCCTTAGTCTCTAAGTATTTGGTATCTCTGCACATCTTTTTCTTGTGGTTGATTTTGAGTTTCATAACGTTGTGGTCTGAAAATATGCATGGTATGATCTCGATCTTTTTGTACTTGTTGAGGGCCGATTTGTGTCCCAGTATGTGATCTATTCTGGAGAATGTTCCATGTGCACTGGAGAAGGATGTATATTCTGCTGCTTTAGCATGAAATGTTCTGAATATATCTGTTAAGTCCATCTGGTGTAGTGTGTCATTCAAAACCATTGTTTCCCTATTGATTTTCTGTTTAGATGATCTGCCCATGGCTGTAAGTGGGGTGTTGAAGTCCCCTACTATTATGATATTATTATCAATGAGTTTCCTTATGTTTGTGATTAATTGATTTATATGTTTGGGTGCTATCACAGCTGGAGCTTAAATGCTTACAATTGTTAAGTCTTCTTGGTGGATAGACCCCTTGATTATGATATAATGCCCTTCTTCATTTCTTGTTATAGTCTTTATTTTAAAGTCTAGATTGTCTGATGTAAGTATGGCTACTCTGGCTTTCTTTGGTAGACCATTAGCATGATAGATGGTTCTCCATCAGTTTACCTTCAATCTGAAGGTGTCTTTAAGTCTAAAGTGGGTCTCTTGTAAACAGTATATAGATGGATTTTGTTTTCTCATTCATTCTGTTACCCTGTGTCTTTTGATTAGAGGATTTAGTCCATTGACATTTAGATGAGTACTGAAAGATACGAATTTATTGCTATTATGTTGTTTGTAGAGTTGGAATTTCTCTGGTGATAATCTCTGGTCCTTTCTAGTCCTTGATGCTTTTGGTTCTTTTTTTTTCCCCATCTTTTCTCCCCTCTGAGAGTCCCCCTTAAAATGTCTTGCATGGCTTCTTTAGTGGTAACAAACTCCTTTAATTTTTTCTTTCTGGGAAAGTTTTTATCTCCCCTTTTATTTTGAATGACAGCCTTGCTGGATAAATAATTCTTGTCTACATATTTTTCCATTTCAGCACATTGACTATATCTTGCCACTTTTTTCTGGCCTGTCAAGTTTCTGTAGATAGGTCTGCTGCAAACCTGATCTGTCTTCCCTTGTTGGTTAAGGACTTTTTTTGCCTTGCTGTTTTTATGATTCTTTCCTTGCCTGCGTATTTTGTGAATTTGACTATGATATGCCTTGTTGATGGCCTTTTTTGGTTGACTCTAGTGGGGTCCTCTGTGCTTCCTGGATTTTGATGTCTTTGTCTTTCCCCAGGTTAGGAATCTTTTCTGGTATGTTTTGCTCACATAACCCTTCTATACTTTTTTCTCTCTTTTCATCTTATGGGACCCCATATGATTCTGACATTGTTCCTTTTTAATTAGTCACTGATTTCCCTCATCCATGCTCTTTTGCCTTAGTCTCCCTCTCTTTTTCTGCTTCATTATTCTCCATAAGTTTGTCATCTATATTGCTGATCCCTGCTCTACCTCATCCATTCTTGCTGCCTCAGCATCCATTTGATATTGCAGCTCAGTTATAGCATTTCCTATTTCATTCTGACTACCTTTACTTCTTTAATTTCCACAGAAAGGGATTCTAATCTATTTTCAACCCCAGCTAGTGTTCTTATTATCATGTTTCTAAATTCTGGTTCAGACATCTTTCCTGTATCTGTGTTGATTACGTTCCTGGCTTTTGTTTCTTCCTGGTCTTTCTTTTGTGGTGAATTACTTCATTTTGTCATTTTGAAGGAAGAAAAGGGATGAATAAGTTAAAAAAATTAAAATTAAAAAATTTAGAGACAACCCCCCCCACACACAAATCAAATAAATGATACTACATCCAAGGTGTGTTTTGGTCTGGGTGTTAAAAGGAGATTGATATATTAGAGGAAAAAAAAGGGGGGAAGGGAAGAAAAAAAAAGAAAACATTTGAAAATTTGAAAAAATGAATATAATGACATAGAATAAAATGAAATGATGGAAATAAAATAGAATTTGAAAAATTTACAAAAACATAAACAATAGAGTAGAAAAAACTTAAAAATATTTTAATAAAAATTGAAAATAATTTTTTTCTTTCTGTATTAAAGAAAAAGAAAAGAAAAAAATTGAATATATGGATGAGCAAACAGACTGAAATATGATTAAAATTACATCATTTTCCCCTAGAAGTCAAACTATGATGCATTTTATAGTCCATAAATTAAGGAGGTGGAGAGACTTGTGGTGTTCCTAAAGAGCGAGATTGACCCAGTTGGGTGGGGTTTAGTGTAATGGCTCCATTCTCCACTAGATGGCGCTGCTTATCTTACTGGGGTGGCTTGTTGTGGTGCTTGTAGGTGTGTACATGTATGCGTGGGAGGAGTGAAAATGGTGTCACCTAGCTACCTAGTACTCTGTTCTCTGAGCACCCATACTTCTTCTCTGGCCTCCATCCATTCCTGCTTTTACACTGTCCATGACCAAGCCGTCAGGTTGCCAGGCTACACCTCCCTACTGAGTTATATCTCAGATGCAGCTCTGTTTCCCAACCCGTCACTTCTGAGGGATTGCGGTTTTTACCCACTCAGACCTTCTGGGGGAGGTTCTCACTGAGTAATGGAGTAATAGTCAGGTGCTGGCCACACCCAGGAAAGTTCGCTGGACTGTGCCACTGTTGATGCCAAGAGACTGCGACTGGGTGCCAGCCCACCCCAGAAAAATTTCACACGATCCTGTAGCAGCAGTGTTTCAGCGATTGTAGTAAGTGACAACACACATCTGACACCAGGCTTCCCCTTTAAGGTCCTTGTTCCAACAGCAGCCAATGTGGTTGTTCTCTGGGTCTGTTAGGACCTTTGGCTGTGGGGTGGCTGCACAGCCTCTACCAAATATTCTCTTAGCAGGGGAACTGCCTCCCCAGTGTGGCCTGAAGACCTCCAGACTTCACTCCCTGCTCCTGGGGATTCATCCTTACCACCAGAGACCACCATATATTGAGCTGTGGAGTTTCAGACTCTGTGCTCCCCCTGTTCATTGAGTCTTAATGGAATTTAAACCCTCTTCTTTTTCCTTTCTCCCTTTTTGTCAGTCCCTGCAGCTGTTTCCACTTTTCCACTTTCTCTCCAGCTGCTTGGGAGGAGGTGGGGGTGGGGATGCTTTTCCCGTACTCTCCCTCCATCTCCATCCTCTCTCTGCAAACAAAAACAGCTCCCTGACCTCCACGGCTTCTCTTACCCCCAGTTCACTTCTCTGCCCCATGTATCTGCTGAGTTCTGGTTGTGCAGATTGTTGTGTTAATCCTCAAATCAGTTTTCTAGGTATGCAAGATGGTTTAGCATTGATCTGGCTATATTTCATGGACACGAGATGCAAAAAAAAAAATATTTCTTAATGTTATGGTTAACAGAGTTGTCTGATAAGAATGGATAAATGAAAAACATCTCCTATGTTTTTGGCTTGGCAATATATTTGGTGGGGGAATTTTGAGGAAGACCTCGATTTAGGTAGGAGTTCAACTAAGAGTTAATATTTTGCTATTTCACTTTAAGGTATCTATCAGTCTCAAATATTTCAAGTAGGCAGTTGGTCAAGTGAGTGGTCACATCTGGAAATATAAATTGGGAAATACAATGATATTCAAAGCCATGAGGCTCAATGATAACCCTTCAGGGGAGAATGGGGATGGAGAAAAGAGAAAACTTAAGGACTGTTTCCTGGGGCTTTTCAATATTACAATGTCTGAAGGAGGTCTGCAAGGAAGAGTAACTAGCTGTTTGCCTGAGAAAGAATGAACACCAAGAAAAAAGCTAGGAGAGATCAAGGACTAAAGATTAAAAGGAGAGAAGTCTGCGTGAAGTAAAACAAATGATGCAAATGCTATAGGTAGTTGATTAATATGAGACCCATGGATTAAATTCTAGTGACAAAAAGTTAGGCAAAATGGATGAGAATTATTTTTAAGTTACAAGTTCTTATAGCATATTTATATTTTAATGGGAATTCCTTAGTAGAGAAGAATATATAGATGCTGAAGATTAGGGGTAGCATATATGTATTGGAGCAAAATCCTTGAATGAAGATGTGAATGGATCAAGTACACAAGTGGCGGATCTATCCTTGGCATAGATGCCCATCATAGCAGAAGGAAGATGTAAGTTCAGATGCAGAGAGTTATTAGATTTGTACATGAAAAGATGATTGGGTTCTCATCCAATTACTTCTTTTTTCTTGGGGAAATAGGAAGCAAGATTATCAATTAATTGTGGGAAAGGAGAAAGGGGCAGTGGAGGTTTGCAAAGAGAAGAACTGAGGTAGTGATCTCAGAAAGTGGGATAGTGAATTGGGCAGGGAAATTCACCTCTGGACCACACTATCTAATAAAGAGTGGTGGAGTCAATGGATTGGAGGGAAGTGAAGCAAAGAATTCGACCAAGAGTTTGGGAAATGAGAGTGGTGGTGGCAGGCACAACAGAGGTGGCTGAGCGAGATGGATTAGATGTGCAGAGGTATAGGAGATTAAAAGTCTGAGTGGGAAGGGTGACTAGAAAGCCTTGGAGTTCTGCTCAACACCGAGGAAAGAAATATGTACCTCATATGAGGATTCGTACTAATCGTCACTTGATGGAAGGTGGCTATCAAATTGAATTATGAATTGCCTATTTTGAGTGAGCTCCTTGGCAGAGAGTTCCATACAGGGGTGAGCACATGGGAGAGGGCCAGTACACATGGAACTTGAGGACTCTCTGAAATCCTGCTGTGGGGTTAGGGTTCTGTATTCAAACTGATGTAGATACAGCTCCTGATCTCTCAACACTTGTAGTCTAAATCATAGTTCAGATCACAATGTTTATTTAACTTAGAAATAAACATTTAAAAAATGGTAACTCTGACAAGTATCATTTACTATGCATTAATTTGTACCAAGCTAGGGGAGGGTGATTTTCACCCCTGCTGTGCTGCTGCCTCCATAGCTCTTCTATTTATTTTCATAATGGTCCGCTCCAAACAGCCATTTTCTCTTGTAGAGACTCCTCATCCATTGAGGTAATTTACTCGTGTATGATTTAAAATGGATATTAGTTTAGGAAAAATATAAGTTATTTTGTATTACCTAACAGTAGTCCTGTATCCCATCTCTCCAACTAGAAGTTTATACAAGTGGATTATTCTAGTTCAAAGTAGAAAAATGTCCAGAAACATAAGCACCTACTGTGCACTTTACTATAATCACAATAATATAAGAAATGGACAGCAAAATCATCTCTGCTTATTTGTCACTGATTCAGTCTGGAAATGGACCACTCTATTTTTCCCTGCTCCCTAATATAAATACAATATTTCAGTTCTGCTTTGTATTTTTATATGCATCTTGGCATTCAATGCTTGGGGCAGAGTAGTCATTATTATTATTATTATTATTATTATTATTATTATTTGAAGTAATCTGTAAACCTTATGTGGGGCTCAAACTCACAATCTTAGAATCAAGAGTCATATGTTCCACCGACTGAGCCAGCCAGGTGCCCCTAGTTCCTTGTTATTAAACAGTGAAGTCATTTTTCCCCTTTTAGCTTAGGTACTAGGAAACTCAAGCTAATTCAGATTTCAACATGCAATAGCTTATTGCTACCCCTTTGCTTTTGTGTGCAAAAGCATGCAATAGCTACCCCTTTGTTTTTGTGTGTAAACATTTTTAACCAGCCTCAGTTCTGACTCTTATTTGTTTAACCTTATTTCAATGGGTCACTTGTATTGATCCTATGTATTATAAGCTTCCTGCGGTCCTCTGGGATGTAGTCAGGGACAAATATTAGCATTTATATTAATTTTAACATTATTTAGAGTTTTTTTACTATACTAGCTATACTTCATCTGCCTTATCTGGACCTTTCTTTTCTTTCAACATTCTCCCCACTTCCTTGTCCTCTATTTAATTAACATTCTTCCTTCAGATATCCCTTTAAGATTAGTTTTTGACCTGTTGACCAATTGATTCCCTGTGCTTTTATTTTCCTACCAGATCTGCTTAAATGCTCCTTTCTATGCTCCCAAAGTACCCCCCCCACTCACTGTCCCCATGAAGCTGTATTTTAATTATTTGTTTATGTAATAGTACTCCTCATTATCCTATCAGTTCCATGAGAATCAGAACTTTGTACATTTTGCTTGTAGCTACATCCTCCAAAATTATATATGCTCAATTAACATGTCTTAAATGAATGTATATGTACTACTTCCAACACAGTCTGTTAGAAATATTTCAATTTAGGATCCTGAAATACATAGTTTTTATATTTTTTATTTGAATATGAATCTTAGTAATTGCATATTCCATACAAAATAGTGTGGATGGTGAAATTATTCATTGAACATTTTCTTTTTCTTTATTATGCAGATAATCTCCTAACTTTCTGTTATGTTTTAATTGCATGGATTTGAAGGCCAGCAATATATGGGAAATTTTATTGGTCAGATTACTATCCTGGATTTATTCAATTTTGTTTTACTTAACTGTGATATAAAGAGTTTCAATTAGCACACTGGCAGCAATAAAATCCTTTGTCAATACACTATAGCAATATTCTAAGCATGAATGCGCTTTAGTAGGGACACAAATCATTAGTAATGAAGTGGTCCTTTGACAGATTAGAAAAATCTAACTAAGCAGAATGACCGAACATGCATTTTGCTTATCAAGTTGAGATTGAATACAAGTTGCACCACCAGGCAGGCTACAGATTATAAAAGTCAGTAATTGCCCCAAACCTTTCTGAATATAAAAGTTTGAATTCTGTGGTGACATTATTCTTCTTTCCCAGCTTCTGAATTAAAACATCAACATTTTCACTTTTAAAAAGTGACAAATTAACAAAATTTTAGAAAATTAAAATTGTATTTTTATTTTGACGCTTTTGTTTGTTAGATAAAATGAGAAAGCTAAAAACACAACTAATGAAGTGATTTACCCAAGGGGCTATAGCTTGTAAATAACACAGATGTACCTAGTAAACAAATGTTCTGATTTTTAGTGATTTATATCTAAATAGAAGTCCCTGACTGGGTTATTGGCTCCAGAATGTATGTTTCAGACTACCAAGTGGATGTTTACAACATAATCCTCCTGCTTCTTGCTAGCTTCCTCCCTTCTTGCAGAAATACCTATATCCAGAACTCTGTTCCTCATATATGTATCAGTTGAGGCCATGTAAGCATCAAAAACACACCATACTATGCTGCGTTGAAACAGAATTCATCATTAAATAAAATCTTCATAATATGAGCACTGTTTTCTTGCAGAGAGACAAGAATTATTGCATGTTAAACTCATTGTAGAATATAAAATGCTCGTAATTAAATTTTCCTGAGTCAATAAAAACCTTGGATTACGTATTTCCTAGGAGACAGGGTTTTTGTTTCCCTATTGCATACACAGAGGGATTTAAGCAAATGAAGAGACACAAAGACATTACAGAGTAGTAGAGGTTCTGACATAGAAGCTATAATGACCAGAAAATTCATTCAGTACTATTTTACTTTAAAACATGATAATGAGGGGAGCCTGGGTGGCTGAGTCAGTTGAGTGTCTGACTCTTGATTTCAGCTCAGTTCATGATCCCAGGGTCGTGGGATGGAGCCCTGTGTTTGTTGGACACCTCAGGAATCTCCCTCTCTCTTCCTCCATACCTCTCCCCTGCTTTCTCTCTCTCTCTCTCTTTCTCTCTCACTTTCTCTTTCTCTAAAAAGAGGGGGGGGGGGCACCTGAGTGGCTCTCAGTGGGTTAGGCATCTGATAACTTTGGCTCAGGTCACGATCTCACAGTTGGCGAGTTCAAGTCCTCTGTCAGGCTCTGCGCGGACAGCTTGGAGCCTGGAGCCTGCTTCGGATTCTGTGTCTTCATCTCTCTCTGCCCCTCCCCTGTGCTCACTCTTGCTCTCTCTCTCTCTCTCAAAAATTAAAATATTAAAAATAAGATAAAACACATGATATTGAAGTGCTTGAAAATAGTATAGTAAGTTGAGCATTGTGAAGTGTTACAAGCTTACTTGAAAAGTTAATTTATTTAGCAACTCTCATAATTTAAAAACGAAGGTGAACTTTATTTTTTATATGTTTAAGTTTTTTTTATTTTTTTAAAATTTACATCCAAGTTAGTTAGCATGTAGTGCAACAATGATTTTAGGAGATTCCTTAATGCCCCTTACCATTTAGCCCTTCCCTCTCCCACAACCCCCCCCCCCAGTAACGCTCTGTTTCTTCTCCATATTTAGGAGTCTCTTATGTTTTGTTTCCCTCCCTTATGTTCATCTGTTTTGTCTCTTAAAGTCCTCATATGAGTGAAGTCATATGGTAGTTGTCTTTCTCTAATTTTGCTTAGCATAATACCCTCCAGTTCCATCCACGTAGGGGCAAATGGCAAGAGTTCATTCTTTTTGATTGCCGAGTAATACTCCATATATATTATTTATATATATATATATATATATATATATATATATATCATAACCTCTATTACTCTGTAATGTCTTTGTGTGTTTATATATATATATATATATATATATACACACACACACATATGTGTGTGTATATACATATATTCTTATTTTCATATATACATACATACATACACACATACATTGTCTTTATCCATTCATCCATTGATGAATATTTGGGCTCTTTCCATACTTTGGCTATTGTTGATAGTGCTGCTACAAACATTGGGGTGCATGTGCCCCTTCAAAACAGCGTACCTGTATCCATTGGATAAATACCTAGTAGTGCAATTGTTGGGTCGTAGGGTAGTTCTATTTTTAATTTTTTTAAGAACCTCTATCCTCTTTTCCAGAGAGGCTGAACCAGTTTGCATTCCCACCAGCCGTGCAAAAGAGAACCTCTTTCTCGGCATCCTCGCCAACATTTGTTGGTGCCTGAGTTATGTTAGCCATTCTCACAGGTATAAGGTGGTATCTCATGGTGGTTTTGATTTGTATTTCCCTGATGATGAGTGATGTTGAGCATTTTTTCATGTGTCCGGTGGCCATTTAGATGTCTTCTTTGGGGAAGTGTCTATTCATGTCTTTTGCCCATTTCTTCACTGGATTATTTGTTTCTTGGGTGTTGAGTTGGATAAGTTCTTTATAGAGTTTGGATACTATCCCTTTATGTGATATGTCGATTACAAATATCTTCTCCCATTCTGTCTGTTGCCTTTTAATTTTGCTGATTGTTTCCTTCACTGTGCAGAAGCTTTTTATTTTGATGAGGTCCCAATAGTTCATTTTTTGCTTTTGTTTCCCTTGCCTCTGGAGCAGTGTTGAGTAAGAAGTTGCTGCAGCCAAGGTCAGAGAGGTTTTTGCTTGCTTTCTCCTCGAGGATTTTGATGGTTTCCTGTCTTACATTGAGGCCTTTCATCCATTTTGAGTTTATTTTTGTGTCTAGTGTAAGAAAGTGGTCCAGGTTCATTTTTCTGCATGTCGCCGTCTAGTTTTTTCAGCACCACTTGCTGAAAAGACTGTGTTTATTCCATTGGATATTCTTTCCTGCTTTGTCAAAGATTAGTTGGCCATACATTTGTGGGTCCATTTCTGGGTTCTCTATTCTGTTGCACTGATCTCAGTATCTGTTTTTGTCCCAGATGATTTTGTCTTGATGATTACAGCTTTGTAATACAGCTTGAAGTCCTGTAAAGCTGAACTTTAATAAAGCCCATATGCAAATCATTGTGAAATCTTTATTATTTTGAATTAATGAGATTTTACTATAGTAAGAATGTAAAGTGCTTGTCTTCCATTGTTGGAAGACACCTAGCTTAATTCTTTCTCAATCTTCAACTTACCTAAAGAAGCAAATTTATGCTATAATGTTTCTATCCTTTTTTTTTTTAATTTTTTTTTAACGTTTATTTATTTTTGAGACAGAGAGAGACAGAGCATGAACAGGGGAGGGGCAGAGAGAGAGGGAGACACAGAATCTCAAACAGGCTCCAGGCTCTGAGCTGTCAGCACAGAGCCTGACGCGGGGCTCGAACTCACGGACCATGAGATCATGACCTAAGCCGAAGTCGGACGCTTAACCGACCGAGCCACCCAGGCGCCCCAAATGTTTCTATCCTTGTAAACAGAAGATTCGTGCTAGGGATTTTCTCTCTGAATTCCAGAGGGATGAAATATAAATGAAGACTCACTCATTTATGATTTGGTTATTCTCATTAATGGTGAATTGTTTAAAGGAGGCAGGGATAGAGCTATGGGGGATACTGAGTTAATATGGGGATGGTTAATTTGATTTTGCAATATTTGTATCCTAGTCCTCAAAAAGTCTTTTTAATTTTTTAAAGTCAATTTAGTTTTATTTGACATTTGAGAATGCCTGTCTAACTTAAGGCAATTATAGATATACTTTCCTGCATCATGCAAAAGATAATACCAGATTGAGGTTGGAATACAATCTAAGCGGTAACATCATTAAAGTTCTAAATACAGGTAGTCAATATGCTAAGTGTGAGATTTCCACTAAATCATTACATCAGCTTCACCTCTATGTGGATGTGAAATGAGCATAATGATGCTATTACAACCAACCGTTGATTTTAGTTCAGGTCAGGATCTCAAGGTTTGTGAATTCGAGCCCCACGTGGGGCTCTGTACTGACAGTACAGAGCTTGCTTGGGATTCTCTCTCCCTCTCTCTCTCTGTCCCTCCCCTGCTGCATGCTCTCTCTCAAAATAAACATTAAAAAAAAAAAAGAAAGGAAGGAAGAGGCTCAGAGCCTAGGCATACATATGAATAGAAGATAAAACACAGGAAGCAAAAAGCAAATGAGTGTCTGATATAAAATGGGAGAGCAAATAGAATGTCTTAATACTTTCAAGTGAATATACAATACGTGTTCTCAGTGATAAGGAACTTATATACATATACATATGTATATGTATATATATATACATATATATATATATATTTATATACTCTCACCCTTAAATGATAGTTTAGCTCTATATAGAATTATACACTTAAAATATTTTAATTTTTTAATTTCACACTTGGAAGATATTAATTTATTTTCATCTGGTCTCTACAGATAAAAAGTCTATATCACAGATAAAAAGTCTACTGAAAGTCTAATTGCCAGTAATTAAAAAAAATATATATGTCAAAGTCAAATTTGCAGCTTTTAAGTATTTCCCCTTTTGCTTTAATGTTTTGTGGTTTTATTACCTGGTATCTAGGTGAGTTTAGGTATGATATTCCAAATTACCTTCCTTTGGTTCCATTCTGTATTTCTGATTGAGAAATTGTTTTGCCCCCCCCCCTTTTTTTTTCTGTTTTCTCTTTCTAAAAATCTCATTATGTTGATGTTGTAACTTTTCTCTATCTTCTGTGTTTCCTGCCTTTTCTTTTATATTTTCTAATTTTTTCCTTCTGGGCCATTTCTTTAGATCTTTCTTCCAGTTCACTAACTTTATTCTCAACAGTGACTTAGCATACTTCCCCCAACCAGGGCTGTATTTCTTGTTTATAGATGACTTGTTACCATTAATTTTTTTTTCCTCTTTTTCGTACAATTTCAACTTCTCTTATTGTCTCATGGAAAGTTTCAGGCATACTTACTCTTAAATCACTTCAGACTGTTCTATTCTCTAGTATTTGGGGCATAAGTCCTCTCAAATGTTGTATCTTCAGATTCTTTTCATCGTGTGCTTTGTTATTTTCTATTCCTGAGTGTATTCTCGGTAGTATAATTTTTCATGAGAGTAGGTGATAAAACAAGCATACAAATAATAAACAAGTAAACAATTGATAAAACAAGGAGGAAGAAAATCAGAATATAAAAGACAGACAACAAATCTGACCTAAATAATATTTATAGAACATTAGTACAAGTTAAAGCAGAGTACTCATGCTTTTGAAACTACTCAAACTGTTAACACACCATATTCTGGGCCAAAATATAATCCTCAATAAATTTTCAAAATACAAAATGTATTCTCTGAATACATGAAATTAAAAATAAATTTAAAAAAAAGATGTCTGGACAATCTTTAAATATTTAAGAACCAGAATGCATATATCTGACTAATCTGTGGGCCAAAGATTAAATCGAAAGAGAAATTTAAAAATATTGTTAAATGAATGAAAACAAAAGTATCATTTGTCAAAAGTTGTGTCATTCTGCTAAAGCAATACTTAATAGAAAATTCTAATACTAAATGAACTATATTAGAAAAGAAGAAAGGTATCAAGCCAATGACATCATCCTCCACCTTAATAAAGTAGAAAAAGAAAATAAAGTAAAACACAAAGTATCTTAGTTCAGGCTGCCATAACAAAGTGCCATAAACTGAGTTGTTGATAAACAGAAATTTATTTCTCACCATTCTGGAGACCCAAAATCTGAGATCAAAATGACAGCATGGTGGGGTTCTGGTGAGAACCCTCTTCTGGGTTGCAAACAGCTGGCTCCTCATTTATCTTCACATGACAGAAAGAAGGGAGAGAGCTCTCTGGGGTCCCTTTTACAGGAGGACTATCCCCATTCATGAGGGCTCCACCTTCACCACCCAATCATCTCTCAAAGGCCTCACCTTCTAAGACCACTAAGTTTGGGGTTAGGATTTTGATCAATGTATGAATTTGGGGAAGGAGGACATAAACCTTCAGTCACTGCACAAAATAATCAGATGGAAGGAAATAAGAAAGACTAAAGAGGAAATCAGAGAACAAGACGACAGAAGAATAACAGAAAAAGTCAATGAAACTAAGAACTAGTTCTTTGAGAAGATGGATAAACTTAAATTATAGCCAGACTTTTCAGAAAAAAAAAATCATAATATGAGGCATGATAGAGATGGCATCCCTACAGATTCCACAAATATTAACAGTATAGTAGGAAAATATTATTAACATTTATAAGCAAATAACTTTGATATCTTAGATGAAATGGACAGATTTATTGAAAGACACAAACCACCAAAGCTCACTCAACAAGAAACAGATAAGCTATTAAAGGAATTGAAGTGGTTGTGAAAAACATTCTCACAAATAGAATGCCAAGCTCAAATGCCTTCTTTACTGAATTCTATCCATAAGAGATAGTACAAGTTCTATCAAACATGCACAGAATATTGAAGAGGAAGAAATGCTTTTTAGACCATTTCTGAGGCAAACATTGTCCTTATTTAAAAGAAAAAAAAATCCAGACACTACAAGAATAAATACTATCGAGCTGCTTCTGTCATGAATATAGACAAATTTCTATACAAAATTTCTAAACAAAATTTAACCAAATTAAGTATAATATATATATATAAAGATTAACACATCAGAATCAAATAAGGCTTATCCTGTAAATGCAAGGCTGTTTTGACATTTAAAAAACAGTGTAATAAATGATAAAATATATTGAATTCACTATATTAACAACTTAAAAAGAAAAATTATAACTATACTTTTAAAAATTATTTTTAACATTTATTCATTTTTGAGAGAGCATGAGTTGGGGAGGGGAAGAGAGAGAGGGAGACACAGAATCTAAAGCAGGCTCCAGGCTTTGAGCTGCCAGCCCAGAGCCCAACACGGGCCTTGGACTCACGGACAATGAGATCACGACCTGAGCTTGAGCTGAAGTCAGAAGCTTAACTGACTGAGCCACCCAGGTGCCCCCTTGATTATTCTCAAAGACACAGAAAAAGAATTTGACAAAATCCAACTTCCATTTTTAATGAATAATCATAATAAAGTAAGAATCAGAGGGAACATGCACAATTTGATAAAGTCCATATGTGAAAAAAAAGACAGTTAACATCTACTTAATGGGTGAAAGATGAAATATTTCCTCTTATGATCAGAACAAGTTAAAAGTATCCACTCTTACCATTTCTATTTATCATTCTTCTGAAGATTTGAGCTGGTTCAATAAAACAAGAAAAAGACATGGAAAGCATGCTGATTGGAAAGGAACAAAATGCCTTTATTCACAGATAACATGATTGTCTGTAGAGAATACATTGAAATTTTGAACACTCTTGACCTTCTTATCAAGGTTGACCAATGCAAGATAAACAGGCAAAGATGAATTACATCTCTAGATACTAGCAATAAATAATCACAATTTGAATTTAAAGCACTTGAATATTTAGGAATGAAGCTGAAAAAATATGTGCAAGACCCATACGCTGAAAATTACAAGCTGTTACTGAGAGGAAAGAATATCTAACCAAATGGAGAGATAGACTATGTTCACGTGTCAAAGCACACGGTAAGATACACTGGTAGGATACTAATTTTCTCCAAATTTAAATATAAACACAATACATATCAAAAGCCAGCAGCCTGTTATTGTTGAAAATAATAAGCTCCTTCTAAAATTCATTTGGAAATATAATGGACTTATAATATCCAAAATTCTTTGGAAAAAAAACACCTAAGTTGGGCATATAACATTTCATGATTATATGATTTCATGATTATAACATTTCATGATTATTTTAAGAATAATTTTAAAAACATAGTTATCAAGACAATGTGACGTCAGGATCAAGATAGGTGAATTGATCAGTGAAACAAAGTAGAATTTTCAGAAATGAAAGAAAACAGCCAAGATATTTTTGAATACAGCACCAAGAGCATGATCCACAAAAGGAAAAAAAGAATGATAAATTGGACTTCAGCAAAATTAAAATTATTTCTCTAAAGATTAAATACTTAAAAGACTCAGTTAAGAGAATGACAAGACAGGTCACACACCAAAATTAAATATTTGCAAATTGTATATCAGGTATAGCATTTATATCTATAATACAAAAGTTCTTTGCAATTTAAAGTGTTCTCATGATTCAATGAGAAAATGACCTAATAATTTTTATAAAAATGAGCAAGTTTTGAACAGACACTTTGCCAAGAAAAAAAAAAAAAGATTTATGGATAGCTAAGTAGTAGATGAAAAAAAAAAGTCAATATCATTAGTCATTAGGAAATGCAAATTCATGCCCAGTGAGACACCTCTATAAGCCTATTGGAATAGATAAAAGTAATATAATTACCATATGGATTGTTGGAGCAACTGGGCCTTTCATAGGCTGCTGGTGAGAATATAAAATAGAATTATCTTTTTGAAAACAGGTTGACCATTTCTGAAAAAGTTCCAGGTTAAACTTGCAATATGATCAAACCATTCCACTTCTAGATATATGCCTAAGAGAAATGAAACTGTGTGTATACAAAGACTACATATTCATAGCAGTTCAATTTGTAACAGCCAACAATTAGAAAACCTAATTGCATAATGAGGCAAATGGATTAAAAATTGTGTACTTTCATCCCACCCAACAATACCACCCAACAATAAAAAGAAGTAAAATATGGATGTATGCAACAATGTGTGTGAATCCAAAAATAATTAAGCTTAGTGAAAGGACACAAAAAGTAGACACAGTTTATGATTCCACTTATATAAAACTATAAAATGCATCTTTACCTCTAGTGACAGACCAGCAGTCACCCAGGAACAGAGAGGTGAGGTAAATTATGAAGGAGTGGTTGTAATGATGCATAAACCTTTGCAAATGCTCTGTTCCTTATCTTGATTACAGTGACTTTCCCAGATTATACATAGGTAAAAATGTATGCACTTTATATACGTGCATTTTAATGTATATTGATTATATCCCAATGAAACAATTTTTATAAACTATTCTGAAAAATATTTATGTTAATTGGTGGTTTCTCTTTATTAGATATGAGTGTTCATCTTCTTAAGGTACTAGGACTCTGTGTAAAACACCAGAAAGAATAGAGGGAGAGAACTGAAAAATGCAAACTTACGTTGTGGTAGTAATTAAATTTTAACTTGAGAACTGGAAAACAACAGACGGTAAATAGTCTATGCTCACATATGAAAATTGTTTATGAATACCATGGAGGAGATTTAGAAAAGCACTATGGGTCTCCTAAGAGTTTTGTGTTTCTGCCAAAGGCCCTTATGGCTCCAGAGCAGATTTGGGGAAAATAAATCTAGTGAGGGGAATAAATGAAATGGTGTCCCATTCTTCTCAGCTGCTTGATTCTTACTGTCCATTTTCACTGAATCATTGGAAACTGCTGCATAGTGAACAGAGATAAATCACATTCTCTGATAAGAATCCCAAGCAGAAAATGATAAAGGAATGAAAAGGATGTACATACACGACTTAATTTTTTTTTTCCTGACCAAATTCTTTGTTAAAAAGTAAAAGAGGGAGAGGGTTGGTAGGATACCCTCACCCCTATATTTTCAGGCCAGTCTCCATTGCTCTGCAATTTGAGCATAAGAGATCCTTTTAGACTCACAATTTGAACCTAGTAGGTTTTTTTTTTCCTTTTTTTTCTTTTTGAGCTTATGGAAAGCTGACATTAAAAAAAATCCTTAACAATGGTGAATGAGGGATTTTGTCAATCTTTTATATATATATTTTTAAAGTTTATTTTGTGAGACAGAGAGAGAAGGCGAGTGAGGGAGGCGCAGAAAGAGAAGGTGAGAGAGAAAATCCCAAGCAGGCTTCGTACTGTCAGCGCAATGCCACACTCAAACTCCTGAATGGTGATCATGACCTGATCTGAAATCAAGAGTCAGATGTTTAACTGACTGAGCCACCCGGGTGCCCTTGTCAATCTTATATTATTTATATTAGTAAATACGGTCGAGCCATTTGTTTATTTTGTCTCAAAACGTCCCAACACTGTATAAAGTTTTGGAGTAAGAGATACATGATGAAAGATTAAACACTCCTGGAACTACAGGGCTAGGGGGTACCTCAAGAAATCTGCAACTATATGATCAGTTGTGATCTGTCTTTACAAAGATAGAACAATAGAAAATAGGCCTAAGTCACACTACACAATGAAGAACAAATATCACAGACAAGGACAACTTCCTGGTTCTCAGGATTATTACCTTAAAAATGTATTCCTGAGGTAAGGATAGTTGGAACAGAATCTTCCTGGTCTGAGCTATTTTCAGTGCAGTCTATTCACAAGGCTTGTTGGAGAAGATAATTCCTCCTCTTTTGATTTCAGGAAAGCCAGACAAAATATGGGGGAAAAAAATCCATTCATGTGATAGCTCATTATGTGACATTTTTGTGTCTTTCTCTAAGGGCAAGATTATATAGATGAGGTTAAGAACAAAAGTTCCAGGATATGTCTAAATGTATTTCTTTTTATTGATTCACTCTAGGATGTAACGAACCTTTTAAATCTATATGTTCAAGAAAGTTCTCTTATGTCTTATCTTTGATTAGTTTGTATTTTATTCAGTTGTGTCCTTTTCTAAGTAACATAGACAGCATTTTTATTTTTTTAATTCTTTGTTTTTTCAATGTTTCTCTCATCATTTTCATTTTTTATCACATTTGCCTTTGCATCCTTGAAGAAATCTCTCCGCATTATTCCCATCATTCAAATTTCATCACTTAGTTCAGTTGCTTCTAGGATGATTTTTAATTATCATTGTGTTTTGACTTTTATTCTAATTTTTTGCTAATACTTTTTAAGTTAAAAGTGATACATGCTTAGTGAAACAAATATAACAATGCTATGCAAACAATTATCTATCATCTATCATTCCATCATCTATATATTTATTTGCCTATATTTCACTTCTAGATGTAAGCATTGCTAAAGCTCTTACTCAAATAAGCACAAACAAGACATATACAAAAATATTTAGGTCTTACTTACAAGAAGAGGTTCAATTTTTTCCCCAATTGCAATAGATATAATGAGCACACATATTCATATGGCAGCACTATTGTGCTCTTTTTTAACTTACAGTTTTCAAAAATGCAAATTCACAAAACTTATAAGAAGTACACTGAAGAGCCATACACCCTTCACCTAGATGGCAAACTGTTAATATTATTATTTTGTGAATCAGCTGAAGTAACTGGCAGGTATCATAGTCCCTCTCTAAAACTTAGAACAAGGAAGGAGATTAAAAGAACATATGGAAGAAATATGTTATTGTTATTTTTACCTTACCAGACTTTACTGAACCCAATACAATAATTAAATTCAACAGATTTAACACTGATAATGTATTATTTAATATAATCCATTTACACAAATGTTGTCATAGGTAACTTAGGGATTTTTCTTTCTCTTTCTGACCCAGGGTCCAATCCAAGACCATGAATTGCATTTATTTTTGTATCTCTTCAGTCTTCCTTTCTCTGCAAATGTTTCCTTATCTTGACTTATTTTTAAAAGAACAAGCCAAATGTTTCAGAAAATGTTCCTCAGTTTGTTTTTGTCTGATTATTTTATCAGGATTAGATTCAGATCAAGCATTTTTGGCAAGAATACCATAAAAGTGTCATTGTGTCCTTAGGGAATCAGATCAGCCTCATTTTGTCCCATTATTGGTCATGAAAACGTTGGTCACTTGATTAATGTGGTGTCTACCCAGATGCAACACTGTAAAGGCACTTTTTCCCTTTTTAATTAACATTGAACCAATGGGGAAATACTTTGAGACTGTCTAACTAACCCTTTAACCCTGTGGCTTTAACATCATTGTCTGAATCAATTAATTACTATGGAGACAATTATCTTTTAATTTTTTATGTGTTTTCACCTTTCCATGAACCTCTAAAGCAAAGCCTTCCCAAGACTGAAATCTTGAGTCTCTTACACAACCCCTTTCACCTTCGTTTTGATTTCTCCACCTTTGAGATGTGGTCTTAGTATTTCCCCTGCTGCTCTCTCTCGGGGGGTAATGTCTGTCTGCATTCCCCTAGTGCTCAGTGGGGTCTGCCTTCTCCTCTTTGCCAGTTGCTGCTTGATATTTTGTCCTGGAATGGGCCCCAGAGCAGGCCCTAGGGATTTGAGCTCTGCATTTCACCACCTGCATGTAAACTAAATTTTGCACAGTTTTGTTTCCTAGTAATCTTGTAAGTCTGAGGCATTGACAGTTTTCTAAAGGAGGATGTGTGGACATAATTCCAAATTAGGTAACTGCCATTTTCCTACTAGAACTGAGAAATTTCTTTGCAATGTAAAATAACCAAGAATACTGTAAAACATCTTAAATGAGATGTCCTAGGTGAAGAACATGGAATAGCTCCTGACGGTGTGAATGGATTTGAAAATTTTCGTAGGGAACATGGTGGAAGGAGTCACACAGGGAAGTCGTAAATTAGGGACAAGACAGAAAATCTGAAAGAATTTGAAAGATAAAGTAATAGATAAAAACTGAGAAAAACAAAAAGAAGCAGTGAGACACAGGGATTAAGAGAGATGAACAAAAGATGAACAAAAGGGAAATAAAAAGACCATATGGGAGAAATGTATTATTTTTATATTATTTTCTTTTTAGATCAGAATTTACTAAATAACTGACTCTTTTAACAACTGAATTTGGCAAAAATATCACCCCAAAAAACAGTGCTGCTTCTAGAAGTCCCAAATGATGTTGTTGTTTTTTAAAAAATTTTTACCACCTTAACATTGCAAATCTTTATTTGATAAATTGTACAAAGATCCACAATTTAACATTGTTGATGAATGTGAGCATAAAAAGGAAAAAAAACTACACCAAATAGTTTACACTAGCACACTGCCAAAACTTTGGAATGGACAGGAAAAAAATAAATCCTTAATTTGATTGCAAGGTGTTTCCCAATTGCTATATAAAACTAAAAATGCTGTTTATAGCCAATATGTGGAGTTTTAGAGGTTTCTCAAGAGGGTCATTTAGAATCTGCTGATCTTAACTCACCCTTACACTCCCACATTTAAGGAATTTTTCTGTATATATTAAACTTAATGTTTTATCCAATGCATCGAATCTGACTTGTTTAAATGGTTCAATGACACAAAAATATTAAGAGTGTGGGAGTCGATGCTTTGCTCTTAAAATCTTCTGCAACAAATGAACTGTGACAATCAAGTTTCCAAATTCTATTAAGCATAAAATGTAAAGCCTGACTGTTTTAACCTAGGCAATAAGTTTAGGTTTTTTTATTTTACAATGGTGAGATAGTATCAAAATGGCCCAGTATAACAGTTCACTTAATTTGCCATGTGAAAAATACATTTAATATCTCTGATGAAAAGCAGCTCTATTAGACTGAATGGCCTTTTTCCTATTTTAAAATGTCTTAGGTTCTTACATGAACTTCTAAAAATATCCCCGTGCTACTGAATTGCTAGGGCATTAAGTGAACATTTCATTTACCATTCTACAGATAAATACACACATAAACCATGTTTTATTTAAGACACTTAGCTGGAGTGTGAAACATGGTTAAATGAGAAATATTTAATAACCCAATTTCAAAAGGTCAGCTTTCTATTTTAATTCCTCAGAATACATAAATTCTTGACATTGCCAGTATTTAATGAAAACTTTATTGAATACTGTGAATAGATTAATGAATGATCTTGTTACTATATCACTTTAAAACATCAATTGTCTCTGAGGCAAACCCTGAAATTAGAGTCTATATTATGTTAAACAGTGCTATAGCTCTGGCCCTCAAAGAGATTTTAATCCCTGTTTGAAAAATGTCTCCCCTTGTCTCTGTTTTTAGTTGTCCCTGAGTCCAAACCATTTTCCACGTTTCTGCAGGTTAAATAATTAATCTGATCACTCTGGTCAATCACAAATGACAGCTTTGTACTTGGCTCTAGTCTACTTTCCTTATGATAAGTCTTATTGAGATACTCAACCATAGAGCTGCCCCCTCTTTCTGACAGTACCCAGTCTAGAGTGAACTTTTACTTCCATAAACCCTCAAAATTGCCTAACCAAAGTCCAACCCTATTATAGGCTTTTCCTATCACCTCTTACTGAGATGACCACAGGTCCCCATGGCTTGTTATTTCCCACTCCCCCATTGCAACAACGCATCTAGCTTGTCAACTACAGGTGTATTCCTGGTGTTCTTTAGCTGGACTTCATTGACACTCCTTCAAGGATTGTCTTCTGCTTACATCCATCCAGTCCTTTGAGCATGGCTTTACAAGATCCTTCATGAATGGGTCTCATTTTATTTGACAAGCTCATTTGCTTCTTCTTTCCTCCATAGATAATCTATTCTCCCCAACAGTTTTTCTATTCCCCATATGGCCATGTTCAATATTGATTTAAAAACAAACAAACAAACACCTAAATAACAAGAGTGACTAAGGATTTAGAAGAGAAAAGAGAGGTTAAAAAGATATATAGGAATCCAGACTCACCATGCAGTCTTGTATGAAGAAGAAGGAGACGGGGACTGAATGCATCGTGGCCTTGGTATTATCTTTTCATAATGGAAGTTGAGGAGAGTCAAGTCAGAGAATTTACAATGTTTGTCTATCCCTTACATAAAGCTCTCATGAACTAAGACTTTTTGCAAAAATATTATCCTATCAGCCACAGAATATGAAGGCTGTACTCTAAACCAATAAAATCAGAGGCTCTCAGGGTGGATCCCAAGCACAATTATTTTAAAGCTCCCCAGGTAATTTCACTGTATAACCAAGATTCAGTACCACTACTATAAAAAGAAGCAAGAGAGTAATAAAGAGAATTCAGTTTAGTGGTTGCTTCTGGCAGGGTGAGAGAGAGAGGGAGAGACAGAGAGAAAGATACATCCAAAAAAGGACAGTCAGAATCATTTAAGCACCTTGGCAATGTTCCACTGCAAAAAGGTGGGCAATGATATGTTAGGTTTTATTAATCTATTTTAATTGTCATGATTGTACTTTATGTACATTCTATTTTTGAATGAGGTGATGATTTAAAAAAATAATTGGTAAAATTCAAAGAACACAAATGTGTCTTTTCAGTAATCTACTTTAGAGCATTACTTAGCCATCAGTGCTCTGGTCTTAGCCATCAGTGATAATATACATATAATCACTTAGATGTCATTTACCTAACATATGCCTTGGATATAGACAGCAAAGTTCTCCAAACACTCTTTAGTATAACACAAAATGAGTTTTATTTATAAGATAATTTGTTGGAGAGAGATAAATAAATTCTATAATTAATATGATGGTCTTTAAAAAAACTTTATGCAATAAACAGCATCTCCTCTTTTCTTGAAATGAAAGAAATTTAACATTTTAGGAATTCAGAAATTCTACTGTTTCTGAGTGGCTCTGATTGCACCAGGAAAGGCTCATTCCTCAAGCTACTAGAGACCCCACTAAGGAACAATTGGGATTTCATTCTTTACCCACAGGATACAATATAAATATAAGGAACACTAATTCCCAGGCTCTTCTACAGCCTGGAAAGGTCCTATTAAAAATTTGCAACTAAACGTTATATTCACCCGTCATGATCAGGGGAACATTGAGTCCCTTGATATATCTCACAGAAAATACTTCAAATAAAAAAAGCAAGTTATGTCAGGGAAGTTTTTGGGGGATTTGCTGATTATGTAAAAACATTGTAAGTAATTGAGATAAATCTAGTGACACTGAAGTGATTATTCTTATTTTGACAGTGATGACTGGGAAAATCGCCCCTAACATAGCAGTTACCATTATTTATTTAAATTGCTGCATTATTCCAATAAGATAAAGCATTTAAAAGATTATATATAGTTACCATAAGGATGCTATTGCTGTTGTTGCTCTGTTCTTTTTTTCTTTAACATTTATTCATTTTTGAAAGAGAGAGACAGAGCACAAGTGGGGGAGGGCAGAGAGAGAAGGAGACACAGAATCTGAAGCAGGATCCAGGCCCCGAGCTCTCAGCACAGAGCCCAACGCGGGTCTGGAACTCACAAACCAGGAGATCATAACCTGAGCCGAAGTTGGACGCTTAACAAACCGAGCCACCTAGGTGCCCCTGTTCTGTTTTTTAAGAGGAAGATAATAATGAGAAAAAGACTGCAACAGAATATGAAGGAGAATGGAATGTTAGATTGTTATTCCAGGGTTGAACTGATTAATCTGGCTTGGTATGAGCCTAAGAATTGGAGCTGGATATCAAAGATGATAAGATTCCAAGTGAGATAAATTCTACATTCAAGGGCTTGTAGCTGCCTGTGTCCCAGAAAAAACATACAGACAGCCTCTCAATAGTAAATGAGAAATAAGAAAGAAGTCTGAGGTGAGTATGTTTTTAATAATACACAATTTAGAAATATTTTCTGTTGAGAATTATAATAACAATGTCTTCTGAATCTCAGTTTGAGGAGATATCACTAGGAAGTACAAAGGTCCTTTGCATAATGCATTTCATCTGCAGTATGGCCTGTGTTTGTAAATAAAGTTTTATTGGAACACAGCCATGACAATTTGTTTATATAATGTCTGCCAGCTTTCATGCTATACGGATGGGCAGAATTAAGTAGTTGCAACAGAGAACTTTATGATTTGAAAGCCTAAAATAATCACTATAACCCTTTATAGAAAATATTTACTAATCTCTAAAATAGTAGATAAGTTAAGATTTGATTTAATTCTGGCAGCATTTCTTGTAACTACTTAACTTTGAACAAGTTGCTTACCTCTCTGCCTTAGTTTTATCTTCTTAAATATTCTAAGGCATATAGGGTGGTGCCTGGTACATGGTAAACTATATAAGTATTTGAGCTTATTATGATTTTTGAAATGAAGGTAATGTAATATATAATAGTCTGAACAATTTACGAAGACTATTTTAAGAATGCAAAATGTTTAGTGTCATTTGTTAATGCAATTTTGTTCACCATCACTATTTTTACAGATTTTCTGGAAATGTCAATTTTTGAAAAAAAAAAAGCAGTTTTCCTTTCTAACATAAGCCCTTTAAGATATGGATCCAGCATATCTTATTTTCTAGGAAGATATGTTTTTTGGATCATGTTTGATTAAGCTTGTCCTTCTCTTACAGATACTTTCTCATGCTTTTCAGCTAATGAGATTTTTCCTTAGCCCACAAAGTCATGGCTGAATCTTTCTTAGAATTTTCCCATGTTAGATTTTTACTTTATTTATAAAAAAAATAAAAGAAGAAGAAGAGCATTGATGTACCAAGGATTATGGTGTTTACTCCTTAGGCTTTTTTTTTGTTTTGTTTTAACTTTCTTCCTTTCTAGATAGAGGAGAAATATATTCTGTTATGAATTGGAGTGTTTAGATAGGGCCACATTTATATGATGGACTGATTTAGCTGGTGGAAGTTAATGGCGCAGGACTGTCTACACACTCCTTTCCACTGGACCCGTTCTCTATGGCCCTCCTTGCTGATAAAAGAACACTTGGCAATGACACAGTAAATGGCAAGATTTTAGCACTGCCAAGGGACTGTGTGAGTGCTTAATGAGCCATTTCACTTTGTTAATGTCTTACTCTTTGCACTGTGGTGTTAGGTCAGTGGGCAAAATGGAACTATTAAGTCCAAGGCGGCCACACACATCTCTAGTAATAGAGTGTGGGTTTTTGTCTCTGTGTTCTTATTTTGGAAAGCATTCCCCACGTCAGTTTTCAGGAGACCGTGCACTATCCTATTAGAGTGGTGAACATTGTCTTATGTTAATGGTTTAGCTGACCCATTACTGGGATTTTGGCACTGAATTACTTTCATTTTGCAGCTTCACTTTGTACTCAGATTCCATTATTCCTCATATCCCTCAGCTCTGTTGTGAATAGTTTATGGTTTTCATATGTCAACTATATAATAGCATTAGCAAAAATGAGATCCACTGCTCTCTTTTTGGCCTACAATAGTAATAATTTGAACAGATAATAATAAAAAGGAAAAAACCCAGATTTTGACACCTGACGAAGTTGTAACAAAAATAAGGATTAAATCATATGATCATATATCAGAATCTAATCCTAATGCTTGCAATTTTTCCACTGTCATCTCATGTATGGAATTCTGTTAAGAACAATAGACTTCAGAGTCAGACTTTTTGGTTTCAAATATTGTTTAGAGTATTTAGTAGCAGTATAACCTAAGACATGCTCTTAGTTTCTGTAAACAAAAGTTTTATAAAATAAAGATAACACTAACATGTACTTCATAGAATGACGTGAGTATTAAATGAGATGAAACATACACATTACTATTACAGTACCTCAAACACAAGAAGTAAAACCATATTTATCACACTTAGAATCTGAAGGGAGAGTTTGAACTATAGTAAATCAGCATATTATCCCTTTTTCAACCTACATTTATGTCTTCCACACATGGTCAGTCCACAGTTAATAAACAGAAGCCTAACCAGCTGGATGAATGCTTGGCTTGAGAGATCTCATAGTCTCCTTAAGAGTCAAACCCTTCACAAAATGTTCCTTTAATATCTATTATTAATATCCAGATCATCAAATTAGATGAGATCAAAATTTCTCCATAATCCCATATAACACTGTGATTTTACTTTATGCTTGTCTCCAGAAGCCATGCTGTGTGACATGGTTAAGTATTATATTATTATATTCTAATCAAGGTAGCTCACCTGGGATGCCTGGGTAGCTCCGTTAGTTAAGTACCCCACTCTAGATTTTAGCTCAGGTCATGATCTCACGGTTGTGAGGGCCCACGTTGGGCCCTGCACTGGGCGTGGAGCCTGCTTTCTCTCCCTCTGCCTTCTCCCTGGCTTGCTCGCTCGCTCTCTCTAAGGAAAAAAAAAAAACAAAACAAAGTTCAGATGAACATTTATTTTTTACTTTCCCTTATAAAAAGAGTAAAGAAAATTACAGAGAATCTAAAATTTGAGATTTGTAAATCTACACCCAGCTTTGTCAAACTGCAACATTTTATAGGATTTTCTTCAATTCATTTTTTAAAGGAAATAACATGTTAAAATTAGAGTTGGTGAATCCAGCTTACTCCTCAATTCCTACTGTGGGCCCCTACTGCTTGCCCAAATGTGACCACCATCCTGCTTGGCATTTATTTCTTATTTATATACTTCCCAGAAGTGTGTATTACTTTTACTTTTTACTTCTATGGTAAATGATAGATAATAGCTGATAGAAATGTCTACGTAGATAGCAGTGCTTCAAATGTTTTTAACATCATGTGAGTCTTTTTCTTTAATTTATACATTCTTCTCCAGTTCTCGATTTTCATTCACCATTCTCTATAGAGTCCAACTATAGACTATAACACAATTTTCTCATTTTATTCTTAAAAGACATTGGGGATTTCCAGTTGGAGAACATTATATAAAAAATTAAAAAAGCTAGAGTGACATACTTGAATAGATATATATGAGCCTACATTTTTCTTGGCTACAATTTTTAGACTCTATGAAATGCACCCTTTTTTTTAACATTTATTTATTTTTGAGAGAGAGAGAGCGCGCGCACGCGCGCGCAAGTGGGGGAGGGGCAGAGAGGGAGATTGAGGATCTGAAGGGGCTCTGAGCTGACATCAGAGAGCCAGATGCAGGGCTCAAACTCAGGAACTGTGAGATCATGACCTGAACCCAAGTCAGAAACTTAACAGACTGAGCCACCCAGGTGCCCCTGCACCCTTTCAATATTACTGCATATTTTACACGTGGCTGGTAGTGTATGAGAGTTCCCATTGCCATAAACATTTTCTAATATTGGTTTTAGACTTTAATTTTTACCAATTTTATGAGTATAAAATAGAATTCACATCTTTTCATCATTATGGTTTATAGTGAGCATCATTTTATTATTTTAATATTTTTTAAAGTTGCTCACCCTTAGATGAATAGCTCATTATCATTTGTCTATTTTTATTAAAAATTTTTCACACCAGATTTTAAAAATTATTTAAACATTTGCTAGGTGCACCTAGGTAGTTCAGTTGGTTAAGCATCCGACTTCAGCTCAGGTCACACTCTTGTGGTCCGCGGGTTCAACCCCTCATCAGGCTCTTTGCTGACAGCTCAGAGCCTGGAGCCTGCTTCAGATCCCGCGTCTCCCTTTCTCGCTGACCCTCTCCTGCTCACGCTCTTTCTCTCTCTCTCTCTCTCTCAAAAGTAAACATTAAAAAATATATTTTCTATACTATCCATTTATCACTTTATTTATTAAAAATATTTCCCCAGACTAACTTGCTTTTTCCTTTTCCTTTCTTTCTTTTTTCCCTCACAACAGTTTTTTGAGCAAGTTATTAACATCCTCATTAGCAGGTGCTCAAAAATATGTATGATCTCTATTTTCTTTATTGCATGGCTTCACATAATAACAAAATTAACAAGATATTTACTTATATTGATTTTCCCTAATTTAAAAAAATGCATGTTTCTTGTTGAGAATTTGAAAGCTAAAAAGAACATAAAACTTCCATGTAATTAAAAATATAATTCCTGGCATTTTGGACCTTACTTTGTTTTGATATTTTTACTACTCTGAAGATTCATAGATGTAAACTTACTTACTAGGTGAAAGTACATATGTATCTTTAAGGCTTTTGATAGATATTATAGATTGCTGTCTGGCAATGTTTTATCATATCAAACTCCCAAAAGGAGTAGATGCACATTTTGGTTCTCCACACATTTACAAAATTTGGTTATCATTATTTCCTTCAATAGTTTTACAAACTTGGTAGTGAAAAGGAAGATTTTATTACTTTAATTCACTTTTTATCATTTCTGAAACAGTATATTTTCTTATGGTTATTGATCTTTTATTCTTTCATAAATTATCTTATAGTTCATTGCCACTTAGAAGTTTTTCTTTTTTAATTTATTCATAAGATGACTTTGTATTTTAAGGATAACAGGCATATATCTGCAATACTATTTGTGTCTTTTCTGTCTTGTTATATGTGTTTACCTAAATTACTTACTATTTTATGATATTTTAAAAATATTTTATAGTTAGGTATATTAACTTTTTATTTCTGCTGTATTCCATTCCATTTATGTTTAGAGTAATTCTTCATATTGAAATTAATGATTATTGGTCTATATATTTTACTTAAACTTTCTTTATATTTTATTTAAATAACAAAAATTTTCAGTTATATGTGTTGGAAATTCCTTTATCCTTATATTTCCTATATATTCCTATATCCTTATATTTTGTTTCTAGTAGCACTTTGCTTCATATCTATTTAGTCTTTGAAACTTGTTTTGTGCCCATGTTGTTTTTAAAAACTAATGGAATTTATTCTCCTTTATTTCTCTTTCTTAAAACTAGTTTTTACTTTCCTTATTTCCTAATTAAGGCCAATACATCCTTGCCCAAATAATGAAAACATATTTGAGAGTAATTTCTCTAAAATTGAAAATAGATGAAAAGTGGAGAAAAACACATTTACTCTGTCCATCCAGGAAAAATTATCAGGAAAGATTCATTACAATCTTATTTTGAATTTTCAGTAAATCCTGTCATTACATAAATCCCCTTATTTTTTTTTCTTGGTATTCATTTGTTTTGTTGCAACTGAATAGACATCTTACGACAATTTAAAGTACATAGGAAAGCTGTTTATTCTTGCTTCTTTATTTGTTCCAGGAACATTATCTTTTTCTCATTAAGTTTAAGCAGATTTTATAAATTCTTTTATGTTGTCTATACATGTAAACATATTAGCAGACATAATAATTTTTTTCACTTTATTTCTAAAACATATTTTCTTCTGTTTCATATATAATAGATGCTGGTATGAAAATATAGGGAAATGTTAAATAAAAATGAAGAATGACTTTACCTCACATTTATAATTGTGTCTGTTTCATATTTTAACACTATGCACATTTATTGAATTAAGATGCTTTCTTTTGATTATATGAAAGACAAATTTCTTGTGAACTCTTAGATTTTCATCAGTAAAAGTTGCTAAATTTAATGAAATCATATTTACGTTTTATAAATAATAGGTAACTATAGGTTTAATTGCATTGTTGATCAATAATAAATCAATAAACATTTGGTTTGGCTCTTAATATTTCATCTTGTACTATATGATGATTATCAGATTTAATCTGTATATTTGCTACTTTAATGAGATTTTGTTTTCAGTTTAGTATATAATTATTTTTTATTAATGCTACTTTACCTGTTCAATCAAAGTCTGACTCAGTCATTAAACTGTCCCGTAACAATTTTGGTTTTGTATTTTCTCTTGTATTTCTATAATTGTGTTTTATGATGTTCTTGGCCCAGTATTAATTTTGTTACTTAGTAAAAGTTCATAATTGTTACATGCACATTGTGGATCTTACACATTATGAATATGAAATAACCCATGGAATTTTTTTACTCATTAATGTTTTTTATATAAAATAATTATTGACATTGAAATTTGTTTTTGTTTGTTTGCTAGTGTTCTCCTAGTAAATGTTTCCTACTGTTTGTTAATTGGGGGACAGCTCTTCTGATAGGCAGTGATTAAGAGATTCGAGCTCCTTCAATTTTTTTGCCTTGTGTCCTTCACCACATGGCAGCCATGTTTCCTGTGAACACCGATGTCTGGCTGGCAGAAGAAGAAAAGGTATAAAGCTTTGCCCTTAAGAAGGTTTTATACAGCAGGCCTTAAAGGGGCAAGACATTTCTGCTCTCATTCTGTGGCCCAGAACACAGGATCTTGGTCTAACCTAACTACAAAAAAGGCTAGGAAGTGTGCTGTCAGGAAGGAAAAGTCAGTTTGGTCAATAGCCAACCATCTTTACCAGTAATGTTTTTAAGCATGTCTTTGAGGCACTATGTTTAGAGGTTTTATGTATCTTTTCATCTTTATACTTTTTTTTCCCATTTATCCAGGGGAGTAAAGTTTCATTATATTAATTTTCATTTCTGACATACTTAGCCTTATTTGTGTCAACTGGTTTTATGCCTTTGTTTTCTAAGCTTTTTTTTTTCATTTTTTTTTTTTGCTAATTAAAAAAATATTCCAATTGTTTCCAAGTGACTGCTTTTAAGCTAAAAAAACATTTTTAATAAATGAAAAAATATGGAAAATGCAAATATAATACTTAATACACCAGGAAATCTCCAAAGAACTTCAAATATATTAACTCATTTAATGTCCACAGTGGCCTTATGATATGGGTAATATTAAAAGTCCTATTTTAAGTATAGGGAAAGTAAAAAAACATACTTATTTCTTTATTAGATAACAAATGTATATGCACCTAAAATATAGTTTCAAAATGTATAAAACAAAATTGAAGGAATGTAAAAGAGAGACCAATACACCATTATTGTGGGTGATGGTAAAACGTCACTTAATAAGTAATAGAAAAATCAATAAAACAACAAAAAAATCAGTATATATGAATGTGAGCAAAATCTTTAGCAAAGTTGACCTAATATAAACACAAGCCTGTACCCAACAAATGTAGAATGCCCACTTTTTTCAAGTATATAAGAATGATTTACAAAAAGTAATTATGTGCTGAGAGGTCTGCCAAGATGACGACAGAGGAGGTTCCTGAATTTCCCTTTCCCACAGATGCAATGATTGTATAGCTATACACGGAGTAATTTCCTGTGAAAGAAGTCCAGAAACTAGCTAAGAAACCCCTACACATCAGTAAAATGAGAAAATACCCACATCCAAATGGGTCCGAAAAACTGAAGTACTCTCGTCATAAAGCCTACCACAGGCACAGTGCCTAATGAGGAGGGAAACTTCAACTCCTAGCTTCTCCCCAAGGAGCAAAAGTTTGCGCTGCACATCTGGTGTGACAAGTTTTAAGACTCCCACCCAAGGAATGGAGCCCTAGAACACCTAGCTCTGAAAGCCAATGGGGCTTGTGTCCATGAGACTCACAAGGCTATAGCAAACAAAGAAGTGGCCCTTGCTCTGATGATCCCCCCAGAACTCAGCACAGAGAAGAAACAGGGAAAAACACCCACTTCAAAGTTTTTCCCTGGAGGTGATTGATCTACCTGCCTCTTTATAAGCTGATGCTTTAGGGTTCAGCTTCTAATTTAGCACACTTCTAAAGGCTGGTGGTAATCCTCCCCCAGAGACTGGAGAAGCCTGTGGACATTTCCCCAGCCATCTCTTTCTGGCTCAATACAATAATAAAACCAGGTTACCAGTATCTCCCCAAAAGCAATTTGTACACACTTCTGGTATTCCAGCTTTTGGGGCTGATGGCCAACAGAGTTTACATTCAAAATCACCTAGCCCTGGTAGCCAACAGGTTCTGCACTTCATAACTTCCACAGGACTGTAGCAAACAAAGGTGCAGTTTTTAAATGGGCACAGGGGCACGTCCCCTCCTCATGGCTATACACTAGGGTTCAGCACAGAGAGAACAGTTAAAAATGCCCATCTCTGTTGGCCCCTAGAAGGGACTTACCTGCAGTTTTCCTAGCTGGTGCCTGAGGGTTGGTCTTTGAATCCATCTATATGTAGGCACTAACTGCAATCCTCTCCTTTGGTACACCTTTGGATCTTGGCACACCCTCAACTACTGGAAGCCACCAGAACAACAAAGGCAGATTGGGAAATCACAAAGGTTTGAGAGACAACCAGGAGCTAACATAGAAAATTATTTTCATTTCCATAGCATAGAAATTAATTGCTTAAGAGAAGAAAAACTATACTGTTCATGAAGGAAAAATTTCTCAAATTGGACTACATTCAAATCTCTACATTTTAGTCAACAAGATGTCACAAAGAATGAAAAGGCTACTCACAGAATTAAGAGAAGATATTTGACACATATCCAAATTCACAAACTATTTTAAAAAACAAACCCTATATGTTAATTTTTAAAGACAAGAAAAAGAAAATTTGAGAACAGATTTGTATTGGTATTAAGCTGTATTGTATATCCAAATGGCAAAGACACATATGACCGGGTGTTTACCTTAGCATCATCAGGGAAATGAAGATTGAAAGCAATTGAGATACCACTTACATATCCACCAAAATAACTAGTGTTAAAAAGACAAATATGTGGGGCGCCTGGGTGGCGCAGTCGGTTAAGCGTCCGACTTCAGCCAGGTCACGATCTCGCGGTCCGTGAGTTCGAGCCCCGCGTCAGGCTCTGGGTTGATGGCTCAGAGCCTGGAGCCTGTTTCCGATTCTGTGTCTCCCTCTCTCTCTGCCCCTCCCCCGTTCATGCTCTGTCTCTCTCTGTCCCAAAAATAAATAAACGTTGAAAAAAAAATTTTTTTTAAAAAAGACAAATATGTGTGAAGATATAGGGCAACAGGAGTGTAAACTGTTTTCAGAAAACTTTCAAGTTGAGCATAGGAATTCCTTAAGACCTAGCCATGCCATTATGTATGTATGTACCCAACAGAAATTTGTGCACAAGTGCAGGACGAGACATATACAAAAATGTTCCTAACAGTATTATCTGTAATACCCAGAAGCTGTAAACAGTCCAAATATCTATCACCATTGCAAGCCATCACTAAATGTTAACTCACTGGAATATAGTAAAGCAATGAAAATTAACAAAGTACTGCTACACAACGTGGATAATTATCACAAAGAATATTTACTGAAGAACCCAGATGGAGAAGAACATATTTTAAGGTCCCAAGACCCAAATTCTAACATGCATAGGGTCCCCCCACACACAACACCAAACAATTCTTAGCAGCAGGGTGTCCAAGAATTCAACATAATTTGGACAGGATATATCTGGAGACAGTATCAGATTTCATTGGTTAAGGGTTTATTCCTACAAGACTGCTCTCCATCCCTCACTTCAAAAGACAGTTGCAAACCCAGACTGTTACCTGTGCTGCTTCTAACTGACTGGCTACAGATTGGAGGTTACAATGATCTCCTCCTTAGGTTCAATTAATTTGCTAGAGCTGCTTACAGAACTCAGGGAAACACTTACTTATGTTTATTGTGCCAGTTTATTAAAGGATATGAATCAACAGTCAGATGAAGACATATAAAACAAAGCATGGGAAAAGGTCAAGGCGTGACCATGCCCTATCCAGGTGCACCATTCTTCCAATATCCTCATGTTCAACAACCTGGAAGTTCTCTGAACCCAGTCCTTTGAGTTTTTATGTAAGCTTCATTGCATAGTCAAGTCAACTAAGTCACTGTCCATTGGCTGAATCAATCTCCATCTCCTTTCCCTTCCCAGAGGTCAGGGGATAGAATGAAAAGTTCCCATGCTTTGATCACAAGAACACATTAGTCCTGCAACCAGCCCCCACCCTTGGGTGGATTCAAAATTTTCCCTCATTAACATAACAAAATACACCTTTATTGCCCTTATCATGGGAAATTCCACAGCTTTTAGGATCTGTGAGCTATGGACCACATAGGAAAACCAAATTTATATTTTTATAAATCACCATATTGCAGAACACATACTCTGCTATTCCACTTATGTGAAGTTTAAGTATAGGCAAAAATTAAAGTTATTTTCTTTTTTAAATGTTCATTTACTTTTGAGAAAGAGAGCAAGCTGGGGAAGTGCAGAGAGAAAGACAAAGACTCTGAAGCAGACTCCCTGCTGACAGCAGAGAGCTCCATGTGGGGCTGGAACTCAGGAACCTTAAGATAATGACCTGAGCCTAAGTGGATGCTTAAACAGCTCAGCCACCCACTTAGGCCCCAGATGTTTTACTTTAAGAGTACAGTGTAACAAGTCAGTTTGTGTTGTACCAATTTATTGAATATATTTCTTTGTACTTCACTATATTATAGATCAATTGCAATCTGTATTATTGATCAATTTTAAAAATGTTTTGCCATGGAAGCCAATAAAAATGATAACACCACAGCCCAAAACCTCTGGGATGCAGCAAAGGTGTTCATAAGAGGAAAGTATATAGCAGCGCAGGTCTTCCTAAAGAAGGAAGAAAGGTCTCAGATACATAACCTAACCTTATACCTTAAAGAACTGGAAAAAGAACAGCAAATAACAGGAAGTAATAAAGATTAGAGCAGAAATCAATACTATCGAAACCAAAAGTGGAACAGATCAATGAAACCAGAAGCTGGTTCTTTGAAAGAATTAACAAAATTGATAAGCCACTAACTAGCCAGTTTGATCAAAAAGGAAAAGACCCAAATAAATAAAATCAAGAATGAGAGAGACCACAACCAACAAAGCAGAAATAAAAACAATAAGAAAAGCATATTATGAGAAATTATACACCATGGGCAATGTGGAAGAAATGGAAAAATTCCTAGAAACATATAAACTACCAAACTGAAACAGGAAGGAATAGAAAATTTGAACAGACCCATAAGCAGTAAAGAAGTTGAATTAGTAATCAAAAATCTCTCAAAACACAAGAGTCCAGAGACAGATGGCTTTCCAGGAGAATTGTGCCAAACATTTAAGGAAGAATTATCACCTATTCTCTTGAAGCTGTTCCAAAAAATAGAAATGGAAGGGAAACTTCTAAACTCTATGAAGCAAGAATTACCTTGATTCCAAAACCAGACAAAGACCCCATGAAAAAGGAGGACTACAGACCATTTTCCCTGATGAACATGGATGCAAAAATCCTCAACAAGCCAACTGGATCTGACAATACATTAAAACAATTATTCACCATGACCAAGTGGGATTTATACCCAGGATGCAGGGCTGGTTCAATATCTGCAAAACAATCAATGTGATTTACCACATCAATAAAAGGACAAGAACCATATGATCCTCTCAACAAATGCAGAGAAAGTATTTGACAAAATACAGCATCCTTTCTTGATAAAAACTATCAAGAAAGTAGGGATAGAAGGATCGTACCTCAAGATCATAAAAGCCATATATGAAAGACCCAATGCTAATATCATCCTCAATGGGGAAAAACTGAGAGCTTTCCCCCAAAGGTCAGAAACAAGATAGGGATGTCCACTCTCGCCACTGTTATTCAACATAATATTGGAAGTCTTAGCCTCAGCAATCAGACAACACAAAAAAATAAAAGACATCCACATCATCCAGGAGGAGGTCAAACTTTCACTCTTTGAAAATGACATGATACTGTATACAGAAAACCCAAAATATTCCACCAAAACTGCTAGAACTGGTCCATGAATTCAGCAAAGTTGCAGGTTACGAAATCAAGGCACAGAAACCGGTTGCATTCCTATACACCAATAATGAAGCAACAGAAAGAGAAATCAAGGAATTGATCCCATTTACCATTACACCCAAACCCATAAAATACCTAGGAATAAAACTAAGCAAAGAAGTAAAAATGTATACACTGAAAACTATAGAAAACTTATGAAAGAAATTGAAGAACACACACACACACACACACACACACACACACACAAAATGGAAAAATATTCCATGCTCCTGGATGGATGGGAAGAACAAATATTGTTAAAATGCCAATACTACCCAAAGCAATCTACATATTCAATGCAATGCCTATCAAAATAACACTAGCATTCTTCACAGAGCTAGGACAAACAATCCTAAAAATTGTATGGAACCAGAAAAGACCCTGAATAGCTGAAGCAATCTTGAAAAAGAAAACCAAAGCATGAGCAATCACAATGCCAGACTTCAAGCTGTATTACAAAGTTGTAATCATCACGACAGTATGGTACTGGCACAAAAACAGACACTCAGATCAATGAAACAGAATAGAAAACCCGGAAATGGACCCACAAATGTATGGCCAACTAATCTTTGACAAAGCAGGAAAGAATATCCAATGGAATAAAGACAGTCTCTTCAGCAAGTGGTGTTGGGATAACTGGACAGTGACATGCAGAAAAATGAATCTGGATCACTTTCTTACACCATACACAAAAATAAACTCAAAATGGATGAAAGATCTAAATGTAAGACAGGAAGCCATGAAAATCCTCAAGGAGAAAGCAAGCAAAAACTTCTCTGACCTTGGCTGCAGCAACTTGTTATGCGACATGTCTCTGGAGGCAAGGGAAACAAAAGCAAAAATGAAGTATTGAGAGTACATCAAAATAAAAAGCTTCTGCACAGCAAAGGAAACAATCAATAAAACTAAAAGGCAACTGACAGAATGGGAGTAGATATTTGCAAATGATATAACAGATAAAGGGTTAGTATCCAAAATCTATAAAGAACTTATCCAAGTCAACACCCAAAAAACAAATAATCCAAGAAAGAAATGGGCAAAAGACATGAATAGGCACTTCTCCAAAGAAGACATCCAGATGGCCAACTGACACGTGAAAAAATGCTCAACATCACTCATTATCAGGGAAATATAAATCAAAACCACCATGAGATACCACCTTATACCTGTGAGAATGGCTAACATTAACAACTCAGGCAACAACAGATGTTGGTGAGGATGCGGAGAAAGAGGATCTCTTTTGCGCTACTGGTGGGAATGCAAACTGGTGCAGCCACTCTGGAAAACAGTATGGAGGTTCCTCAAAAAATTAAAAATAGAACTACGACCCAGCAATTGCACTACTAGGTATTTATCCAAGGGATACAGCTATGCTGCTTCAAAGGGGCACATGCATCCCCATGTTTATAGCAGCACTATCAACAATAGCCACAGTATGGAAAGAGCCCAAAAGTCCATCGATGGATGAATGGATAAAGAAGATGAATATATATATATTCATCTTCTTTATCCATTCACATATATATATGAATATATATCCATTTATACACACACACACACACACACACACACACACACACACAATGGAATATTACTCGGCAATCAAAAAGAATGAAATCTTGCCATTTGCAACTATGTGGATGGAACTAGAGAGTATTATCCTAAGCAAAATTAGAAAAAGACAACTATCATATGACTTCAGTCATGTGAGGACTTTAAGATACAAAACAGATGAACATAAGGGAAGGGAAGTAAAAATAATATAAAAACAGGGAGGGGGTGAACATAAGAGACTCTTAACTAACTTGGGTAAATTTAAAAAATGTATAATAAAATAGTATTTTATGGAAAAATAAATAATAAATAAAAATGTTTTGCTAATTTTTAATGTCACATTTTAGAGTGCATGAGAGACCAGTTTAAGAAATCTTCCATACATTGAGAGGATACGATTGAATACAGCCATATAGTTTACATTATCCTTACTCATGTAATTCTGCCAGAGAGTTCCAAGTATGAAGAGAGGAAAAAATGAATCTCATAGAAGTCATACAGAAATAATACCCCAAGGGGCGCCTGGGTGGCTCCGTCAGTTAAGCGACTGACTCGATTTCTATTCAGGTCAGGATCTCATGGTTCATGAGTTTGACCCCTGCATTGGGCTCTCTGGTGTTAGCATGGTGCCTGCTTGGGATTCTCTCTCTCTCCCTGTCTCTTTGTCCCTCCCCTGCTCATTCATTCTCTCTCTCTCTCTCTCTCTCTCTCTCTCTCTCTCTCTCTCTTTCAAAATAAGTAAACTTGGGGGAAAAAAAAGGAGATAATATCCCAAGATCAAGGAAGGAAGGAAGGAAGGAAGGAAGGAAGAAAAAAACTCCAAACATGGATCTGAGAATAGACCTCTCACAACATGAAGACATTGTGCAAGAACTTTTGAGCGTACCTGAAAATTAACCTCATCTAATCTGAAAAATAGATGAAACATTAATATCATCTAATCTGAGAAATAGATGAAATAATCTACTTTTCTGTATTACAATTTTTGAAATCCTGAATTCTTACATGACCTCCTTCATTAGTAGGGAAGAAGGAGAAAAAACAAATAGAAACTCAAAGCACAAAAGTACTTTTCCATGGGTGTTTGACGAAAAAAAAAAAGAATCCTGTTTCTTTAAAAGCTTAATATAGCACATAATCAGAAATGAATAAAAGAAAAATGCAGTGTACAAAAATATTAAACTTTTTTTTTTAATTGAAACTTTTGTTTATTAAAGAGCAGTCAATTATTGGAGGAACCCTGGTGAAAAGGTTTGTATTAACTGGAGCTGAATAAGAATAAAAGTGTTGTGTAGAGAACAATGACTCTGTCTTGAGCCCCAACTCTGGGGCACACAGACTATGTTAAGCCAAACAGTTTTTCTCACAGAGCATTTGAAATATTCATAGGTCCCACACTAGAATAAATTTATTGCTACTATAAGATATATAAAAGGTTGATAAACTGCATTCCTGACCTTGGAGAACTTTGTTGGCATATTAAGAGACTTTGATACATAGCAGAATGCAGGCATGCTTTGTGATTTGTTGACTGCACGGTGCTGGGCCTGCTCTATTAGGTGCTTGCAAAACCAAGGGGAATCTGGAGAAGGCAGCCCGTGCGTGTGAATGAACTGTGCTCTTGCTGGCAAATGCGGCTAGTGAAAACTCTAGGGATTTGAATGTTAAACAACTCCATTTAAACCCCACACAAACCCAAACTTTATGACATATATATTGTTCCCTGCAGTATGTCTCTTTGGTTTTCTGCTGTCTCTTTGCTTTCCTGACTGGTAACATAGCATTTGACCCTCTGTACCTTGTTTACAAAGTGTTGCCTCATTCAGCACATTGGGGCTCTAATGAGTGACAGCAACAGCCAGGAGAGGCTACGTTGTGAAAAGTAAAACCAAGCAGGGTTTTAATAACGTGAGTGCTGAGCCCTGTTAGCTCCACACAAACGTCCTTGAAATAGACAGGCTTGAATGACAAACTGGGGGATGAGAAATGGGAAATACTGGAGTGAAGGAAGCACTGGGAACATAAATTGTTAAAATTCATTTTTGGTTTATATACCAGAAGGCTCTAGTTAAAGCCCAAAGCATTTCTACAAAATTTATATGAAAAAGTTGTAAATTGTATTGCTTGTTCTCTATTTAACATAGAACTATCATCTGTTTTATTCAAGGGGTGAGTTTGAGGTTAAAAAAGTATACTGGCAACAGAAATATAATTAGATTCACCAAAGTGATAAGACAATTTTAATTTTTCTAGCCCAGTCCAGTGTATCATTTATCATCTACGGATTAGATCAGATTTTTCAATGCTTTCCAACTGAAATCTATCCTATCTTATTTACAGCGGAACATTCTATTCCCAAATAATGTTTTCCTGTTTCTAGAAGAGGTAATTAGGGACATTCAAAGAGATCTGTACTGAAAGAAAGGAGCATCTCTTTCAGTTGGACTGAGTACAATCAGACGACAAACCTGCAGGTTTCTTAGCCCACAAGTAGTAAAATAACATTGGATATAATTTCCTCTCTTGTTTCTTGCTTTCACTTTAGCAAGGATTACCCTTCCACTGTGTAGGTTCTGACAATAAATACGTTATATGTTCTCACCATTTACCCATAGTGAGCACTGCAGATGCCTTGATTATCTGTGGTTGCTTGAGAAGCTGACACTAGAGCTTTGAGTTTCTCTCCACTCCCGTGCTATTAGCAGGTGGATTCTTGGTGTATGCCTAGGAGAAGAACATCTGGGACTCCCCTTCTGATGTCTATAGCAGGGGATTGGATATTTATGTTTGCCAGACCAGTAGTTAACTAGTTCATTATTGGCTTTAAATAAAAGGTCATCTATAACCTTATTTAGACTAACTTGAAACATTCTTTCTGGAATGTTGGGGGTTGATAGGTTTGCCTTCTTCTAGTGAGTTGAATGTTTTGTAGACACAATACCTCTATAAATTTTAAAGTTTAGAATGTTGGATGGTAGAATTTTTCAATGATTTTGAAGGGAATATCCCTTTCTATTATCCTAGAAATAACTCATAAAATTGCTATTACATCAAGCACAATAAATTCTCTTATTTCATACGTGAATAAAACAGCAAAAATATTAAGGGTTATTTGTTATTAAACATATCAATGTGTAATGTCATTTAGAATAATTACTTTGGAAAATTTCATGGCTTGAATGTGTTCTGGCCTAGAAAGATTTGCATGTGAGCTAATGTGTGCCTGTTACTCGAATTCCTTGCCTTTGATACAAAATATTCTCTCTACTTTATTACTTCTTTTATTCATGAGGTTTGGCTCTAAAAGTAATTAGGCTTCTAGAAATTAGACTCTTGAATTTTTATAATGTACTGAATATTTTGCATTTGCCTCCTCAGATCCACCTTTTCCTCTTCACCCTGCCCTGTGTCCCAGGAAGCTGCCATCCACTTGCTTCTTTGCTTTCTAGCTGTCAGTTATGCTGTGCCAATGGGAGGCACCAGTAGGAGATTCAGACAGTAAAGAAAAAAGCTTTGCTAAGTCCTTCTATTGAAAACCAAAGCATCTTTCAGTCAGCCCTCTTCATCCTGCTCGACTATCATTAGCCAAAAACCTCCCTGTCTTAGCCCCTTAGAGTTGCTAATTGCTCCCCAGTGTAACTCCCATAGACAAGGGCTGGTGTTCTGCATCATCTTTATCAGTTTCCCTCAACCCTTTTCAAAATATTGTAAGTAATCTCTTAATTACACTCTTCAATCACCCACTGGGAGTGTGCTACTACTGGGTCCCTGACTGATAGGTGTAAATTTTAGAGTTCACCAGAAAACACATGTTTTTGTTTGGTTCCTTGATTGTTACAATTAAGCCTTCACTTTTAGAACAATTTGAAAAGGAGTGGTTAAAGGAGTGATTCAGAAAAAGTGACAAGGGTAGTATCTTTAGAATCAACTTTTGCAAGTCTAAAGTGGCTATTCAGAGTAGAAGGGCTCTCATTTGTGAATCAAAGATCTGGCTTTTTTGGCTACCAACCAGAATACCTAATGGTCATACCTCATATTGCCCTGAGTTCATCTGCATTTGCCTTGATAAAGTCACCTCTTAACTGTCCAAAGCATTAGATACTTTTGGTCACTCTTTATAAGTTGACTTAATTATAACATGTAATTGTGACCACTTTTTTTTTTTCTTCTGAAAACAATGTCCTTTGTTTTTTTTTGTGTTTTTTTTTAAATTTTTTTTTCAACGTTTTTTTTTTTTTTAATTTATTTTTGGGACAGAGAGAGACAGAGCATGAACGGGGGAGGGGCAGAGAGAGAGGGAGACACAGAATCGGAAACAGGCTCCAGGCTCCGAGCCATCAGCCCAGAGCCTGACGCGGGGCTCAAACTCACGGACCGCGAGATCGTGACCTGGCCGAAGTCGGACGCTTAACCGACTGCGCCACCCAGGCGCCCCTGTTTTTTATAAGATGTAAAATCACAGGTTCTGCTCTCAAGGTACTTACAATTTTATTCGGTTAAATAACTATATACGTACAGAAAATTTCATACATTAAGTAAAACATTACATAGATATTATATTAAATGGTTGCTGTAGGTATTAAATAGTGTGCATATTCATGTGAGGAAGATGGAATGTATACTGATAGATTAAAATAGCAAAGAAAGTTGGGGCACCTTGGGTGCGCAGTCGGTGGAACGTTACACTCATGATTTTGGCTCAGGTTATGATTGCAGGGTCGGGGGATAGAGCCCGCTTAAGATTCTCTCTCTTTCCCTCTGACCCTTTCTCCTGTTCATGCATGCTCTTGTTCTCTCTCTCTCTCTCTTTAAAAATAAAATTTGAAACAAAATTTAAAAACAGCAAAGAAACTTTATCTCAAAGTGGGTATTTATCTTAATGAGTTGGTCCTTATTCAGCAGGATGCATAGTTAAATGGTAAGTGGAATGCATACTGTGAGATGAACTCAGTGATACTGTCAAGGTCAAGTTACAAGGTGTAGAAACAGTAAAGCACCCGCCATGTTCTGCATGTTCTATTTGCAGGCAACGAGAGAGGTTTCAAAAGTAACATAAAAACCACTGAAATATTTTTAGTAGGAAAATTATTTTTTGAAAGCTGTAATTTAGGAAGATTAGTCCAGGGGACTGAACAGTTGTACACCATGAACAGTTGGAATCATGATTGACCCAAAGCTGCTTTACACATAAAACAAATTCTTCCATTAGTTGAAAGCTTTACTCTTTAAACAATGTGTTCTTTATTTTATTAACTGGTTCATATTCACTATAAAAAATTTAAAGCATGCACACTGACACAAAAGAGCAAAGAAAACATAAATTCTTCCATAGTTTTACCACTTATTTTGATATGCACATCTTTCTAGATTTTTGTCAATACTTACAGAGAGAGATCTAAAACCAAATGGCTAAAATTTCCAGGCATAGAACCTTAAAGTGTGTCTAAAACTAATTATGGCAAGTGGTCGAATGAAAGCACTATTTAAGGGGAAAAACTGCTACTAATATTCAGAGGCAGATGATAATGAAGGATAAGTGTTCACAGATCTTCCCAATTTTAAGAGAAACAAAGAATTGGATTTTTATATCTATATATGTAGGCAACAAATACCATTTTAAAAATGTGTGGACAAATACCTTTAAGGGCCCAAAACCAAAAACAACCTATAAACAAAATAGCCTCTCTTTTGTTTGCTATCTTTAGCTCAGGAATAGGGTATAGCCAATAAAGCTTGGTTTAAAATCCCAAGCTCTGGAGTTAAATCCATCAAACTCAAGTCTCAGCTCTGTTATTTATTATGTGAATTTGAACATATTCTGTCAGCTCTTTAATCCTCAGTTCCCTCCTCTGTAATTCAAGGGTAAAATGTTTGCCTCATAGAATCATAAGGTTTAAGTAAGATCAAAAATGTGTTAACACACCACAAAGGATATACTAAGTGGTCAGTCAATATTAAAATCATTTTAGGGGTGCCTGGGTGGCTCAGTTGGTTAAGCATCTGACTTCAGCTCAGGTCATGATCTCACCCTTGGCTGGTGAGTCCCAGCCCCATGTTGGGCTCTGTGCTGACAGCTCAGACCCTGGAGCCTGCTTTGGTTTCTGTGTCTCCCTCTCTTTCTGCCCCTCCCCTACTTGTGCTCTGTCTCCCTGCCTCTCAAAAACAAACATTAAAAAAAATTTATGTAAGTAGTCCCATGAATACACAATGCTTTCAATTCTACTTTTTTTTGTTTTGTAAGAAGTTTTCTGAGCACCTATTTGTCAACGAGTACATAGAATTTCATCATATATATGTGGGCAAGTATTTATATTTAGCCAGTCCTTCATTGATAGGCTTTTAGGAATGTTTCCAGGGGCACCTGAGTGGCTCACTCATTTCAGTACCCGACTCTTGGTATCAGCTCAGGTCATGATCTCATAGTCATGAGATCCAGCCCCGTGTCAGGCTCTGCACTGAGCACAAGGCTTGCTTGGGATTCTCTCTCTTCCTTCTCTCTCTGCCCCTCGCATGCATGTACTCATGCACTCTCTCTCTCAAAATAAATAAATAAAATTTAAAAAAAAAGAGAAATGTTTCCAATTAATGTTTTTAAATTTCATCATGGTTAGTGTTATTTATACTATATACTATATTATATATATAAGATGCCTTAACTTTCTTCCTAAGAGTAAATGCCTAGAAGTAGAATTGTTTGTGGAATAATATATTTCTAAGGCTGTTGATGTTTTGCCAATTAATCTTGTCCACAAAGTAAAATATTTTACATTTCCTTCAACTGTATATGACTGCTTATTTCTGTACTTATGTTGGGTGCTTCTCAATGTGCTTTGAAGTATTTCCTTCTATGTTACTTGAACCTGTGAACACTAGAGTATGAATAACTTCCTTCATTTGACTGTTAAGGAATTTGGAATGCAGATTAATTTTCTCAGGTTCACAGAGTCAGTTAATAAGAGAACTAGGACAAGAATGTAGGTCTGAAGAAGTCCTTTTATTTGCAATCTTTTGTATAATTCCTTGTTGTTTATAAAGGATGATTACCTTTGAAATTATTAAATAGTTAATAGCTATTTAATAATGCCTCAATTAAATTGCATACTAATGCCTTTTTATTTGCTAAAGATACACTAGCATTTTGACATGCCACTAAAGTTTTTAAAAAAAGGTTTCATTTTGGGTAAAGTGACAGCAAGCAGGATTAAGGAGGCCATTCCAAATTGTTTGTATTACATTTAGCTTTAAAGATAAATGTGATGCCCATTTTTAAATTTAGTAGTTAATTAACTATTTTTCAGTGTAAATGGCATGCACTCATTCACTTATTTATTTAACAAATGTTTATGGAGACCTAACCAGGACCAAAGTGCTATGGAAGGATAGACAATGAGTCACACACCCGCCTCTCCAGGAATTTACTTTATATGATATTTGGCATTTCTCTATCACTCTAATATATGTCAACAGTTCTGATTAAAATAGTAGTACATTTTAAAAATTCTTCATGCAAATGGACCCATATTACAATAAATGGGACTTTTCTCAAATGAGATGCTAGAAATTGCAGAAACAAAATGAATATAGACAGTGCAAAAGATTATAATGTAATCATCCTACTTGTCACAAATAAGACCAGTGCCTGGAAACTCTGGCTACCTGTTTCCTAGACAAGTGAGGTGCACTATTTTCATAAACATGCAGAAGTATTGAGGTGACTTTTTGAAACTCCAGGTTGTTCTACTCCCATGGCATTCATTCTCAGCTAAGGACACATCATTCTCCCAACAGTGACTATACTAATTCATGCTTTTAGTCTCAGAATTTCCAAGCCAAGCCCTCTGGCCTCCTGCTCATGTCTGTTTGTTCATTTGTTTGTTTGCTCTTATCCCTCCACTCTGCTTTTTTATTGAAAGCAGAGAAAGAAAGAACACAAGCATGTTATGTCTCATAATTATCATCCCAGTTAGAGAAGCATATACAGAATGTTTGCAAGCAGTTCTTGAAGCAATTACTTTTTAATAAATATGAAAACAGTAGTATGAAATGAAATAGAATTGATTTAAATCACTCATTTATATCACTACTATTATCAAGACAAATAACATAAGTAGATGGAAAACTTTAATGGAGATAGTGAAACATAAGTTGTTTCTTTAATGGAAGTAGCCTTTCTTACTTCATATTCATGGTAATATACATCCAAGTGTGTTTAATAGTTTCCTGCCCTATTTTGCTTTCTATTTAAGTACAGGAATTCTTTGTATTATAAGCCCACTCTGTGGATTTAAATTTGAAGCCAACTAATTTAAAGCTCAGTTACATGTTAAGTTAGTCTCAAGTCTTTTATTTTTGTTTGTACCCATAAAGACTGATTCCATGGTCACACTTTTGAAGTTAATTTTTTTTTTGTAAGGACAGCATATGGGTTATATGTCATCAGGACAGGCAGCCAGTGTTGTAAGAGCAGAAATGCTCTGGCCCTGTTGCAGGGTTACAGTTCATAGACTGGGTCTCTGTGGAAGATATATGAGTGCTCCCGCCATTGTTCAGTGTTCACTCCAGGAGTTTAACAGAAGAAATCAATGAGGCGCAACTGTGTAAAATAGGGGTCAAATATGTACAGCTGTGGCTCCACATATATCAGACAGCGCTGTTTGATTTTCCTCTAGACAGTATTCATTATCAAAATGGGCTTCAGAAGCTTTTTATTAAAAACAAATTGATGTTAATTAATTCAGATTGCAGTGGCCATTAGTCAGCTATCTCATTGCTGGAAACTGGATCAAATCAAGACTGTTTCTTGCAATCTCTGATGGTTTACTATCTCTAAATCCAATTTTAAAGTGAGATTCTAATATTTTAAGTCAGAGTAAGCTTTTCTACTCTGGCCTTCTCTTGATTATCAGCTGTCTTGTTCTTCTATTGCTTAAACTTCTTTAGAGGACCTGTATTCTTATATCCCTATTTATGTACCTATAATATTATATGATTAACATTTTCATATTGATTTACATTTTTATTTAATACTGATGATGTATTTTTGGAATCAAGAAATTGTATTTGTTTTCAATTAAATACTAGGGATTTTGTAATCTAAATGCACTTTTTAAAAGGCATGTTCTTGTGTTTGTTTGGTTGTTGTTGTTGTCATTTTATTTTACAAGAAAATTATTCCCTGAGATTCTAACAAGTTATTTCCTTGTTATTTTAATGATCCACATTCTATAATTCTTTTTTTCTGTATGTCATTCTTTTTTCATGCCTTATCTCTTTCTAACAAACACACACATGCATGAACAAAAAAGAAAGAAAAGCTAGATTTAAATAACATTTATTTCTTCCCCTTTCCTATAGTCTGAATAAGAACCAGTTCAAATGCCCTTTTTCTCATTGTCTTGGCCATTTTTCTCTTGGACTAACAAATTAGGTACAGGCAGATATGAAATATGCTTTCCTTTTTTCCTCATCTTTTTTTAGACTAATCTGAAGAATGAAAAGCCAGAAGTGGGAGGCAGAGTCTCTAGAAATAGACTAGAACATTAGAAAGAAAGGATGTATATGATGTGTGTATGTGGCAGGGAGGAGTATAGGGGTTCAGAGAAGGATTTTCAAATGGTATACAACAGAAAAAGGGATTATGGAAAGGTGAAAGCATGGGGATAGAATTTGAAAAAAGGAAGAAATTGGAGGTGATACAAAATTTATAGACAACAATGCACTTAGACCCCAGTAAGAAGAACCTCCATTCTTCAGGTGGCCTCCGCTCTTTGGACTGACTTCTTCAAATTCTTCTACTTCCTATTCCACTATCTCTGAAACACAGTGCTGGGGGCAACCCAGTTATTCCAGACTGGGTGGAATACTCCAAACCCAGACTGAAACCTACAAAGTCCTTGGTCTCTATTTTTATCTTATGAAGTATTTCTGACCCTCTATACCCACAAAACACTAGGGTCATTCAAATAGGCTGAAGAGATCTAGGATTTGCAATTATATAATCATTCCAGAGGGTGCTCTGGCCAGGACACAAGGTCCTGACTCCAGGAAGGCAGCTTGGCATGTGAATTGTTCCCTCTGGCTAGGTAAATATTCCTCTAATGGGATCACTTCAGAGTAGGTTGTGACACTGGAGCTGACATGCTTATTTGAGGTGACTATCACTCTTATCAAACAAAGAGTTCAGGACTCTGAACTGCCACCATAGAACCTTGGTCATATGGGTCATGCATTGGAACTGCCCATGTGTTTTAAGAAAAATGCCACCTTGGGTCTATAGTATCCAAGTGTGGTAGAGGTGGTCATAGGCAGCTTTTACCTGTGCTCTCCCCAACCCCAGACCAAGACTGGCACCTGTCCCTCACCAGGCTTTGCACTAGGTTTTTGTCAGTATTCCAGGGCTGTCCCCTTTATTTCTTCCAATGACTTTCCAGACCATTGTTCCCTAATGCCAGTGGAACCTTTTGGTCAATAACCTCTCTTGCCTTCAATTTATATGGTGACTTTGTGCTCTCCTGGGTCATTCTTAAACTGTGCCAGATAAGGGAAGGACATTCCTTGTGTGGATAGGGCCACTCTTCTCACTCTGACACACAGACTCCTTTCCTATACTCTTAGCTGGTAGTGGTATATGGAAAAAAAAAAAAACACATTTTAAGAATGACATGATCACAGCATCAAGATTTGATGGCGGGAAGACATGTTATTCTACTTTTATGCAATAAAATTCCATACACTGAATTTAACTTGATCACAAAACAAATGTTTCGCTTACAATTTCCTGCAAGCTCTGGGTAACACTTGTATTTTTGGTCATCTTCGAAACAGCACAGTAACATTCCCTGAGAGAGTCATTGGAAGCCACTTCCATGGTCAGCATGATGGATGGTGCAGGGTTGTAAGTAATGATGTAACCAGCACTAAATAAATGGTATTAGGGAACTGTGGTAGCAAGAAGATCTATATTGTTTCAATACAAACAGGTTCTCAAGAGTATGTCATTGTGAGTAATAACAGTGTTACTACCTTTTCTTCATGGTGGGAGATAGGAAATTAGCCAGCTATGACACATTTAAAAGGAAAGGACATGAGGACATGGCTCCTGGATCTGTGCACAGAGAGCCTGCACCTGGACCCTCCAAAGAATCTTCTTTGTGTGCACTGATGGAACAATTAACAAATATGTAATATAGGCCCATGAATTTTTTAAATACATTTTGAATCAAAATGTTTATATAAACAATGCAAGAAATATTTTTCTCAGGATTCTGGATATACTAGGGGGAAGCCCCACTTTACCAATGATCCATTCAGATACTTAGAGGTATACAGAACACAATCGTACTTTGAAAATGGCAAAAGTACTTGAAACTTACACTACTGATAAAAATCATTGTCTTTCTCAAAAAAAAGAGAGTGCATTCTTTCCCTGGAGAAGGGTGCATGGAGAATGGATGTATAAGAGAGACAAGAGATGACCAAAGAAGAGGAAAATCATGGCAGTACATTTGTTTTGCTTTTCTCTCCTATTTTAGATATTCATTCAGATATGGTTATGAAACTAACCGTAATTCTTCAGTTTGAATATTTTGCTTCTTGTAGACTAAGTTCACATGTTTATATTGATGGAATTTAATGTATTCATTCTAACTACAGATGTTATTGAAGGACCATGTAAAGTACCAGGCATACAAAAAAAATGTGAGTTATTCTCTACTTTGAGCTGCTAGAAGAGAAAGTCATGTATACAAATACACAATATGTTTTGAGAACAAACAGAAAAGAGAAACTAATCTGTATGGGGAAACAGGACCAAGCTTTATATGAGGTCTTTTTGAGCAGTCTTATAGGATTACATGGCATTTCCAGGGACATAGGCAGCATAAGTCTAATACAGGCTGATGGATATGTTTGCAAATATTAACATTGACTTTAACCTTATATTTCCCTTACTCTGCCACTTAGATTCCTAAGATAGGAAATATTTATCAGTAACATTTAATTAACCTCTGTAGTTTAACATCTCTAAAGTAGTGTAAATTGGGTATTTTGAAGGATATGTTTCAAATTTCCTGACTGTTGCACAGGGTATTATACACAATGTATATAGCAGCTAGCCTTCTACATGTTGATAAATTATTTATGAGCTCGAATTCCACATTCTATAAAAGTCAAAGGTCCTCTGTAAAGTTTAATTACCCAAAGTTTACCTTTCTGGGTCCCTGACCTCAGCCTCTGCTTCCATATGTGTCTATCACTTATGTTCTATACTTATGAGATTGTAAAACAGCCCCCTTCCCAGTGCCTTTTGCGACATCAACTTCCTTCCTGTTCAGGTGGAATTACCAAAAAAAAAAAAAAAAAAAGAAAAGAAAAGAAAGGAAGAAAACTTTTCATTGTGAAGTTAGCATAAGTTTTCTTAGTTCTTCTCTCAAAACAAAGATGACTTGGGGGTGCCTGGTTGCTCAGTCAGTTGAGCGTCTGACTTTGACTCAGGTCATGATCTTGCGGTTCATGAGTTCAAACCCTGCATTGGGTTCTGTGCTGATAGCTCAGAGCCTGGAGCCTGCTTTGGATTCTCTCTCTCTCTCTCTCTCTCTCTCTCTCTCTCCCTCTCCCTCTCCCTCTCTCTGTGCCCCTCCCCCATTCATGTTGTCTCAATCTCAAAAATAAACATTTTTTTTTAAAGAAAAAGATAACTTGGATTCTGTAAACTGGGAAAGGTTTTGTTGTATTGTTTTGTTTTTATATTTAAATAGGATATATATTATTGAAGTGTGTGTGTGTTTGTGTATGTGAGTAGTGTATTTACTCTATTAAGACTCCCATGGTGAGATCAAAAATCCATGTGCATGAACATTTAAGTGAATTCTTTAATCATATAGAAAAAAATAATTCCTCAATTAGAATATTCTTAGCATATTGTTTCGCTATGTACACTATAAATGTAAAGCAGGCACCAGTGCTGTCTCTCCACAGGGAGAATTTATGACATGGTACTATTATAAACCCAAAGATTTTATAATGTTTCATTTTATGGTCTGTTCTGCCTAAAATGACCTAAGGTATAATTTTCCTCCCACTGATAGATGCCATCTACAAAGTACCACTGCTATTGAAGGGTTGGGCTAAACCAGTAAGGAAATAATTCTCACCTTTATGTCTTTGCTTCTAAGCTCAGGTGGTAATGAAAGGGTGGTACATCAGTAAAAGGTTATTCATTAAGTGCCCTTAAGTGTATTTGTAAGTACAGGGAACTAGAAAGACTCTAAGAACAGTTCTCACAGCAACTTTTGGTTGTTTGAAGCAATTACCAGAGGTGATCTCCATGAATACTCCCAGAACAAGTAAATTGTCTGATGGGGGAAAAAATCAGTGAATTCCTAAGTAGCTTTGATAGCCTATGTGGTCTCTGAACCCGTTAAATACATTATCACACTTGAGGCCAAATGCCTGCTTATCTCCCTCAAATACTTTGCATCTGTACTGGATATGTGGGATTCTCTCAAAACCCTTTTCTAGGTAAAACGTATTTCTTACTAAATGTCTTTTGTAATATATACTAAAGGAGTCTGAGGGAGAATTCCAATGATATTTGAAAAACTGACTGGGGCGCCTGGGTGGCTCAGTCGGTTGAGCGTCCGTCTTCGGCTCAGGTCATAATCTCATGGTTCGTGAGTTCGAGCCCCATGTCGGGCTCTGTGCTGACAGCTCAGGGCCTGGAGCCTGCTTTGGATTGTGTCTCCCTCACTCTTTGACCCTCCCCTGTTCATGCTCTGTCTCTGTCTCAAAAATAAACAAACATTAAAAACAATTAAAAAAAATAAAAAACTGACATGTCTGCTTATGAACAAAATAAACCACTCATAATACAGTCTGTATATTTTTTTTTAATTTTTTTTTCAACATTTATTTATTTTTGGGACAGAGAGAGACAGAGCATGAATGGGGGAGGGGCAGAGAGAGAGGGAGACACAGAATCGGAAACAGGCTCCAGGCTCTGAGCCATCAGCCCAGAGCCCAACGCGGGGCTCGAACTCACGGACCGCGAGATCGTGACCTGGCTGAAGTCGGACGCTTAACCGACTGCGCCACCCAGGCGCCCCAGTCTGTATATTTCAATTCAGTCAGTGTATTTGGGTTTTGATTCAATCACTATGATAATAGATCAAGAATCATAAGTCTTTAGTTAGGCCAGACAATCTTTATCAGATGACTCAGCACTATAGATCTCATGTACTTAACCACATGCAAACATAATATTTAGACGTAAGTCAATCCCACTGTTACAACAGAGAAAACAGGCCCAAAATGGACTCACTTGTGCTAAGCCCATATCAACAAACCAAGACTTAACACCTAACAAAACTACAGTTTCAACTTCTCCCAGCTGGAATCTTAAACCAGCCAATCAGGAATTACCTGGTCACCATGAGTGAGTTAATAATCAGCCTTATAGACTGACCTCTGCCATCCCCCAAAGGAAGGTGACCTTGCCTGAAAGACTTCCATTCTTAGCTAGAAACTTCTTTGTCCTGCCCCATTCTGCCTGGGAAAGTTCTTCAGAGTTCCTTTCTATTTGCTAGGTGGGATGCCACCTGATTCATGAATCACTGAATAAGCTAATAAGATCTTTAACATACACTCAGTTGAATTCTGTTTTATAACACCACCAATAAATGAGAGCCACCCGATTTTTCAATCCTTCTTACTTCCTCAATTATTTACTAATTCTCATCTATTGTACTTTTTTAATGGTTCAGCTATTTGTCCCTGATTCTATCTCTTTTTTTAACCATGTATTGCTGCTCATGTGGAAAATAACCTGTTAGCTTGTTTTGACCTCCAGGATGGGGACTCTGCCTTCCTCTTCGCATAACCCCAGAGTTGTGTGCACTTAAGGGGCAAAAGTGATACTGAGAAACAGTTGCCTTAAGCCTCATGTAAAGTAGAAGCCATACTAATAGGAGTAAAAAGTTAAAAATTTTTGCTTAAATTGACTACTTAATTTAGTCTCACAAGAAGTTATGAAAAATAAGAAAGGAAGTTTACTTTAAGTGAACAATGAATTTAGTTTTTCTCCATACCCACAGGCACTGAAAGGTATGATGAATACATGTGATTCAGTCTAGTTGGAACATATTTTTACCCTTTAGAGAAGAGGCAGATAGAAATATAGTGGTCACTTTATTTGTATGTTATTGAAAAGTGAAGGCCAGAATGGAAAAGCTAGTACTTCAAGTGTTAGGGGCCAAATGGCAGATATCTGCTGGATCTGCAGTCAACTGTGAAGAATTTAAGAGCTGCCTCTTAAGGAGAGAGTGGGGAGAACATAAAGCCTCCCTAGATAGAGCACAGGCTGATTGATACCTGATCCAGGGAGAATAAAGCTTTCATTTTTATTTTGATTGTTTTCTAAGATATGAGTAGGCATTAACCCAAAATTGAATTCCATACAGTAAGACAAAGAATAAACATTGTATTTTACTCACTGTATGAATAGGAGAGTGCAGCCTAAAAAGGCCTATTCTCCCAAGTACCAGGTTAGTTGTGCAATCTGAGTCTTTCTGCATCATTTTAACTAAGTGAAAGTTTAACCAGATTATTCAACTCAAATTAAGAGAAACTATTCTGGCAGGCAGTCCTCTCTACTAGTATATTAATTGTTATGATAAAATTTCAAAAATTGTCCTCAGTAATTTTCTAATCCTCACTCCTTATAGGTCCTGCTTGCTGCTGAGTCACCTCTTCAACTGGATAACAACCCCCCCACCAAAAAAAGAAAAAGCTGGAAATGAGACTTCTTAGGTCTGATAAATCCCATATTCTTCTGAAAAGCAGAGGAATGCATCAACATTATTTTACTCTTATCCACTGCCAGCCCCCACCTATTCTAGAACAGTAGCAATAATCAATCTCTTTAGGTAGTAGTATACCACAAAGATTAAATTGTTAGACTTTGGAAGAGGCAAAAATGGCCTTCAATTACACATTCACCTGTTTGGTTTTATGCAAAATGTGAATACTATGTATCCCACAAAATAATACACATTTTAACTGAGTTACAAGTGTCTGACATGTAGAGGGTGCTCAGGAAATGTTAATTTTTCTAATTGTATGATCTCACAGTAAATAAGATATATATATGAAAATTCCTATTAGGCTCTGTGATATTATAGAGGAGAGAGTGGGATATATTTGTTGGTGTGTGGCAAGCTGCTAACTTTCTTCTCAATATCCCCTTCTGTCTTGGAAGGAAGAAACCTGATTTTTAACTAGGTTCATTTTAAACTAAATTTCCAGCCTTTCTTATTGTTAGGGATGGCCAGCCAATTGTATGTGGAAGTGTGATGTGACACCATCAGGAATCCCAAATTACCCTCTCCTGAGAGTTACTGGTATATATCAGAACTCGGTACACACTCAATAATAATTTTTAGAGAAAAAAAATCTGTCTATGTTAGTGAGTTTTGATAATTTTTTAACATTAAAATAATTAAATATATTAAAAATATAAAGGGAAGTTTTAACAAATACAGCATTTTGCTCTTTTAAAACAGAAACACATGTTAACTGTACATTTAAAAACAAAACAGAAAAGGAAGAAGAAGAATCAACCATAAGCCCATCATCTTTTGTTATATTTATTGATTTTCTCTGTTTGCTCATCTTTAGAGAAGATGTGTGTCTGACCAGGATTAGAGTTGAGGCATGTTTTATCAGAGATCACAAAGGTGCTTGTTCAATTTTTTTTCACGCCCAAATAAGGGGACAAGAAAACATATTAAATTTACTTTAGTTTTGCTGAATTAGATACTCAGGAGTATTTAGAGAATGGAAAAGAACAATAGACAGAAGCAATCTTTTGGAAAGTTTTACTTATATTTCTAAAAATTAATTCTACCTGCTTGCTGTGGCAGCCTGAAGTTGGGTAGAATAGTTACCTCTTCTTCAATTGCCTTTTTTAAGAGCTAATTTCCCAAGGCTGTTATTACATGCTTAAAATGCTCTCCGGGACAACTGGAAGTCACAAGTCAACTGTGGAAGCCCAGCACCAATTGAATAGATAAAAATTTACACTGCCATGCATTTGCCCTGAATTTAACCTTTACCTCAACTCCAAGTGTTATACTTGGTTTCCTACCACTTCGTACCAGAAAAGCTTTCAGTTCACCCATAGAACACCACAAACTCCACATTATATTTGGTAGAAATTTTCCAAAGTTCCTGATACACAGTTTAAAATTTTCTCAAGTTATCTGGGGTCATAAAGATCTCTTCCTACAATTACACCATTTGATGTAGGTCACATAATACCTTTGAAACATTATAGAAAAGTCTTCCCTCACTCTTCATGTTGTCAACTCTTACTCAATACTTCAAGCCCAACTCAAATATAAAATCCTCAGGAAAGCCTTTCCCAACCTAACAAACTGAGGTATTTTCCTCCAAAACACACTTCCATTGTATTTCATAATTTCCTTGGTATAACATCACAAATTTTTATTTTAATTTTTTTAACGTTTTATTTATTTTTGAGACAGGGAGAGACAGAGCATGAACAGGGGAGGGTCAGAGAGAGGGAGACACAGAATCTGAAACAGGCTCCACGTTCTGAGCTGTCAGCACAGAGCCCGACGCGGGGCTCGAACTCACCGACCGCGATATCGTGACCTGAGCCGAAGTCGGCCGCTTAACCGACTGAGCCACCCAGGCACCCCAGATCACAAATTTAATAAAATTATTATTTATTAATTTATATAATGTATAGCTTTCCAATAGAATATCCTTTATAAGAGAGCACTGGGCCAAATAAGCTGTTTACTACTGTATCCTCAGTACAGTAACCCTAGTGCCTACTGGGCAGAGTAGCTGACATTTTAGAAAGTCCTCTATAAATATGTACTCAGTGGCTAATTGAATTAATAGATGTCAATAAATTTGAAATGGTAAGTACATTTAAAAATGAACTCAGTCTATCTTAAAAAACAGGAAGTTTATGATTTTGTTTTAAAAACGTATTTTCATGAAGTATTTGGGAATAGAAAGGGTATATATGAAGAATAATTTTGCAATGTGTAAATTAGTTGGCTTTTTCTTTGTTTTGTTTTTTTTTTTTTGCTTTAATCCTGCCTTATTTATTTATATGTATTTATTTAATTCTCAAGTTAGTTAACATATAGTGTAGTCTTGGCTTCAGGAGTAGAATCTAGTGATTCATCACTCACATATAACTCCCAGTGCTCATCCCAACAAGTGCCCTCCTTCATGCCCATCACCCATTCAAACCATCACCCCACGCAACACCCTTCCAGTAACCCTCAGTTTGTTCTCTGTATTTAAGAATTTTTTTATGGTTTGCCTCCCTGTTTTTACCTTATTTTTCCTTCCCTCCCCCTGTGTTCATCTGTTGTGTTTCTTCAATTCCACATATGAATTAAATCAAGAGGTAGTCTTTCTCTGACTTACTTCACTTAGCATAATACATTCTAGTTACATCCACATTGTTGCAAATGGCAAGATATCATTCTTTTTCATCACCGAGTAGTATATTTCACAATTATTCATCTTCAACAATTAAGTGAGTATTTGCTGGTCATATTTCTCACCAGAGATATATCATGCTAGTAGAAAATGAAATGCATCGTACATGTGGGTGTTTGACAGCAGGAGCATTGGTCCTGGGATATTACCGAGACTGAAGATGTGTACCAGTTTCAGGTTGCCAAGAACCAATGTTGTAGCTGGACTGGCCCTTGTAGTTCTTATTATAATTGTGAGATATTTTCAGCAATAACCATCAGGAAAATTAAAAAAAAGAAAGTTTATTATTTACAGGTCCCAGGAATTCCATGGCACACCTGGTCACACAGTGAGGTCTCAGGTAGAGGAAAGAGTGCGGGCGTGGCATTCTGCTTTTATTGGGGTCCAAAGTAGGACCTAGGGTTTCATGGATTCACTCTATTTTAGTAAATCTAAAACAGAAGAGCAGGAATTTAAGGTGGGAAGAGAAAAAACAAGTGGCTCAAATAGTTTTCAGAATCAGCTAAGATCTATAAGGCAAAGGAGCCTGGTGGAGGGTGAGGGGAGGGAGCACACATGTGTATGGCCGTGTGCAGCCTGGCTCTTTATCTAGTCCTGTGGCTGGTGATCTGTTTATTGGAGATAGTGCCTTTGAAGTGGATGCCTCAGCAATCAAAGCTTAAGTCAGGCACTTGCATTACAAAAAGAAAAGCCAACTTCAGTGCTTACACTTGTAAGTGGACTTATATAAGATGCATTAGGTAATTAAAGGGCAATATCAGTCTTTGGACACACGAATCTTTCCAGATGGGTAAATAGTAATTCTTAATTGCCAATAGTCTTAATTCAAACATATACTAAACACTTTATATGCTTTATCACATTTAAACATTGCATCAGCTCTCTGAAAGTTGTGGTTCTATTCATATATTATAGATTTGGAAAAATATCAGAGACATTAGCAACTTGTTCCAAGTCAGACAGCTCTTGAGAGTTGGTGCCGGGATTTGAATTAGGGTCTAAATGGAAGATATTTTCCACTCTATACAAAGCACAACAATAATACATATATGCACTCCGATTTACACTAAATATGTATTATATAATCTTGAGAGTAGATCAAGATTAGAGAAGTAATATTCTCTGGTGATTAAAAGCAAAAGCTCTGGAGCCAAATTACTCATGTTCAGTGTCACCAACATCCCTCTATCTCTGCAAATTTACATAGCTTAATCTCTCAGGTAATTCTTCTGTTAAAACTAGGTAATAGAAATTACCTAATTCATAGGATTTCTTGGGTTTTTTTCCTTTTTTTAATTTTTTATTTATTTTGGAGAGAGACAGAGAGAATGCACATGTGGAGACAGAGGCAGAGGAGGAGAGAGAGAGAGAGAGGGCATGAATCCCAAGCAGGCCCCATGCTCAGCATGGAGCCCGATGCAAGGTTCAATCCCATAATCCTGGGACAATGACCCAAGAGTTGGACACTCAACTAACTGAGCCACCCAGGCCCCCCTGTTCCTTTTTGATATGAAGCTAATGGACCATCCTTGTGTAAATTCCTGATGAAGGAGTTGAATTCATCTAGAATATAATAAACTAAGATGTACAGTTGTTTCTCTGAAGTATATTAGAGCATATTAAAGACACCATAATGTTGCCATATGTTTCTGACCTACTAATGTTCCTTGTCACATCTACTTTTGCCACCAGTAATCAACATGCCTCAAGTTTTGTGTGTCTTCAATATTAAGTTACCATCAACCCTCATTGCATGGATTCTTTTACTTCCATGCAGCTCAGACTACAGTGTGCCCCAATAGATAGAATAATTAGTATAAAAACTGTAAACTAGAATGAGAAAACTATGACTAAAATGTATAGAGTCTAATATCAAATTTAATGAATTTTAATTGATTTGGCTTTTATTATACAGGAAATAAAAAATGGTCACCCACAACTTAATTTGCTTCAGAAGAAATACCTTTTTTTTTTTTTTTTGGAGAGAGAGGGAGGTAGGAAGGGATGGAGAGAATATGAGCAAGGGTAAGGGGGCAGAGGGAGAGGGAGAAAAAATCTGAAACAGTTCCTGTGCTCAGTGCAGAGCCCGACATGGGGCTTGATCTCAGGACCCTGAGATCATAACCAGAGCCGAAGTTGAGTCCGATGCCTAACCTACTGAAAAACCCAGGTTCTCCCAGAAGAAATATCATTTTTAATGCACCCAAATATTGGAATAATGTTAGTTGAGGGATGATTTGGTTCTCTTTTTTACACAGTGTCTTCTCATAGACTGTACTTAAGAACTGTGACACAGAATTTCAGTTCTTATGGTAACTTGATTTTACTTTAGCAACACAAAAACGGGCATAAAATATATATCGGTTCAGTTGCCCAGTGCTATACTAACTTCAACCAATTTTTACCCAAATATACTTATACTGTTTTTAGATGAACAAATACAGCTTTTTATATGTCAGAGTTACTCCTTATCTCTTATACTTTGTCATAATTCTTGCCAATTATTCTGTGAAGTATCAGTGGTATTTATTCTTTTCTTTCCATTTTTGCCCCTATCAAACTTGCCCAAACCCGTGTCAACTCATACCTGTCTATCTGGAGCTGAGTTCTCAGAATCCAGGTGAAATTGCCATATCCACCACCTCCCTCTCACCAGCCTAATGATTTTTGCACATTACTGACAAGTAAAACTAATGATCTTCCTTAAAACTGAAGTTATTTCTAATTTTTAAAATCTTTACCAATTTTGCTTATTTTTTACAATTTTAAAGTGCCTTATTCTTTAAATATTTGCCAACTATTTTAAAAGTTATGTAACCAATACTCTTAAATATAAGATTACAACACCAATCAAGATGGCATCAGGGAGTGGATGTCTCTCTGCCCTACTCTGTCACTCCTTGACTCACTCTGTGGAGTGAATTCTGAGTTCTTAAAATTCCTTTTCTTAATGATATCTGTATACCAGATGGGCAAATGCTCTCATCAATTCGCCTACAGCACAGGCCATGTTTCTCTGGGCAATCTTGTACAAACACTCTATGGAAACAGTTGGCTTGGTTTCATACTGGCCATCTCCATGGGATGAGCAAAGTGAAATTAACGTTTAAAGAATTTAACATGTGGGAAATGAACTGACAGTACTGATTGACCTCTAGCTTTCTTGTTACCTGGGCAACATTTTGAAGTATTATTAGCTATTTGTTGTCATTTTCCTGCTTATTTTATGCCACGAAAAACATAATCTCAGCATGAAAGGGTTAGTGATGCTGTCTTTCAACTTTTAGTACACTAATGTTCTGTTTTGCTCTTGAAAGGCAATTTGCTAAAGTTCATTTGAGACCAAGTTTTGGTACTAACTAGTGGTTAGAATTTATGAAAATTAGTATTTATGCCTCAAGTATTTCTAGACAAAATCAAGAGGTTAATTTAGATTATTTTTTATGTTTCCAGAGTCAATCTTTCTATTGCTTTCAAAACTTACTTATTCAATTGGACAGTTCAGTTTTAAGGATCTAATAGACACTCTTGTGGACAGAATATAAGGAGCCCATATCCTGGCATTCAGGATTTTGATCTCTCTTCTCCTTGAGCATTGGCAGGACTGTGACTTTCTTCCAGCCAAAAAATATGGTAAAGGCGGAGAACTTGGGCAGCTCAGTGGATTAAGCATCCAATTCTTGATTTCAGCTCAGGTCATGGTCTCATGGTTTATGAGTTTGAGCCCTGTATCGGGCTCTGAGCTGACAGTGCGGAGCCTGTTTGGGATTCTGTCTCTCCCTCTCTCTGCCCCTCTCCCACTTGCTTTCTCTCTCTCAAAATAAATAAAATTTTAAAAAAGAATATAATAAAAGCAATTGTATGTGTTGTTCCATTCTTCTTGAGTTGCCCTAGATGCTATCCTTGCTGGCTTATTGAAGTTAGCAGCCATGTTGGGAAATCCAACAAAGCTAAGAACTGCGGATGATTCAAGCAACTATAAGCATTCTCTGAGAGACTTCTAGGAGCTAAGTTAACTCCCAGCTGAAGGCCAGAAGCTGGAGTTTTCACTTCCACAAATACAGGAAATGGATCCTGTCAACAACCTAAGTAAACTGGGAACTGGGTTCTTCCCCAGACAAGTCTCCAGATGAGAATGCAGTCCAGCTGACATCTTGATTGCAGAGAACCTAGAGAAACCAGCTAAGCTGTGCCCAAGACTGCTGACACACAGAATCTGTGAGGTGATAAATAGGTGTTCTTTTGAGCTGCTAAGTTAGTGGTAAATATTTACACAATAACAGAAGACAAAAAGATAGCAATTTTTAAGAAGGTAATAGAGACAGAAAGATGTCTTTATTACTTCCTCACCTTCTGCATGTTTGTATTTGGCACCCACCAGCTGTCAAGCTGCTCAAGTCATCCTTTTCCCTACCCTGAATGTCTCATCCACAAGAAAGGATTTTTCAGCTCTGCCTGCAACATATATTACCCATATCTCTCCCTTTCTTATTGTCTCTATTCCTAATGCCATAATTCTAGCCTAAGCCACCAGCATCTCTCACCTGGACTATTAACTGATCTTTTAAATGGTCTCCCTCCTTGCACTCTTGCCCCTTTTTAATTTATTTTCCATAAGTGAGTCAGAATGATGTATTTTGAAACTGGAGTTAGATTGTGTCACTTTCCAACATAAATCTTCCAAGGGCTTCCTCTCAGTGCATTTCTAATAAAATTTTAAAACTAGTATTGTGGTTTTTTTTATTTTTTTAAATGTTTATTTATTTGAGAGAGAGAGAGAGAGAGAGAGAGAGAGAGAGAGAGAGAGAGAGAGAAGAGGCAGAGAAAGAAGGAGACAAAGAATCCAAAGCAGGCTCCACGCTCTGAGCTGTCAGCACAGAGCCTGATGTGAGTCTCAAAACAGTGAGCTATGAGATCATGACCTGAGCCGAAATCAGATGGTCAACCGACTGAGCCATGCAGGTGCCCCTAAAACCAGTATTGCCTACATATCTTGAACACTGCCTTAACTTGTTATTCCATCTAATATTACCCCCCACTCCCTGATGAAGCTCCAGCTATTGGCTACCTATCTGTTCCTCAAGAAAATCAAGTTTGTTGCTGCCTTAGAGTTTTTGCACTTGATTATCAATCTGTCTAGACTGTTCTAGTGACTGGAAGTTTCTTCTCACCCTAGTCTCAGTTCAAATGTTACTTTCTCAGTGTGGCCTTCCCTGACTGCACAATCTAAGTACCACAATAATACCTGTAACAGTACCCTACTGTATTCTTTTGGCACATATTACTGCCTGATATTATCTTAATTCTTATTTTGTTTGCAAGTTTACTGTCTGCTTCTCCCATCAAAATATAAACTCTCTGTGAGCTGGGGTTTTCTCACTCTTAGTCATCGTTGATTGTTTACCGCCCACTATATTACTGGATATGTATTAGCTATTTAAAAAGTACTTTAAAAAGTGTATTAAAAAATCATTAATTTTATTAGTGTTTTGCATAATCTTCAGGATACATCAATGAAACAGATACATATAAATTAGCTTGAAGTTGAATGGGATCCCAAAGCTCCACCAACCCAAAAGGAAGTTTGCCAATTATTGGCTTAGATGATGTTTGAAATAAATCTATTTTAGACTGGGTTCCCCAGAAAGTGGCTCCTAAGGCAAGAATTTAAACAGTGAGGCTTCATTTGGCAATGCAATCCCAGAGCAGCCAGAATGAGAATTAAAGGAAATGAGAGAGGAAAACATGTAAAATGATGGAAAGTGATGCATCACTATGTTGACTACTAGGTTTACAAATAACCATGGAAAACACAGTGGATTCCTCATCATGTGCATCCATGCAACATGTGGGAATTTCTATCAACAGGCTCTAAGAAGAAATCATGATATAGGGCAGTCCTGGAAAAGAAAAGAAGAAGGAAAGAATCAGAGTGCTGGTTCCTAATTTTTCTTCTTTCTAGTGGTCAAAACTCACCCCATGGTTTTTTGATTCCTTTATCGATCTGAATAGCAGATTCTGCCTCTTAGCAACGACAGATATCCTGCCCTTTATTCCAGCCTAGGAGTGATATAGGAAGCCATAAACTATTCACCTGCAGCTGGTCAGCCTAGCTATGCAGCAGTAGCCAAAGAGGAGGATTTGACACTCCCAGGGTTGATTCTTCTCAACACATCATCATGAACTGATTCCCTGAGCAGAGAGAATTTTGCAATTCAACTTGTTATGAGTACATCTTTGATCATTACCTCTTCTTCAATTTGAAATCATTCTCTCCTCCTATACTGCCACTCTCAGTTAATCATGTCATGGTCATCACAGCACTGTCTTCTCAAAAATGTGATGGAAAATGGATCTCATCCTCTCATCAAGTGTGTTACTAATTCCTGGTAATTTGTCACTTAAATATCTCTCACATTCTTCTCTGCCAATATCCTCAATTACTTCTATAGCTGGCTCAGCTTCCCTTACTTTGATTAAGGCAATGATTTCTTAAGTGTTGTGACTTGAAGTATATCCCAAAATAATATGTGGATGTCCTAACTCCCACTACCTTTGAATGTGACCTTATTTGGAAATAGAGTATTTACAGATGTAATCAATTGAAGATTAAATCTTGTTGGATTAAGGTGTTACCTAACCCAATATTATTGGTGTCCTCATAAGAAGAGAAGAGATCTAGAGCTGCACAGGCAGAATGCCATGGGAAGATAGAAGTAGAGATTGGAATAATACAACGGCTAGCCAAGGAATGCACAGGATTGATGTCAGCATCTCTAGGGCTTTCAGAAAGAGCATGGCCCTGCTGACACCTTGATACCAGACTTCTAGCTTCCAGAACTATAAGATAATAAATATTTGTTGCTTTAAGGCACCAAGTTTGTGATACTTTATTATCATCACCCTAGGAAACTAATGCACTGACTAAACTCTAGGTCTTCAGTCTTACAGATCTCATGGTCATTTACCACTTTCCAAATGCCTACTCTGTCTGAGAGGCTCTTCTGTGATCTGGCTCCTTGCCTACTTCCGAAATCTAACCTCCTGCAATGACACTATATGTTATGTCTGTGAACCATGTGAAATGGAAAAGAGGAGCTTTGACTGAAACTGTTTGTATTCACTAGACAAAATAGTGAAACAAAACAACTGTCACTAGCCTCATTTATTCTTTTTTTTTTCTGTGTAAACATTTTTAAAAGAGCTAAAATCAAATGACCACTAGCCACAACCATGAAAATCAGGAACAGACTCTACTACATGAATAAATAATCATGTAAAATGAAAAAAAAAAAAAACACAAGACAATGCAGAAGACCAGAGATGCTACTGTAATCAAATACAATTTATTTTAAAGATCTGACATGTTAATAATATGCATAATTGCTATCTTGCATATTGTAATCAGGAATAAATGACAAGCACTTTTTTCAAATGAACTATAATTAGTAACCAGGAAGTTACGATATTTGTATATGTATATGATGATACTGTGTGATCCGTCAGTAAATTATGACTCCCCTTCTGGGGCATCAATTAGCCACCATCGTTTGAATAATTTACTAAATGTAAACTCAGATCATTAGAGAAATTTAAGAATATTCTCTGCTTGAAGCAGGATTCAAAAGCACTTGACAGAACCATGGCAGACAAAGACCATGGCTATCGGGCTTAGTAAGATCTCACTCAAAGTGTTTGGAGTTGGGACAGTGGTGGGCTGGCATGCTAGCAAAAGATTGTGCATCACAGTGTGATAAAAATTGTGCATCACAGTGTGATAAAGATGAGTACAAATTCATGTTGGATTGCCAGCAGATGGGATTCTTGGGATAAAGATGGTGAGAGAATCCTTGGAAATGGAGGTGAGAAAGAAAAATAGCCAGGTAAGAAGACCTGGGCTCAAAAGTGAAAAGGTACTCATCTTAGGCACAGGACCTTTATCTTGGAAATAATAGTCTCTGGCATCCAGTCTGCATGACAAAACATGTAAGAACATTTAACACGATTAACCCAAAAATCCATTTCAGTACGATAGTAAATAAGGGAAAAAGCATGAATACATTGGGAAAATTAGTGGATTCCTTAATTAAAGAATGAAAAGGAATTTATCTTTATTTTTAGTCTATTATTCTCAGGAGTAATACTACCTAACTCTTATCCAAATGTCCATTCCCTGGCTGCATACACTTTTTAAAAATGTTTCATCAAAATGTCAAAACTGCAGCTTTTAAGAAAGCTTTTACAAAACATACATCATGTGCCCCTGCTCTAAGTCCTCCTCCCTAGAAGGAGTCTCTTTTGATAATTTCTATTGTTAGAACTTTCTAGTCATTTGTCCCCATTTTTCAATATACTTTTACAACCAATTTTTCTCATTGTAAAAATATTACACATTTATAGAACCTTTAGAAAAGACAGAGATTTTAAATGAGACACTAAAATCAGTCTCTCTTTATAACAGGGAGATAATTATTATAAACATATAAACATGGTGGTTTGTTATTTTTTTCACTTGAACTTCACTTTTCACTTGTTCACGTGTATGAACATGTATTTTATGCCCAAGTACTATATATGCAGTTTACGATGTTCATGTTCTAAAATTATTTTAATACTTTCATAATATTCAGCCAAAAGATGACATTAAATGAACTTAATTACCCATGGTTTCTCTTCTCCACATATATTATATGGTCACACATTTTTTATTTGATTATATTTTCCTAGTAACCTGAAATTATTAAGTTGATCTTTCCTGTCAATCATTCAGTTTTCCATGATGCCAAATCTATTCTCTTCCGTCTCTATTGTAAGTTGTAAAATTTTGATTGCATTTAATTTACTTTATAGTTTCATATTCATTTGCTCAATCCTCTCTTCTTGAGATAATTACTTTGAGTATCAATTTTCTTATCCTTGAGTTCTGGAGTCTTACTTTCTTAATTCCACGTTTATTTTCTAGGAGGTATTTCTTCTTAAGGTTTATTAAAGACATCAAATAATCTTATAAATTTTACTATGCTCCTAGGAATAAATAATTTTCAAGCAGAACTCTTCCCCTTGGTATTTTTCTTTTCTAAAAATATTTCCACAGGATGGGTGTTACTAATCTTATTTTTACCTTTGCTTAAGGTGAAATGAAGACATTTATCCAAACTCCATGTTGCCTTTGGACAATCCCATTACTTTTCCACTTGTCTACATTTCCTCCTTACTGGATGGCTGTCAAATGACCTTATCATATCATAGTCCACAAATTGGTTACTTCTCAACCCGTTTTCAGGGTCAGTGGAGATTGATCTAGCATGATTCTGCTGTTCAGAAGTGAAATTATTTCCTTCTCCCATTACTTGGTTTTATGACACTCTGAGATAATTGAATGCCCAAAACATATGTCCCTATTATGTAGTATCTCTAAAGCTCTTCTTGTCTTTGCTGTCCACAAAAATGATTCTCATACGCGGCTTAGTGCTCACAGTGTAAAAATTTCCACTGACTGACCATTCAACGCTACTTCATAGTTGATTGTAATTTCACTCCTTGAATGAATATGGAATGTAGATGGGAGGGATCAAGCATTATTCAGGCTATTATATAATACAGTGTGTCCATAGAAGTCATTCAGGTTTACTAAATTAATTAGAATAGCTACTTTATGAAATTTTGGTCTAGAGTATTGCCATTTGTGTTGAATACTTTTTGAGCAGCCACTACGTATAGGGTGCTAGTCCCATACAAGCTGGTCTCAGTTTTAAAGTCAAAATCAGTAATGTAATAATATTTGTTGAATCACCTATTTATTTTATGTATTAGGCCTATGGCTGAATGTGCTTCAGAACCACAGTTTAATTTCTCCCCTTCCTCACTGACCTAAAGGAAATCTGGAGGTCTGCTTTTCATTACTGAGCTGCTGTTTGCCTATGCACTGAGGAAGGATGTGGCATTTATGTAAAGTGACAAAGCTACATGATAGTACCATTATACTGCCCAGTGAACTGTGGCACTAGCCACTGCCAACCAGACAACTAATTACTATATGCATGTGGGGAACTGCAGAACACTCATTTCAGAGGTTGCTTGGAAAGAAAAATAAATTATAGAATACAGTTTATATTGAAAATCATTTGATGTAGTTAGAAAATAAATTTAACTGCATTTCAGAGTGACTGGATTTTGAGTATAAAACATAAGACCAACCCATTATGCAGTGTATTTATTTTAAGTTGTTTAAGCAAAACAGCTTTTGATAACAAAAATTAGATTACAAAAAGAACATTTTTTTCCCCTTAAATAGAACCAAGTGTCAACAAATTTGTGATATTGGGAATTAATTTTACCTTTAATAGAACTTATTCTCTTATCTGTTATCTTATTTCCTATTCCTTTAAACAATTCAAATACTTCTTAAAATAATTTGGAATTTTTGGTAAATCTCTTTTATTGCATCTTTTATCTATTATTAACTGAAATAAAATCATGAAAATGTTATGAAGTGATGGTGTTTAAATTCATCAAAAGTCTAAAATTAATTAAATTTTTCAATTAATATCTAAATTGTTTTATATTGGCAAAAACTATTCTCTGTAGAACCTGTCCTTAAGAAAAAAAATTAAAAAAAAGAAAAAAGAAAAGAACTTGTCCTAAAATATTCCACTATGACTATACTGAACATTAGCAGAAATTTAATCAGTGCTTTTTATTATTGTCATTGGTTGGTGATATCAAATTCAGAAAATTCAAATGCACACCACAAATTCCACAAAAGCTAGTAACTTATTCATATTTCCCCAAAACAGTAATCTATCTATAAGCAATTTCTCTGAGATCGTTCAAAAACAGAGATGTAACTCTTGGTGTGAGTAATGTCAGTGCAATTAATTAATACTATAAATTTTCCCATTGTTTAAAACACTAGCAGTTTTTATGAACTCAACAAGGCTTTACTAGACCCCTATTTTTGTGCACATTCTGAGCTGTATAGAAAATAACTTCATGTCCATGTTAATTTTGATCACTCACAAGTTTTAAATTTCCCAATACTGAGAGGTAAGAGATGTTTCTTTAGAAAATCAGTTTTAAATATGAATTAATGTGAGCCTTCACTTCCTTTTGCTTCATTTATATATGACTCCTATTAATAAGATGATGTTGCAAAATGGCACAAGTTACATGTTAGGTGTTTTTGTTGGTAAGCAACAGACATCTCTGGCAAAATTTAAAAAAAAAAGGTTAACTGATGAGAAGGATACAGGATAGACTTGAAGAGAAGTCTAGAGATTTGGGTTTAGAAAATAGAAAATCAGGAATAATATCTCAGTAACAGGAACTGAGTGACAATCTAGGATAACCCAATTAGAATGAATTAATTTCATCTATTTCTTCCATCTTTGAAGCACCCAGTTCAAGATCCAAAGTTGTAGGTGACAGAATCACATTGGCTAAGCTTAGTTCTTTTAGTTTGGCTACTGAGCTGTTGAATGGAAAGATGTAGTAGGAAACCTCAGATACCCTGGTAAGATGGCAGGTGCCAGAATTTACAATCCCATTTTAACAGCATACAGTGGAGGAGGGTTAATTCATCAGAAGAAAACTGGGATGCTATTTATTAAGTGGAGGAATGGGAAACGAATTGCTAAAAGTTATTTAAAACAAGGTACCTGGGTGGTTCAATCCATTAAGCACTCTATTCCTGATTTTGGTTCAGGTCATTATCTCACAGTT